>NC_040916.2:5669267-6012256 GCF_004126475.2 Phyllostomus discolor
CCACTGATTGAAAATTATACCCCCCCCACACCCAACCACCCACTTTTCAAAAAAGAATTTTGAAGATTTATAGAACCAGAGGCATGGAAACAACAAAGAGACAGACAGCGACCTAAGGGGAGGAGGGAAGGGCGTAAGGTGCGTGAGGAGGAGAAGGGCCTAATCATTGAACAGTATAAGCAACCCTTGACCGTGGACAATAGGGCGGGGATTGACTGTGGGGCCGTCAGGGGAGAGCAATGAGGGAAAATTGGGATAACTGTGATAGAACAACAATTTTTAAAACAGAATTTTGAAGATTTAAGCTATACCAGGCATGATTCTAAATGCTTTACCTGCAGAAAGTAGAGAGGTAAAATTTGAGCTGCACTTTTAGTGAATGAAAATGATTTCATAATTAGAAATGGAAGAGTTTGTGAGTGTGGAGGGGGAGTTGGAGTGGAAGGGCATTCTGTGTGGAAGGAACAGGCTTCAGGACAAAAAAAGAGCACAGGAATGGATGGGGACCCTTCAGAGGGTGGTGAGCAAAATAGTTTAGTTAAATCAGAGTATTTATGAGCAAAGTAGTTGAAACAAAGCTGAAAAGAGCCCTGGATGCTTGGCCAAGGAGTTTGAACTTCATTCTGAGAGCATTTGGGACCCTTGGAGGGTTTTATTCATAGGAAAATGATATAATAGAGCTGTTGTTTCAGAACGGTTGGGCCTCTAATCCAGGGAAAGGATAAGAAGGGCCTGCAATGTTGTAGTGGTGGCAGGAGGAATGAAACAGTGACAGATGTTAGGCATACCATGAAGGAGAAATCAGCATATGGCCACTTACTGGGGAGAAAATTAGAAGTCAGTGATTCCTTCTTTCCATTTTTTGCTAGTGTGCTGTTAAATAATTTGGGATAGCTGGTGAAACTGACGTCCTCACGTAGGTAGGTCCCTGGAACTAGATGGCCAAACCTTCCTCAGCCCCCAAATGGCTCCATGTAAGAGTTTAATATGTGCTTATTTTTAGAATTCTATGTGTAATCCCTGCATTTGGTGGACTTTGGGTCACCAATGAATGCCTGGGGTCTGAATCTGGATTCTCCACTACTATAGCTAATTTCACAGTGTCCTTTATAGTAGGTAGATTCAGCCCCCTCCTGCCTTTGGATTGTGGTTTTTGAAGAGCTCTTAAGGAAGTAATGAGGAACCATATTTAAAACCTCAGACATTCTTCTCTTTTGTTTTACCAGAATACTTTGGTTACCATGTCCTTGGGAAATGAGTCACTTTAAAAAACAAATGTGGCCTTGGCTGGGTGTGGCTTAGTGGAGTCAATGCCAGCCTGAGAACCAAAGCATCGCTGGTTTGATTCCCAGTCAGGGCACATGCCTGGGTTGCAGACCAGGTCTCCAGCTGGGGGTGTGTGCGAGACAACCAGTAGATGTATCTTTCACACATTGATGTTTTTCTCCCTCTCTTTCTCCCTCCCCCTCTCTCTAAAAATAAATAAGTAAAATCTTTTAAAGAAAAACATAAATGTGATAAGCCTTTGCTTTCGGCAGTATCCATTCTTTCATACAAGGCATATTTTAGTAGTTATTAGGTAGCCAACATCACACCAGACCTGGTGTGGGCTGCACATAAACATAAAATAATTTCTGTCTTCAAAATTTAAGCTTTGAGTTATGCTGCTACAAATGACAGCTAAGGTAATTCAGCCCTTCTGCTTCCTTGGAGCTTCTTTACCCCCAAAGGTATCTCCTGTTCTAGAAAAGACACTGAGGGCCAAGAAGCTGAGAAGAGCTTTTAATAGCCTTCTAGGGCTAGCAGGATAAAAATTGGAATTGAAGGCAAAAGAGTGGGAGCCCTGGTAAACTTCCTCAGGCTTTGGGACCCCACAGGGATACAGTTTAGAATGGTGAATTAGAAATAGACTTCAGTGGTCTACCTTTAAATCATCTTCATTTCTAATTGGATTACGGTGATCTAGAATAGTTACTGGTGAGAAGCAAATTTACATCATCTTTAGTGGAACATACTATGGTCCTAGGCCTAATATCTCTCTCTCTCTCTCTCTCTCATTCTTTTGTATATACAGTGCTTGTAGGAAAAACAACAGACTCGCTGACAACCCTGTAATGGTTATCAGACAAATTTTATATTTAGTATGTTTATGAAATCAAATAGTAATAACAACTGAAAACTATAGAAAAGAATCAAACAACTTAAAATGGATCAAAGATGTAAATGTAAGAGCTAAAACCCTTAAAAGAAAAAAACATAGGTATAAATCTTTGTGACCTTGGATTAGATAACAGTTTCTTAGATATGACATGAAAACACAAGCAACAAAAGAATACATAAATTGAACTTTGTCAAAATTGTAAACTTCTCTACTTCAAAGGACACTATTGAAAAATGAAAAGACAACCTATAGAATGAGAGAAAATATTTTCAAATCATTTATCTGATAAGGATCTAATGTCCAGAATATATAAAGAACTCTTATATTTTCGTAACAAAAGAAAAACAACCCAGTTAAAAAGAAAAAAACTTATACAAGTGGCCAAACACACACATGAAAAGACACTCAATGTTACTAGTCATTAGAGAATGGCGAGTTAAAATCACAACGAAATAGCATTTGCTACCCACTAGGACAGCTATAATTAGAAAAGAAAAACAAGAGAAGTGTTGGTAGAGAAATCAGAACCCTCATACAGTGCTGGTGGGATTGTAAAACAATGCAGATGCTCTGAAAACCAGTGCGGCGGTTCCTTAAAAACTTAGGCAACTTATGCAAAAACTTAAGCATAGAATTAATCACCCAACAAATTTCACTCCTAGAGCCATACCCGAGAGAATCAGAAATACGCTCACACAACAATTTTTACATAAATGTTTATGGCAGTGCTATTCATAGTAACCAAAAAGTGGAAACATCCAAATATTCATCAGCTGATGAATGGATAAACAAAGTGTGGCATAATCATACAATGAAGTGTTACTAAGCCATAAAAAGAAAGTACTAGTATATGTTACACCGTGGACAAACTTTGAAAACTGTATGCTAAGTGAAAGAAGTCAGATACATACTGTATGATTCTGTTTATAGCACATCTCCAAAATGGGTAATTCCACTGAAACAGAAAGCAGATTAGTGGTTGGAGTGACTACTAACATGTATGAGGTTTCTTTTTGGGTGATGAAATGTTCTGGAATTAGATAGTGGTAATTGTGGCACAACCTAGTGAATATACTAGAAACCCCTGAATTGTACACTTTAATATGGTGAATTATATAGGATGGGAATTTTATCTCCATATTAAAAGGAGAATCAAACAGGAAATTTAGTACTGAAATATATAGTAACTTTAATAAAGAGCTCAATGTGTAGATTAAGCATCTGATTAGGCAAAACTGAATAAAAAATTAATGAACTGAAAGGTAGGATTTTGGTACTCAGATTGTCCCAGATTTGGCCAGTGGGAGCTCCCTCAAGCTGGCTCCTGTGCCTGCCATTCTTTGAACACATTCTTACTTCTGGCACAAGATGGTCCAGGCTTACTCTCCCATTTACTCTTAGTAAAATGGGACCCAGCCATTTTGCTAAGGACCTCTTTTTCTTTTCAGTGAGGAGTGATAGTAAAACTGGAGAGCTTCAGACTAGGTGTGCTCATTGCCACTGAGGCATCATTGCTCATGTCTTTTCAGTAACAGAAAGGACATGACTAGGGAAATTTACATTTTTGATGAAGAGAGAGACAACCTATCAGATGCAGAATTCAAAACACTGGTAATCAGGATGGTCACAGAAACGGTTGAGTATGGTTGCAAAATAGAGGAAGACGTGAAGGCTATGCAAAGTGAAATAAAGGAAAATGTACAGGGGACCAACAGTGATAGGAAGGAAAATGGGACTCAAATCAATAGTTTGGACTAGAAGGAACAAATAAACATCCAACCAGAGCAGAATGAAGAAACAAGACTTCAAAAAAAATGAGGAGAGGCTTAGAACCTCCAGGATAACTTTAAACATTCCAACATCTGAATCATAGGGTTGCCAGAAGGAGAAGAGGAAGAACAAGAAATGGAAAACTTATTTGAAAACATAATGGAGAACTTCCCTATTCTGCCAAAGGAAACAGACTTCCAGGAAGTCCAGGAAGCTCAGAGAGTCCAGGAGAAGTTGTACCCAAGGAAGCACACACCAAGTCACATCATAATTCCATTACCCAAGATTAAAGATAAGGAGAGACTCTTAAAAGCAGCAAGAGAAAAGGAGACAGTTACAAACGAGTTCCCATAAGACCATCAGCTGATTTCTCAAAAGAAATCTTACAGGAAAGAAGGGGCTGGAAAGAAGTATTCCAAGTCATGAAAGGCAAGGACCTACATCCAAGATTGCTCTATGCAGCAATTTATCATTTAGAATGGAAGGCCAGATAAAGTACCTCCCAGATAAGATCAAGTTAAAGGAGTTCATCATTAAGGGGACTTATCTAAGAAAAAGATAAAAAATACAGACAGCAAAATGACAACAAACTCACAACTATCAACAACTGAACCTTAAAAAAAAACAAAAATGAACTAAGCAAACAACTAGAATAGGAACAGATTCACAGAAATAGAGATCATATAGAGGGTTATCAGCAGAGGGGTAGGGGGGAATGGGAAAAAAGGTACAGGGAATAAGAAGCATAAATGGTAGGTACAAAATAGACAGGGGGAGGTTAAGAATAGTACAGGAAATGGAGAGGCTAAAGAACTTTATGTGTGACCCATGGATGTGAGCTAAGTGGAGGAATGCTGGGGGGCGGGGAGTTACAAGGCAGAGGGGAATAAAGGGGAGAAAAAATGGGACAACTGTAATAGCATAATCAATAAAATATTCTAAAAAAAGAAATAGGATACTCACATAACTTCACATAATCTCTTCACAGGTTAGTTACTTAATGTAAAGGGGAAAATGGTAACTTTACAGCAGAGAAACTTGGAGGGCATGTCCAGGAGTTGGTGATCCAAGTTAACATCACCAGTATGGAGACAAGTCACTGTGGCCTGCTACCTGATAAGATCAATGAGAAGAACACAGCATCACTTCTGGGATATTCCTACCACCTATCCATGACCTGAATCAAAGGAAATATCAGACAAACCGAAATAGAGCGACACTACAAAATAACTGGCCCGGACTCTTCAAAATGTCCACGTTGAGAGGACGAAGAGAGACTAAGACTGATCCGGATGAAGGAGGGCTGAAGAGACATGACAGCTGAAAGGTGGCAGGTGATCTTGGATTGGACCTGAACCTGAGAAACTGTTACTACAAGGACAAGCAGAACAGTGGCTTAAGTCTGAATAAAGTCTGTGGGTTGGGAAAAAAAATCTAATGTTGGGGTTTTAAGCATACAGGGATGGGCAAATGCAGGTTTAGAGTAATTCTTATGGGAAAGTACAAATTAATATATAATAATACAAGAATGAACTCTGTTTCCCATTGTCACAACTGTAAACCTACTTTTGTCCACCCCTGTATATAAAATTAATGTAAATGGCAACAACAGAATCTGTGTCTAGATGGGATTCGGAAAATAGGTCTAACAGTGTTGTCCAGACAGTGGTAAAGAGCACAATTTATATTTGACTTGGGCAAGTCAAGGATATATACGTTGTACTTTAAGGTTATCACTAGACACATGGTATCTCCAAACAGTGTACGAGAAGGGGGACTGCAGGGGTGTGGAGCTGCGCAGCGGCTTCGGGGAGTTGGCGGTGGAGGAGAGTCAGACTGACGAAGGAAAGGGGTAGCACGGGAGGTAATTTTGGTGGATGATGGAACTGTTCTGTGTCTTCATTACGGTGGTGGTTGCAGACTCTGTATCTAAACGTTTAGAATGTGCTAAAAGAATGACTTTCACTGAATGTTTTTAAAGTGGAAGGAAAAAGGGTAAAAATTAGAGGGAAGGGGACTGTAGAGACAGGTAGAACAAATAGCATATAGCCTGTGGATGGATTTAAACCTAAATTTATCAGTAATGACAAGTGTGAATGGGGTCATGTAAAATTAGAAAACAGATTATCAGACAGATTTTAAATAAACAAAAGTGAAGTGTACGTTGCTTATACGAGAAGAGACACACCTTGAATATAAGGATATAGAAGCATTCAAATCAAAAGGATGGAAAGAGAGCTCGGATAAAATCAGACCAAGTAGATTTTAATGCAAAAAGTATCATTTGAGATAAAGAGGGACATGTCATAATAATTAAAGATTTGGGTTACCAGGAAGAGGTATATACTTAATAACAAAATTCTAAAGTATGTAAATTAAAGATGGGCAGAATTAAAAGGAGAAATAGACAATCATCAACCCCACTGGGAGATGTACTATACCCACTTTAGTGGATGATTAAACAACTAGACAAAAAGATGATCAGTTTGCCTAAATAACATACCTGGGCACTGTGCCCAACAACTGCAGCCAGATACACATCCTTTTCAAGTGTACCTGAAGCATTTATAAAGGCCGAATTGAAGAGGAAACATTGACGCTCTTGGGTGGGAAATGAGAGCTGGAGATTGGAAATCACCAGTTCCAAACTGAACGTTTTCCTTCCCACACTTCAGTGATTTTTCACTGGGGATGAAGTGCTAGCAAGAGGGGAAGGTGCCTTTCTCCAAGGATATAGATTTTTCTTAACTGTATGTGGACCTTGACTGATGGGAGGGGCTGCACACTGCACATGTGGACAGTAGTGTGGACAAGGACAGAAGGCTACAGACCACCACGGTAGCTGAAGAAAGCTCCCCGGACTCAGCTCTCCACCCCAGCCCCAGAGCAATGCATTCTAATTCTCTGCCAGTGAAGAACTCCACCCAGTCTCCTAGAGTGGGCTTTACGCTCCTCTTGGGTCCAACTCGGGCACCTGGAGTGTCAAGAATATGCTCTCTCCATCACTGAACCTTCTGGGAGCTCTTTTTCTTCCTTGACAGTGCGATCCTAAAGCTACTGCAAAAGTAGTACTAAAACTACACAGATCCTTCAATGAATTGACTTTGCTGCTGGGTTCCTCTTTCTTAAAGTATTTAATCAGCAATTTCCCCAGTGCCCTCGGCATTTCCGGACCAGTGCTGCTGACTCTAACTTTCTCCCAGGCCACCCTCCTGTCTGTGTTCATGCTGCCAACTTTCAGATGAGCTCTTTTAACTCCTGTTCTTCCATTCTCCTCCCAGCCATCTGGGAGCCACACAGGCATTCTTCTCATCCCCAGCTCCTGGTATTTTTTATTGTAGGAAGGCATATGCTTGCAAGAACCTTATCATCTGGCTCTATTTTTTTTTCCTTCTTGCCTAGTTTCAAACCATTGATTGTTTTTCCTCCAGAGTTCATTTTACAACTGCTGAGAGATTTGTGCTCTCATGTTGCCTGTTTGCCTTTGTGTCTTTCGTCTTCTGTGCCCCGGTCTACCCAGTGCCACAGTCATTTAGACACCATTTCTATGCCTTTAGTGTGCTGCCTGGGAGATGGGTGAGCACTCATCCTCAATATAACCTCAAGAAATGCTTGGGCACGAGAGATCAGGACCTGAAGATATTATTACACTCCCATTGAAAAATTATCCAAAAGAGTTAGAGAGAGAAATTAGCCAAGAAAAGGATCACAGAGACTGGAAAAAAAAAAAAGGAGAGACGGGGGGGAAAAAAAACCCATGTTTTCAACAGAGCAGATCAGTCCCCCAGGACTCATCCTTTTGAGCGACCAAGAATTAGCCAATCTATCAGATGCGCAGTTCAAAACACTGGTGAT
Source organism: Phyllostomus discolor (assembly GCF_004126475.2). Lineage (NCBI taxonomy): Eukaryota > Metazoa > Chordata > Mammalia > Chiroptera > Phyllostomidae > Phyllostomus > Phyllostomus discolor. The sequence goes on from NC_040916.2 coordinate 5,677,054, forward strand.
CAGAAAGCTCACGGAACTGGTTGATTTTGGGCGCAATTTAGATGAAAGAATGCAGATTACCATAAAACAGATGCAGGAAGACACGCGGAGGAGAGCCAACAGTGAAAGGAAGGAATATGAGTCTCAAAACAATACAGTGGACCAGAAGGAAGATAGAATCAACCAAGCAGGAAGCATGATGAAATAAGAATTCAAAAATTGAGGAAAAGATTAAGAGCATCCAAGACACCTTTAAACGTTCCAATATCCGAATTATAGGGGTACCAGAATCGGAAGGGGAAAAAGCAACAGATTGAGCACATATTTGAACAAATAATAAAGGAGAACTTCCCCAATCTGGCAAAGGGAACAGTCTTCCAAGAAATCCAAGAAGCTCAGAGAGCCCCAAAGAAGTTGGACCCAAGAAGAAACACACCAAGGCACATCATAATTACATTAGCCAAGGTAAAAACGAAGGAGAGAATCCTAGAAGCAGCAAGAGGTAAGGGGACAGTCACCTACAAAGGAGTTCCCATCAGATTGTCAGCTGATTTCTCCAAAGAGACCTTACAGGCAAGAAGGGGCTGGAAAGAAATATTCCAAGTCATGAAAGACAAGGACCTACATCCCAGATTGCTCTATCCAGCAAAGCTCTCATTTAGAATGGAAGGGCGGATAAAGTGCTTCTCAGATAAGGTCAAGTTAAAGGAGTTCATCATCACCAAGCCCTTATTTTATGAAATGCTAAAGGGACTTATCTAAGAAAAGAAGATAAAGAAAAGACATGTATAGTAAAAGAACAGCAAACTCACAAATATTAACAACCACACCTAAAGCAAAACCAAAAGAAACTAAGTAAACAATTAGAACAGGAACAGAACCACAGAAATGGAGATCACGTGGAGGGTTAGCAGCAGGAGGGTGGGAGCAGGAGAGAGGGGGAAAAGGTATAGAGAATAAGTAGCATAGAATGTAGGTTGAAAATAGATAGGGGGAGGGCAAGAATAGTACGGGAAATGTAGAAACTAAAGAACTTATAAGTATGACACATGGACATGAACTAAAGGGGGAAATGTGGGTAGGAGGAGGGTACAGGGTGGAGGGGAGAGAAGGGGGGAAATGGGACAACTGTAATAGCATAATCAATAAAATATATTTAAAAATGTTAAAAAAAAAACAAAAAAAAAACTATACCTTGGGATAGTCTAGATGGCTGGAATATAAATTAAGTCTTTTTCGATAAACATGTTTAGAATTAGCAACTTAAAAAAAAAAAAAAAAAGAAAAGGATCACAGTAGTGAATTAAGAAATGAAACCTCAGACTTGATTGTCTCTCCTTTTAAGGGATGTTGTTTTCAACTTTCTTTCTTAGTATTAGAAATGGCCATTTCAGGAGATTGAAACAACCATGGTGGAACATTCAGATTGTTCAAGGATTATGTTTCAGACTGTCCCGTCTGTGGCCTTGGGAGAGCAGAGGGGCCTTCAGCTTTTTCCTGCTCCAGCCCAGCGGGACTCAGTCTTGTTCAAATTGCGTGTGACAAGTCTTGTCAAATTTCCCTGACAAGAGGCTCAGGTCAGGGCTAACAGAGTATGAGAGTCCACGGAAGGTAAGAGATGGATCCATGGGATTTGCTGTCATGCCAAAGAATGGCTTCTCTCCCACAGCCACTAGCATCATGGTGGTTATCAAGTCTGACTACTCATACATTCTAGAACTTCTGGTAAAACCTTGAGGAAATGGCTTTCAGAAACAAGTGTCTGAGCGGAGAAAGCTTGTGGATTTCATTAAACTTGGTAATGGGCAGTCTTTGTTTTCACTGACCTAGTCTGTAGGGAGCTCTCACCTCTAGGCATGCAAAGTATGAACTCAATTGAACCAAGGCCCCAGTTGTGCAGCTGAGAAGCATCTGTTCTGTTTAATCTACTTGGAGGGATGGCAAGTAATTCTATCTTCCCTATTTTCCTTCTGTACCTCCTCCCACCTACCCAATTTCCTCCTTTCTGTTAAATACCTACTGGTTTTGTTTGTTTTTGCTTCCGCCCCCCCTCAGGAAAATTACATATTTCTTACAGGGTGATTGTTACTTTGCCTGTTACTGAACTTGAGGAAGAGAATAGGTTGTGCAGCAGCAGGCATAAGGAAAACCAGATTCTTATTTTCTGAAGGTTGATGGAGCCCCTCCATCGGAGGGATTTAGCTGCAGTCCTGCATGGGCATTAGCTCCTGGTGACCTTCCCATGTGGTCATGAACATGTTTAAAGCAGCACTGCGTGGTGAAAAGAGCACTCCAGTGATATTGAAAGGTCTGGAGTCTAACATTAATAATGACTAACATTTACTGAGCATACTAGGTGCTAGATTCTGTTTTAAGCAGTTTACACAGATTACCTTTTTATTATCCTGTTTTATAGATGTGAAGCTGAGGACTAGAGTGGTTAAATAATTTACCCAGTCATACGATTGGGGAATGGAAGCAGGATTCAAATCCTGTTCTAGAGCCTCCATGTTTTACCCTCTTCCAATACTGCATGTGGTCCTAGACAGGGTTCAGGGGTGTCCAACCTACAGCCTGTGAGCTGCATGCAGCCCAGGATGGCTGTGACGGAGGCCCAACACAAAATCATAAGTTTATTTAAAAGCTTCTTTTTTGCTCATCAGTTTCCATTAGTGTTTGTGTATTTAATGTGGCCCAAGACAACGCTTCTCCCAGTGTGGCCCAGAGACGCCAAAAGGTTGAACACCCCTGATACGAAATAGCTATGTGACCCTAGACAAGTCATGTCACCATTTTAGGCTCATCTGTGAACTCTGACCTGAGGCGAGTTCATGTGAATAACTTCCGATGGAGTTTTCGCTTTTAATAATGTATATAAGAAAACACTGCTATATTGTTCTATTCTTGTTGATATGTGAAAGCTCAGTGTCTACTAAAAAGGAATCGAATTGATTCAACAATTAATTATTTTGTGGCTGCTATGTATTCAGCAATAGTCTAGGTGCATGGAAAACAGAAAGATGCTTTAAAAGTTATAGTCCCTCTTTTATTTGTTTTGTTTAGATGGCTTCCTATTTTACTAGCTTTGGAATTTGCTTTCCTTTTTCCTTTCTTTTCTTTCTTTCTTTTTTTTTTTAGTAAGTTCTTCAGATAATTAAACAGGAATCTAATTGTGAAACCAGTTATGTTTCAGAAGGCAGCTTCTGAGACAAGTATTGGATTTCAGACTGTGTCAGGGTTCTGACATTTTCTTTAAAAATATGACTTGTCACAGGGAGAGTTGAACTACACCCATCCCTTTGTTTTTTAAAGATTTCATTTATTTATTTTTAGAGAGAGAGGAAAGGAAGAGAAAGAGGGGAGAGAAACATGTGTGAGATTAATCAGTTACCTCCCACACACCCCCCGGCTGGGGACCTGGCCAGCAACCCAGTGTTGTACCGTGACTGGGAATTGAACCTGTGACCTTCCAGTTTAGAGACCAGCGCTCAGTCCACTGAGCCACACCAGCCAGGGCACCTGTTCCCTTTTGAGTAAAGGAGTTACAGGTGAGATTAACTTTCATGGTGCTGACAAGCTCAAGGCATTCTATAAAAATGAAATGTGACTGCTTTTATACAAGGCAGTATCATTATAACCTGAAATATCTATTAGTAACTTAGAAAGGCAAATTCAAAGAAAAAAGATTTGCTATGTAATAGCTAGATTTTTTTTAAATCAGATTTTGTTTCTGGCAAGCTAGACTGTGGAAACCTCTTGGCAGAAATAGAAAAAATTGATTTTTGGACTGGAAAACTAACTTAAGAAATTCCATTTCTGGTAATGACTGAGGTTGGAAGAGTTGTATCCTCAGACATCAGATTAATATCCATCTTTCTCAGTAGATTGTAAACTTTTAAACTGTTTTGTATACTGCTATATTTCTAGTCAAACCACAAGTGCTTGACACAACAGATGTTCTGTTTGCCAACAAACTCTTTACTGCTCGCTCCTTAAAATCCAGCATTTCCCCCCTGCCAAGATCTAGTGATGAACCTACCTCTGTCACCTTGAAAGGGCATGTCATTTAGCACCTGTCTTGGTTGGTGGGCTCCAGTCCTTAGCCCATTATTTTCTTTATGAATTCCACAATTATAGTGTACCAGTGTTTTTAGACATATGTATGACTTATTAATTAATTGTAGGTGAACTTGGTGAGTTATGATTAACAAAAAAATAGAAAAGAAAAGGATAGGAAATATCAGAATGCACTGCACATAATAAGTACTACTGTAAACGTATTACACTGGATTGCAGTTTTAAAAAGGTATCTTTTGAAATCCTGCTCTATTAAAAAGCAAAAACACTTCAGGTATCCCTCTTGTGGCAGCTCTCAGCCTACGTCTCTATAAAAAGTTTGCAGTTCAGTATATTTGTATTTTATACTACTTTGGGCTTCCAGGTTATAAAGCCATAACTGTGGCACAGCTTTCCTAGAACCATCATCATGTGGTATCTTAATCAGGGAGTGAAGGCTGCATAGAGAGTCCTTCTACACATACACAAGGAGTGCGGCCAGGGGGAAATCCAGAAGGCCTTCCTGGGCTCTGAGCTCTAGGATCACGACCCACTACCCATGACGGTCACTCTGTACCACCTGTTTTGATGCACTGAGTTGGGTTGGGGAGAGGACAGTGCCCACCATCACCTAGCACTGGCCCTGGTACCAAACAGCTGCTCCTTTTACCCCTGCCCTCCCCACCAAAGCAGTTCAGGCAAATCTCCAGCTCATGAAACTTGGCCTCTTTGAAGTGTTAGTGAGTTGCCCCTGAAGTAGAGGGTCACTCTGCATCTGCGGTGCTTCAGCTGCCAGAGGTTCATGTGGGGCTTATGTCCCTTCCCTCTGAAATCTATAAAATGTAAATTCAGTTTCAAACTTTTTTTTTTTAACAGTTGGTCTCAGAAGTGTCTTTGGATTGGGGAAGGTATACTAGCACTGATGGAAGGAGATCTCTGCCCTTGACTTTTTTTTTTTTTTTTTTGAAAACTGCTGACACGGGCTCATCGACAGAGAACTAAATGACCCTGGTTCTACCTGCTGACAGACTCGGCCTTGGGACTGGGCTGAAATTAGCTCTCACCACATGGCAGAGACGTGCCTTCCTCTTGTTTTTCTCTTTCATACAAATAGGGAGTACTATTGTGCCTGTAGAATAATACAGCTTTGTAGTATCTCCCTGATGAGGATTGGTTTTAAAGCCTTTCTATAATCAGTGTTCTTTGGGAAATGCTAATAGACGAACCCATCCAAGCTCAGGAAGTGTAGTGAGGCTAAGATGAGTGACCAGCCTAGTGTCCCGGCAGCCCAGACCATGTAGCCTCATGTTTCCTTCCATTTTTTCTGCTCTGTCCTTTCGGTGAGTGAGAAGGCTTTGCAACGTTAGCCTTGCGGAAGTGAGGCTGAGCAATTCAGTTCTGTTGTGCTATGCTGTTATCTGTTGGAAAAGGAGGATTCCCTACCATTTTGTAAGCACACAGCTGGCAGGAGCTGTTGCAATCCCACTGCCTTCAGATCAGCCCCACCGCAGCAGCAGGCAGAGTGGGGGCCCCTGTGAAACACACTCTGGCCAGAGGGTTGTGGTGAGTTTCAGGATAAAAGATCCCTGCCTGAGCACACCGTTGCACTTCCTATCCCATAGGACCAGCTTTGTTAATTGTGTCACATCTCTTTTCTAAATTTAGGCATCTTTTTTTTTCAAGCAAAGATTACTATGCAAACATTTAAGAGAAAAACCTCGCCCAAAGTAATTTTTTCCCTCAACTTCTAGTTGGTTTCCTGCAATGTTTAGATGACTCATTCTCTTCCAAGAAATTTTAAAGAAGAGATGCGGGCTGTGTGATAGCACACAAAGACTGCTCTGTAAATTCTCCTTCTTTCCTGCCTAGAAACCCCTTGCTTTTTCAATAGAGAAGGGAAAGGCTCTACGGTCTTCGGTCATGTACATGGTCTCAGCAGGTTTTGTTGTTCCGAGGAATAAATGTCCTCCTTGTCTTTGGGTGGGGTCCCCTCATAGTTCCTCAGTTCTGACAACTCCGCCACAGCAGCCAGCACAGAAGCCCTTCCTGGGACACTGGGGCCATGCTTGCCACCAAAGGCACACAGTTAAGGTTTCTGAAATAGAAAATGGACGGCCGTTTTCATCTGTGAAAGGAGAAGTGCTGGCTGTTTCCTGCCTCTCTGTGAGTCAGAATTGCTCTGGATTGCTGGGGGCTTGCTGGCGGCTTTATCGGACACTTTAACTGTGCTAGCTACACATGTGTCCCTGGCCCAGCCCTCAGCCAGAGGGGAGCCTGAAGTCAGGATCCCCTTCAGCAGCCTGTTCAAATAAACAGGGATAATAGTTGAGCTGGTCCTTTTCCAGCTAATCAGTAGTACATGAAAGGAAACATCTGCCTGGGCTTAATTGCTGTTTTATTGGTTATGTTTTTTCTCCCCACCCCATCCCCTCCTCTGGGGGCTGAGTTATTTATGCCATGGGTAAGCAACAAGGTAGAGGACTGGGAGCTTTCTCCTGTAATCTCGGCCATTTAATAAGGAGGTGGTAAGGGAGGGTGGGAGACTGGCAGGAGGAGTTGGTCCAGAGGTAGGAGGGCAGGGCGCTTGCAAGTGATAATCATGATTACTTCCTGGCCTTGTTGCTGACTCTGGGGCTGGTCGGTCAGTCATTTTGCCTCCCTTCACCTCCTTGGAACCTCTGCTGCTTCAGTGGAGCTTCAGCTGTCCTTGCGGTGGAAAGGAGAGGCTGGTATGTGAGCTCCTAGATCAGATGTGTCAAACTCATTTTCACCGGGGGCCACATCAGCCTCGAGGTTGCCTTCAAAGGGCTGAAGGTAATTTTAGGGCTGTATAAATGTAACTACTTCTTTAACAGTTAATGGAGAGCTCGGTGCTGTCACCGGGTAGAAACAAGGTGGAGGGGCAGACTTGGCCTGAGGACCTTGTGTTTGCCACCTGTGGTCCAAATAAAACTCATTTCCTCTTGTGGCTTCTTCCAAAGGTTGAGGGGCATTGGAAATGGTAAATTGAAGGTTGGCCAGATAACCCCCGAAGCCATCCATTTTATAGAGCACCTTGGTCCCTGATTATTTTCCACTCTAGGGAGTGAAACCGACCAGCCATATCCTTAAGTGGGTGATGTTTGAATCTAACACAGACGCAAGAAGCCAGACAAAAGATCATAAAGAATCATTGAATGGCAGAGGTTGGAAAAGACCTTAAAGAATGTTTACGCCAAAGACTTTTATTTTATGGAAAGGAAAACACAGGCTTAGAGAGATGAACCGAGTTGTCCGAAGTTACTTCTTGATGGTGAAGGAACTGGAATAGAAGACTTGTGATTGCTAATTCAGGGCCCCTTCCACCCTTTTCCACACTACCAGGGTTACAAATTCATGTCAACTCAGCAGAAATCACATGTTATTTCATACTTGATTCCATAATGGAAAAGTGGCAGAGTATAAACAAAAAATGAAAATGACCGATAAAAATTTTTTTTAAAATTTCAAGCTTGCCCTGGACGGTGTAGCTCAGTGGATTGAGCAGCCGGGTCCCCAGTTGGGGGTGTGCGAGAGGCATCCAATTGATGTTTCTCTCACACTTTTCTCCTCCTACTCCTCTCTAAAATAAATAAATAAAATATTTTTAAAATTTTTAGAAGTTGAGGTCCACTAGAACCAAAGGACTGCAAATTACAGTAGGATACCATATCAAATTGTCAAGATCAAAAAGTGAAATAGCATTCTTAAAAGTTTCTGGTGGTATTTTAAATGTACAGTGGTTGTTCAAGGGCAATTTAATGATATAAGTAAATAGTCTTTGGCTCAACAGTGTTACTTCTAGGAGAAAATAATGAAAGGTATGCATAGATTATATACACAAGTGATTTAATTACAGCTTGTTCTATCAAAAATATTTGCAAACAAAGTGAACATCCCAGAATAGGAGCTATGTCAATATAATCTATTGTGATGTTATAGAAGAGAAGAATGTGTAAGGAAATGTTTACAACATGTATTTAAGTGATAAGTTATATGTGTATAATGTAATCCCAATCTCATGAAAATCACAGAAGATTAGAAAAATATGTAACAAAGTCTAGAGTGGTGATTTCTTAGTGGGGGTTACTTTTTCTTTTTCTTTTTTTTTTTTTTTTTTAGGTTTTTTTAACTGTTTTATGTATTACAATAAACTTATTCCTTTTGTAGTCAGAAAAAAGTATTCTTAAAGTCATACATTTTGAAAACAGCAAGATCTTCAGTGATTGTGTGTCTGACATGCAAGACCTTTATTTGCCAGGGAACTGAGCAGTGCCCGGAGTAGTGTTATGCCTTCTGGTAAGAAGGCGGTGGTATCTGATTTTTACTAGAAAAGAACTAAAAGGAGCTGGTAGAAGATAAAATGAAGGCTCCCTTCTCAGAGGCCCAGTAATGCCAATCAGTTTAATTTCCTGCTCTTTGGGGCGTGGCATAAAACACTCATATAGAAGGCAAGGGCTCTTCCTTCTGTGCCCTCATTCTTCTCGATTTCGACTGTTCTGTCTGGTGCAGTTAGATGCCAGTTCTGAGTGACAAGCAGCAAAGAACCTGAGAGCCACCACTGCTCAGGATTAACCAGTTGGCAACCCCTTAACATGTATTATTAGCATGAGTAACATCGTAGCTCATCGCACAACCAGTCTACATTGGGGTACCACTGCCCTTGGTGTTGGGGTTGAGATAGAGCAAGAAAGGGGCCTAATTTCTTCTTGCTTGAAGGTTCCTTTTTAGTTGGGCATTTTGAAGTCCTTGGGGTTTTTTTTTAAGATTTTATTTATTTATTTTTAGAGAGAAGGGGAGGGAGGGAGAAAGAGGGGGAGTGAAATATGAATGTGTACTCACACCCCATACTGGGGGGACGTGGCCTGCAACCCAGGCATGTGCCCTGATTGGAAATTGAACCAGCGACGCTTTGGTTCACAGACGCGTGCTCAGTCCACTGAGCTACACCAGCCAGGGCCTGAAGTCTTTGGATGCTTATATACTTCTTCTGATCTCATCCTATTTTATACCTTACTTTCCTCCACAGTTCTCAGAGTCTCCAAGAAAACTTGTTCCACCTAACAACAGTTACTAAGTAGGATTGTGGCTTTCGGCCCTGTTCTTTGGGGACTAATTGAGAAATCAAGACTAGACCCATTTTTCCTCCACAACGATTGCCTTTGCTAGGCTATAGAAGGGGCAACATTTCATTTTATTAAAATTCTTTGAGTAATCTGACCATAATTGGGTCTGATCGGAGTGGTTATCTGATTTGCTAGATTAAATAGTGGGCCTTAATTGAGTCTGTGTTATTTGTAGAGCCAGTGCTGCTTTTGCCTCTGTTGCCCCCTCCTTCCTCCTTCTGTTTCCCAATTAACCTTCATTCCTCTTTTGTTGCAGAGTAAAGAAGTCGGCCAGCAGCTCCAAGATGATTTGATGAAGGTCCTGAATGAGCTCTACTCGGTAAATCAGATGGGTTGTCTGGCTCTTTAACAAGCAGAGGGAAGGAGCATTTGGCAGTCTGTGGCCATAGTCACGTCAGCAACAGAACTGAGCCGAGGTTGAGGACAGTGCATGGTCCCCTTTGAGGGTGCCTCCACCCATCTCTTTTTACACACCCATTTTCAAACCAGAATGAGCCAAAAACCTTTCTCAAAAAAAGATCCCTTTCAACTGTGGCTGCTAGAGACCTAGAGACCAGCCGAGCCTTAGGTCACCAGCACAACCGATCCCATTCGGCGCCAACCAGGGACCCCAAACCTAACGGCAAGGAACACAGCCTGCCTTGCACGATTAATATGTGTGTGCTGGAAAGGTTTGTGGTTCAAGGTTTTACATCAGTTCTTGGATTGATCTACCTGTTTGAGACTGGAGTGAGTGCTCTAGAGGGAAGCATAGAGTCCTAAATGCCCGTAATATGAGGGACCAGTTCAAGTAGAGAGAGCTTTCCATCAACTCCCTGGGCTTTCATAAAGGCCAAACCTTAGTGAAAGGGCAGGTTTGGGGCTTGGAGAAAAAAAAACAGTTCTGAAAGAACTGGCACTTCAAGCACATGATGCCTGTGGCTGATGAGTGTTTCTTCATGCACAAAGAGGTGGTGGTGGGTGTTCTTTCCCCAGCCATGTTTCATTAATTATAATTAAAACACACATGCACACCAAAGAAATTCCTATTTCAGTTGTGCAGCTAAAGCCTCCCAGGGCCTCTTGGCTAGCGGAGCTGTGCCAGACCTTTGTGTCATTCTCCAGGGTTACCCCATCCTGTTTTGGAGGTGAAATTGATTTCCTGTGTTTACTTGCTTATTTCCTCCCTTCCTTCCTTTTTCCCTTCTTTCTTTTTTTTTTTTCTCTCTAAATTCACAGGAAGACAGTCAGTGGTCACATGCATCACAGGCATTTGGGATCAGAGAATTGCATGTTCTTGACCAAAAGTCTAGGTGTGGCCATTTTGTCATGGCAACTGTTAAACAAGTAAATAGGGTAGTCATCAGACTTGTCTCCAGTGACGCTTAGTGTGTTTGGAATTTCTGCTCTGTGACTCTTCTGCTCTAAAGCCAAGTAGATAGAGAGTACCCTTTGGTTTCCTTGCCAGGTTTTCATTTCTCTCAAATGAAGTTAAGGCTTGTTAGAAGTCGAAGCACATTGACTTGGACCATTTTCAGACTGCATGAGTTTCCTGAACCCCTTGTCTTTTTAACGCTGTACTTCTGTTCTTTATTTTTAGAGCATCTTCTAGGCACCAAACAGAGCTATTATTACTCCTTTCTCCTGCAAAGGATCACTAAGATAGAAATGGCACATGTAGTCATTGTATGAGTCCTTCTGCTTTCCTGTAAACATCTTGGGCTTCTGCTATTTGCTGTTTCTGGGGAGGAGTAGGTTGGATAACCAGCAAACCCCAAACTAACTCAAACCCAGCATGCCACATTCTGCAGTTGCAGCAGAGGAGGAGTGGTATCGAGGGATCTGTTAGCATTAGCCAGAGTCCTAGATCTCCTTGTCTGCTAAGATTAAAAATAATAATAAGCCAAGGGTATAATTTGGTGTAGAGTGAGGAGGAAAACCCTGGCACTTGCTCTGTTGGGCACTGTACAGCCACAGACAATGCAGGCGTGCAAACTGAGAGTTGGCTGTATGTGGTATCCCCTGCCATCAGGTGAATTGACGTACACTCTTATAACCTGTCTGAGGCCAAAATAAAATTTGATATTTTCTTGTAGTGGGCAGTAGGAAGGGAAAAAAGAGGGGACACTGGAAAGTTCCAGGGAAGGCAGTGATCAGAGCTGGGGTGGGGGATGCTGGAGACAAGAATGTGACTGAAATCCTATAATGCACAGGACAGCCTTCCACAACAGAAAATTATGTGCCTGAAATGTCAGCAGTACCAAGATTGAAAAACCCTGGTCTATGACTCGCACCTCCTGAATTAGACAGGCCAGATTCTCTCCAGTCTACCACTAGCTACATGGTCTTGGGGACACTCTGTGACCCAGGTCTCCACCTGCCATGTGCTGGTGTCTCCGTGTCCTGGCGATGGGGGTTGGGGGTCACCTTCCTGAAATGTCAGACTACACTTAAGGTCAGATGATTTTGCAGATTCTGTAGGCCACTAGAACGTTCAGAGAGTAGAATCATGAGTTGTTTCTTCTTTGAGGGTGACATAAGCACAGGACTGTATGAATAAGCACCATGGCTTTAGAGGGACCAACTATTCCTGTTTGCCTAGGACAAAGGGCTTCCTAGGAATGAGACTTTTCAATGCAGAACCCTGGAAAGTCCAGGGTAAACCAGGCCCATGGCCCATTGGTCACCCTACATGGGACAGTGGTTTCATCAAGTAGGAACTTGGGACCACTGTATGCTGGATTTGGGAAGCTACTTGCTGTGTTCTCCTCTCTCTCTCTCCTCTCTCTCTCCCCTTCCTCACCTCTCTCTCCTCTCTCTCTCTCTCTCTCTGTGTGTGTGTGTGTGTGTGTGTGGAAAGAAGGGAACATGGGAGGGCTTCTTATAAAGAGCTTTCCCCTTATCTGCTCTTCCAGAAGCCATGTGAGGGTCTCTCATTTCAGTGACTGTAGGCAACAAAAGTTTTTTGTGGGCATGAGATAAAGGAAATCAAGGTTATAAGGAACCACCATATTTAGCGTTTTTCTTACCTTGCCTCTAATACCCGTAAGTACTTCTTTTGGCAAGGCTGATTGCCGAGGGGTTGATCATTTAAGTACTTTTGAATCTTCACGAGCCAAAAACAGGGCCCAGGTGTTCCCAGATAAACATACCTTTAGTAAAGAGGCCTGGACTCCCTGAGTGGCCAGCTGCTCCTCTATACTTTCCTCTTTTCTGCCTGAAAGGCCTTTGGTTTCCCTGATTTGGCCTCTGTGTGAGGGGCTGCTTCCCACAGCTGCTGCTCAGAGCGCGATCTCAGTGAGCGTTCCCCACGTGTCCCCACCCCACCCCCCCATAATAAATGAGCTGGCTAGTTTGTAGGCTATGGCATACATAAGTGGTTTTCATGTTCTGACTGATGATCCAAGAATGCCTTTGAAGTCAGAGCTCCCTGCTTCCCAAAGAACTCTGGAATTCTCTGCCTCAGTTGTACTCAGGAGCTGTATCTGGAAAGGGCAGGGAAGCCCCCCTCCCTCCCCAGGAAGGAGTATATGTGGGGCCACTAATGCCACATGGATTGGATGAATAGGAAGAGCTGAGGGAAGCCCTAAAATTGAGAAAGAAGGAAGAGGTGTTGGGACTTGGAGGGTATTGGTGCCCCACAAGTTTTACGCTTCTAAGTATTCCTCCTGATTACAGCCTTCTTGATTTGGTGCAGCAGCTGTCTGCTAGGGAGCCATGGCTGGTATTTAGCACCTGCTCCCTTGAAACAATGTCAGTCTGATAGTCCCCAACTCTGTTTGCTTGTGTCCGCAGCACTGGGCACTAAGGATGCAAAGACAAATAAGAGATGTCCCCGAACTCAAGGCATTTAGTTTTCATAGAAGAGACAGAAAAAAAAATAATAAAGCTGGAAGTGAAATATATAAGACATGTCTGCACAGAGGAGGGATGTGAAGTCAGACTCCCTGAAGAGATTCTTGAATTGGATCTTAATTGCCAAGAACTCTTTTTTTGTTCCCTTTTTGTTGCATCCTGTTCTTGTTTCATGATGCATTGTTTTCATTTCTCATTGATCTCTCTAGGGATATTATTGATGGATTGTTATCGAAGTTTTTTTCTTTCTGTGTACTTTCTGTTCTAAATTGGTTGTTTTGGTCTTTCATATTAGATATTTTCCCTAAATGTTTAATAATCTTTAGCTGCCTGCTTATATTTTAAAGTGAGGTACTGAAAAGCTGGTTGGAAGTTCTGGGTGGACCTGGCTTTTACTGCGGGGCAAGGGAGTCCCACCTGTGGCCCAGGATGGCTATGAATGCAGCCCAACACAAAACCATAAGTTTACTTAACACATTATGAGATTTTTTGTTGTTGTTTTCGCTAGTGTTCGTGTATTTAATGTGTAACCCAAGACAACCCTTCTTCTTCCAGTGTGGCCCAGAGACGCCAAAAGTTTGGACACTCATGCCAGGATGATCTGATGGGCCTGTGTTCTTGGGGAAGACCAGTATTTCTAGAGCTTTTGTCTTGGATCGTCAGATTCCCCAGATAAGGCTCTCTATCTCCCACCTACGTTTGGGGGCCAAGTTATGAAGAGGCCTGGGCCATCTCAACATTCATTGCAGAATTTTCAGTTGATGCCCCTGGAACCCAAATTCAGTACTCGTATCCTCAGCTGAGCCTGCTGTCCTCGGTTTAGAGACGCTCCCTAAGAGTGTAAACCTCTAGTCTTCCACTACAGACGGCAGGGGAGGGGATCTGGGAGTCAGACTGTCCTTAGGCTTTTAGCAGTTTCTAGCTCCACCTTTATCCCACTGCCACCAATTCCCCTTTGGGCCTTTGTGCTCCTAGGCTCTCTCTACTTCTGGTTTAGGGCTCAGTAGGTCAGTTAGTACTTGCCTCCTGCTCTTCATCTTCCACTTTGGTTCTTTTTGTTTTTCTTAATTTACACAAAAAACAATAGTGATAAAAACTCCTGTTATTTTAGTGTAGCTTGGGGAGGGAACAGAGCTAAAGACGTGAATTCAGTATTATGATTTTCAAAGAAAAGTTAATTCCCTTTGTAGAACTAAGGGTTTAGATTCGAGTTTTTTTTCTAGTTCATATTTGCCTCACTATATCTATTTCCCCAAGCCCTATTTTGGCAATTGTTTTGTCATCCCATATTTGAGCGTCAGCCTTTGGACTCCTCAGTTCTCCCTTGAGTCGGAGGACAGAAGTTATGCTTCTCCATCTCCACAGAAGAGAGATTCGGTGTCATTGAGTCACTTGGGCGACACTGATTATAAAACCACCATTGTCTACATGACATACTTCCCAGCTCTGAAGATGAGAAGGAAACACAAAAGAAGTGGTGGTTTCCCTTAGGAATTTAGAGTTTTTAAGATGAGGTAGTGTTTTATTCTTTTACGAGAGTTCTTTAAGTTCTTTAGGGGAGAGGAACAATATAAATTGTTGGTTTTTATTTCTTCATGTGTTGTCTTGTTGCCACGAATCCTTTGAGTTCATTTTTGTCTCTCATGTTTAGTCATAGTGTTTCCTATTTATTTATTATGTATCTTCATGAATAGAAAACCACTTCCTTAGAAATCATTCACTTTTGACTCTGAATGCCTCGGTCACATTCAGGTGGAGAAAGAGAAAAGGGAGCCTCCTGTCTACCCTTCTTCACCCAGGATACCCGGTCCCTTTTCTCACTTCCTAGTCAGTCTGGAAACCTGGCGGGCCGTTTGAATTACCTAGAAAGGTTTTTAGTGCTCTCAGAATTAAATATCATTTCTCCTGTGTAGAAAATATACAGAGAAGGTCTTATACTTATGGGAAATTATGTCAGGTTCAAAATAAGGTGAAGTTGATATAAAACATTCTGTATCCAAAATGAGACATTATTTAAACTCGGATGTACTTTGGTTTTGTAATTGTCCCAATATTCTTTATTCCTTCATCTATCCCCAGCTGATTCTAAGGTATTAGTATACCCACAAAGTTCCTGTCACCCAGAATTTGTCAGCCTCGGCACCATGGACATTTTAGACCAAGTAATTCTTTGTTGGGTGGACTGTCCTGCACATAGGGTGTTCAGTGGCATCCTGGCTTCTACCTACTAGATGCCAGTAGCAAGCTTCAAGCTGTGACAATAAAAAATGTCTCCAGGCAGTACCAAATATCCCCTGGGGACCAAATTAGCCTTTATTTGAGGCCACTGATTTAACTCAAGTCTATAAATGAAACCAATCTTTCTTTCCAAGTCTCTCTTTTCTAAACTTAACCTTTCCTTCCAATGAATCCAGCTGTGGTTCCAAGCAGAGGGGAGACACTGGTGCTTAGTGGATGAGACTGTGGACTTTGTGGCCTGACAGACCTGGGTTTGAATCCTGAGTCTGCCATGAACTGGCTGGTGACCTTGGATATGATAATTCAGCTGTTCACATCTCAGTTTTCTCATCTTTAAAAGTAGAAATCATAACACGTCTTCCGTAGAGCTGTTGTGAGGATGTGCTCTCCTCTGTTGTGCAGTCCCCCACCTCCATGTGTACACACACACACACACACACACACACACACCCCAACTTCTGTATCCTGTAATTCTCCCTCAGAGAAATTTCATGGCATCAAAAGTGTCAGCGTTCTTGAACTTCAACTTGCTTAGTCTATTGCCAAGCATTTTTAATTCTCATACAGAAGCTAGAGGCTCCCTGTGTGGTAACAGAAAGTTCCATCAGGGAAGAGTATGCACCTTGTAGCTGGAAGTAGTATGTTTGGGAAGACTGGAGACAAATGCAAGTCCCAGGCTTCCTGGCCTCCTCATTACGAAAAGGGATGAGACTCCCAGATAATTGCTTTGGTAGAAAATGAGAAAATTGTATCCCTCTCCTTTTGTACTACTTTCTTCCTGTGACAGTTCCAGTCTCACTTGATGTGGATTTTATTCCTTCTCAGGCTCTTACCTGAATTATTGTGCAGGTTTACAGCTTTCACAGGGTTGTTGTCTAGATCACAGGATTGCTGTGACGATGAAATTTGAAAATGCAAGTGTGTGTGTGTGTGTGTGTGTGTGTGTGTGTGTGTGTGTGTAGCACTGGGCACAAAGCCAGGAGCATACGAAGTGCTCAGGAAGCAGTAGCTACCATTGCTATTGCTGCTGCTTTTCTGATTGCTGCGAGAGAGGGCGTTTGATCAGTACAAAGCAGACTAGTCGGGTCCCCAGGAAAGAGCCAGCGGAAAGAGCTTTTGGAGCCTTTCCCCTCTTCCCAGTTTTATATCTGAAAGGTCTGAAAAGTATAGGTTACTCCATAGGCTATGCTGCCCTCTTCAGGGTTTCTCACCAGGCTTTGTTCTGGGGTCTGAGTAGTGGTGTTGTTTCCTACCCAGTTGGCATTGTGAGATGACTAAGCAATAGAAATTATTCGGCCAATATAAAAGAGTAATGATTACAAATGTTAATAAATTCAAGTAAATGATACACGATGGACGACATGAAATCATTTTAGCAATAAGGCATGTTGGCTCAGTTCAAATCCTGCTTTCTGTGCTTTGGGGTGGTCTTTAAAATATGATGTTAAAGTTCACTTCAAACAGGAGTTTTTCCCTTCAGGGTATGAAGATACTGCTCCATGGGGAAGAGGTCCTGCTAAGCTTGTTAGTCTGTAAAGCAGAGAATTGACCCCACGGGCCTGACCCCTGGGGTGGGGGCGGATGGTGTCTTGCAGGTCATGAAGACATATCACATGTACAATGCCGACAGCATCAGTGCTCAGAGCAAGCTGAAAGAGGCAGAGAAGCAGGAGGAGAAGCAAATTGGCAAATCAGTAAAGCAGGAGGACCGGCAGACCCCACGCTCCCCCGACTCTTCATCCAACATTCGCATTGAGGAGAAGCATGTCCGGAGGAGCTCAGTGAAGAAGATTGAGAAGATGAAAGAGAAGGTGCGTGCGCGTGCTCTGGCGATGGTAGGGGGCAGGGAGGAACACTCTAGAAGTCAGGCCTAATAGGAATCACCCATTAGGTACAGAGGCAGAACAAGGAAACTCTAGCTTCTTTCCGTGACTGACGACCAAAAGTGAGTCCTTGCTGTCTGCCCCAGAGGGAACCCTAGGTGTTGGGAAGGACCTGGGCACGTGGGCTCCTGGTTTTTCACCTGTAGCAGATATAAACAAGTGCCAGTAGTCACCTTTCCCAAGCCTGGGAGGGGACTGTAGACCCAGGGTTTGGCTTCAGGTGTCAGGTGCTCAAGGACAGATGTAATGACACCTCCTTCAGGGTAGCCATGCAAGGATGGAGAAAGGTGTTTGCAGATAGAACCGAAGTGGGACATGCATCTAAAGTAGGGAGCCTCATTAACCTTTCCTGGATTGATCTACATTATGCCCTTGAATCTCATTAAACAGAATTAGAACCCAATTTAAGGAAGATGCGCATAGGGAGTAGCAGCACAATTGTGGTTCTTGAATGTACTGTACTTTCATCTTTTAGAGAACAGTCTCCTCTTTAAAAAAAATAAAAAAGGAAAATTGAACTTTTGTTCTCTTTTCAGCGCCAAGCCAAGTACACGGAGAATAAGCTGAAGGCCATTAAAGCCCGGAATGAGTACCTACTGGCTTTGGAGGCAACCAACGCATCAGTCTTCAAGTACTACATCCACGACCTGTCTGACCTTATTGATGTAAGTGCTTAAAGCTGGGGGCTCAGGGGTGCCTCTCTCCTGGTTTCAGAGATCTGGCCAGGCATTCCCCAGTTCTATTGCTCGGGCATCTCAGAGCATTTTGAGGACTTGCGAAGTCTCCATGATCCATCTGGGGGCTTACCATGGACCAGGTGCTGGGTGAAGCACTTCACACTTTATCTCCTTCAGTTTTCACTAAACTCCTGGGGGGAAGGCATTATTATCTCCATTTTTACGATTAAATTCACAAAGTTCAGATGACTTACCCAGACTCAGCCAATAAGTGACAGAGGCAAAAATTGTACCTAGGTCTGATTACTAACCCATGCTCTTAAGCACTGTGAAGTCTGTCTCCCTTAAATCAGCTGCTTGCACATAGACGTGAGGGGCAGGTAAAGAATTAGAATGCTATCCATACCTTACCTTTGTATGACTCAGCATTTCTCAGGATTATCTCATTTGATTGTCATATGGCCCTTTTGAATCAGTATCATTATCTTCAGTCTGGCAGGCAAGAATTCTATCACTGGAACACCCATGCGCTGATCTGTTTTCATTTTGTAGATAAGGAATGGAGGGGTCAAGAGGGTTACCTGCCCAAAGGTACACTGCAAATTAAGGTCCTAGTCAGGAAGGTAACCAGATGTCCCTGACACCTGGCCCATACCTCTTGATAAGTGGCACCAAGACGGTGAGAGAAGTAGAATAGTAGACGCATATTGGTTTGCATGGGGCAGGACAATGAGTAAGTTTTTTTACTTTGGCCTTATGGGTCAGCTTTGGCCTTATTTATTCTGCTGCTTCCCCTCAAACCCTATAGTGGTTGAGTGTTGCAATATCCCCCACCTGCAGGCTCCTGTCTGACCCAATTCCGAGTCAGTCCTGACTGAGGCTACTTAGGGATCATTAGAGTGAGGGGCCTGGAACCAGCTGACCTAGCACCAGCGTCCCAGTCTCCGGGGCCTCCAACAGACAGACGCTGGCTAACTAGTCTTCTGTCTGAGGCCTGATGTTTGCCTCTGGCTGTCAGCGGGCAGCTGCTGAGCTTTGCAAGCCTCTGGCCAGACCTCTCACACTTGCCTGCCTGCCTTGGTTTCTCCACAGAAAAACCTGCCACACTTCACAATATCGTGCGGAGTCCTGGTTTAAGATTTGCCTAACTAGCTGGATAAGCTGGGGCTTGTCACTTAGCTGTTTTGGAACTACCTTTGTCTCCACCCCCGCCTCTCCTCTGGCAAACTGAAGAACTGGTCTAGATCTGGACTTAAATCTGGTGTCTCATCAGAATTGCTGTGGGGCACTTTTCTAAAATACAGGTTCCTGTCTTGCTTCAGGCAGGGGTTTTTGACTCAGTAAGTTTCAGACTTTTAAAGCCCTGGGTGTCATTGTCTCCCTGAGTAAGTGGAGCCCTGATCCCCATTCAGGTTCCTCTTTGTTCTCTCTGCTTGTTGATGCCAATCTGAACACTGTCCTTCAGTGGAGGTCAGAGCCCTGAGCGGATCCTTTCTCCTCCTGGGGGAACTGCTCCTCACTGGGAGAGAGGCCTCTTCTCAGCATGAGGGAAAGAATTACTTCTTTCTTGTGCCCAGTGTCTGCCGCTTGTCCGCCTCTGGTAAAGCAAAAAGTCAGACTGCAGCAGTCCACCAGCCTCTTCTACCATTTGGTCCTTTTCTCTTTCTTTTGCCCCTGGGGAAACTTTGTTAGTTGCAACCTTTGCGATTCATAGAACCTCCATCAGATGTTAGTAGGTGTTTTAACCTCAGTCTAAGAAGCAAGCTATTTTGGACCTTATTCTCCTCATTTTAAAAAATAACTGTTAAGAGCCCACCTTCACAGAATGCCCGCCAGCCTCCTTAGCGCTCAGCCAGGCCCGGTTGCCAGCGTTCCAGGCCGCTCAGAGGCTAAAGCTGCTCTTGTTTTATTTTGTTTGATGTTTGTTTTGTTTTTGTTTTTCCTGAGATGAGGACAGTTAATTACTCTTTAAGAAAGGCTGATAACATTTCTCTGCTTTATAAACATTCAGTAAATATTTATTTGAGGTGAGGCCGTGTGCTCAGAGGTACAAAAGGAATAAAAGAGTTTTCACCCTAGAGGCATCTGTAGATACACAGACAGATAACTTCTGTGTAATGGGCTCGCTGCAGTGCCAGAGCTAACGCACATGGCCCTGGGACAGTGTTTTTCAGACCACAGGTCATGATCCATTGGAGGAGTCATGAAATCACTTTTTTGAATGACTAAAAGATGATTCATATTTTTGAATAATGAATAATGATTCATTTTTTAAATGAATAAACTAGAATAGAATAGAATAGAATAGAATCAGGGCACATCACACTGGTCAAGTTCAGTTATATTTGGTGAAACTCATGCTAGGTAAGTGTGTATGCTTGCACACCTATGGATGTGTGTGTGCATGCATGCGTGTGTGACAATATAAGATATATTTCTTAATGTGAGTTGGAGACCAAAAAGGTTTGAGTCACTGCGCTAAGAACAGAAGAAGACCTCTTAGTCTCCTCCCAAAGCTCCGCGAGGGCAGGGACCAGGTCTTCCGTTCACCTTCATACACATGCGCAGTACACATCTGCAGAGCTTAGTACGTAGCTGAGCACATGGTGATGATTTCCTAAGCCAAGATTTTTTTCCATTTTGTGCCTTTTATTAACATTCTGAGATATATTTTACATACAGTGACTGAATTTAAGTGTTACAGTTTCAAAAGTTGTGATAAATTCGTATGTCTTTATGTACCTATGTAACATACATCTCTATAAAGAAATAGAATATTTTCTTCACCTTAGAAAGTTCTTTCCTCTTCCAGTCAGTTCCCTTTCCCAAGGCAGCCACTGTTCTGAGTTCTTTTCCTGTAAATTAGTTTTGTTTCTTCTAGAACTTCACAAAATGATTTATATAGTATATGCTTTTTTTTTTGTATCTGGCTTTTTTTGCCCAGCATGATGTTTTTCAACTTCATCTATGTTACTGCATATGTCAGCAGTTAATGCCTTTTTTTTCTTGCTGCTCTATGCAATACAAATGGCCAGAAGGTTGCTTTGATAGTGAGCCAATAGCACAGGAGTGAGTGGTGAGCCTGGGCACCGTGGCATTCTGGCCTTGAGCGCATACAGAACTTGCTTTAAGACGTGGGGTGAATCTCGTTCCAATCTATGCCATCTGTGTGATGCCTTCTTCCGAGAGAGTTGAAGCTCAGTGTTTGCTGAAGGCTTAGAGGGTGAGTGAAAAGTCATTTTTGCCAATGCCAGTACGTTGGCACAAGGACTAGCCTTTGCCTTCTCTTTAAAATACAGTATAAGATTTAAGATTTAAATCTTAAGATTAAGATTTAAACTCAGACTGTAGCAGCCCACGTGAGGCATTTGACACACACCAGGAAAACCTGCCTCCAGGCCAGAAGGACTTTCTGAGCTGACTGGGTGGAGTTGAAGAGCTCTAGACTCATTGGAATGTGACGTTCCTTCGTGCACTCCTGCAGCTCTCTCACCCCAGGAGCAGGTGGGTGAACGAAGAGCAGGGCATTGTCCTCATGCCTACCTGGGCTGTTGTGCATGCCCTGTCCACGGGTAGAGGATCTGAGACACCACGTGTACCCAAGTCAGACGTGAAGGAACTCGGCTTTCTGAATACGACATTTTTCTCTTCTGTGTGAACTGAGTGAGTGTTATGAAACACCCTAGGCCTTCTTCTCTAGGGGCTATCAGCTAGTAAATGAGCTGTCAGTTCAAGTCGTCACACATCTGGGTGGGCTATCATTAAAGTCTTATAAAAATTTGAGTTCCCCTGGGAGAGTTTCATCAAACATCTATCTAATCCAGAAATGGCCAAGGGAGCCTGATATGGCCACGGAACTCATCAAAAACCATGGAGAGCTCACTTTGGTCCCATTGTGAGCAAAATGATGCCTACCTCAATTCACTGGGGGTGGGGATGAAATACAGGGCGGGGAAAAGGGGGTTTACAGTAATTCATATGGAAAATAATATAATCATTAATAAATAATAGTACAAGAATGAACTCAGTGTTTTGCGTATTCACAACTGTAAACCTACTTTTGCTCCACCCTATGTTCAAATCTCATATACCTAGCCTTGCCAGGAATTACATCTTTGTCAATGCCTCAATTCTTGCTGTTCTCTAGCAGACATGTGGATAGCGAAGGCTGTGGAAAACCTGTTTTGCATCTCCCTGGTTAGTTGGAGGTATACAGGAGCCAACAGGCACATTGTGAGTTGGTGCGGAGAAGCTCTAGAATAAGTATATAATAGAGGCAGTGGACTGGCCCAAGCAAGCTCCCTGCCTTTCAATAGGCCATACAAGGTGAGCAACACTAAAGGCTTCAGCAGCTGTATCTACTCACTTGACTTAGATTAGTATGCAGCCTAAATGGGGTGTTTCCTAAGAGCCTGGAAACTGTACTTCCGACTTCAGTCAACCCACTGATGTGTATTAAATGCCTACCATGAGCAAAGCCTAGTGGTGAGGGATTCAAAGACACTGGCCAAGCCCTCTTTGAAGCTTGCCTTCCGGCAGAAGTGACATGAAATGGCAAGTCACAGAATGAGGGATTGTATCCTCTGTCATATGAGGGCTGCTGATGAGTGTGGTTCTGAGTGGAAGCCAAGGTCGATGCATTCTAGGGTTACAGGACTGGCTGGCTTCCCAGAGACTGGGAATTTAATTTGGATTTTGAAGATTGGGCCCACCTGCAACAGGTGAGAGGAATGGAAACTTTTCAAGAAGAGAAAAATGTTGGGAGCTGAAGAGCAGAGGTAGTGAATTTGGAAATATTGATGACAGGTATTAGTGTCTGCATGGTGCCAGATATATGTAAGTAGATTGCGTGTTATTGGCCTCACAATAACCTGTGAGGCTGGTGATATTCCCATTTGAGGCTCAGAGATGCAAAGTAGCTTGCTCATAGTCATACAGCTGATTTGAGCCTGTGGTTTTCCAATACGCTACTCTAAACAGAGAGAATGTCATTGGAATTAAGCAGAAGGGTTTGAAGAAAAAACTAGAGACAGATAATGTTAGATGGTCAGACTGAAGGGACTTCAATTTGTTCTGGCCATTGACCTTACTCAAATTATTTAACTTCATGAGTCTCCTGGTCTGGAAAATTAAGATAATACCAACTTCATTGGGGTTATTATGAGAACTAAAGTCTAGAATGTACATAAAGCACTTAGCACGCTGTCTGGCATATAGTAAAGGCACCCTTAGTAAATATAGAGGCATTTTAAAAATTTCCAAACTGGGGGAGGTGATCTTTAATTTAGAAAATAAAAATGAGAGCTATTACAGCTTCTTCAGCAGGAGAGGGAAGCAGATAACACCGGTATAAGATGTTAAGGGTATGAATTAGGAGAGAGAGGGAATAAGAATGGAGAGAAAAGGGGAATCAGCAAAAACGTGTAAAAGTTTATGAAGGGCACCCTGCCTCTCCCTAAATTTTCTTCTGCACTAAAAAGCTCCACCCCCATCCCCACCCCACATATACTTGCTCAGTCCTGTGGGTAGTGTTACTTCTGTTCATTACATTACAACCATAGACTTACAGGCATAGAAGGGCTTACAGGTTTAAGGGCCGCCTAGCTAGACCAGCAGGTCTTCCAGAGGGGGAAGGGCGCCTGCACTGCAGCCTCCCAATCAGTGACTTTTGTCTAGCTTCCATTCACTCTTCCCTCTCAGCCGAATTTAATGTCTTTCCATCCTCTGCCTCCAGTTAAGCTATAACTGCTGTTCTTCCGCTGCAGCCAGGCACCTGCCAGAGCCTGCTGGCACTGAACCCAGAGCCCAGCCTGACGCACACTCTATCACTGAGCTTCTTGTCAGATGCTGAGAGCAGGAGGCACACCACATGCTTTTCCCCCCGACAGTGGCCGCTCCCAGTGTGATTATGATGAAGGGGATGAAGGGGAAAGGCTGGGGAAGAGTTCATTTGATACCTGCTTATGGAATGAAATGACGGCCCGGCAGATGGTCTTACTCTATCCATGGATTCTTCCCTGACATGTTTTCTCAGGTTTTGGGTCTCAAAGCTGCTTTAGCAGTAGAGGGGATAATGGATGACCAAGGAATTAAGACCTCTGGGCCCTTTGGGAGGGACGGGGAACACTGTCAGAGTTACAGAATGATATTGCTGAAGAGGGCTTTAGGGATTATATTTCGTCCAAGTGTTTTCAGACTTTTTCTCTAGCAGAAGAATTCTTTCTTCAAACCAGACCTACACAAAATCCCAATTTATTAAATAGAAAAAAAGAGCAGAGCTGGTTCTGTTGAAGTAGAGATGGGAGACTCCAAGTCCTACTAGTTGGGCTGCCCTTTTACCCCTTCTCAGGGACAGCTTGAGAAGTTCTGGCACAGAACCATAGAGCTCTGGTCTGCAGCTTGCAAACCACCGGCCTGGCCAAGTCTGTTCATGTTATAGTTAGGGAAACAGGTTCAGGGATGGGAGTGACTTCCCAAGGTTACTGACTTCCTATCCAGTGTTTTTTTTATACTATTGCCTCTTTCCTACTTTTTTTCCCTACATTTTGCTTTAGGAAATCAAATCCTTTACATGAACTTTCCCACTAAGACTTATGTTTAGAAATGTTTGACCTAATAAATGCTGTTTTTATCAGGAAAGAGCTTTAGTGCAGAAATCCTAGTCTGCAGCTATGGCCTGTTCTAGAATGTTGGGGGTTGGTGGGGGTGATGACTGACAGAGTCAGCCCCCCAGTCTCTTCTTCTCCCACCTAGAGTTTTCTGCTTGTGTGTAATTAACTGCTCTTGGAACTCTTCTGACTTCTGAACTCTGAATGTGGAAATGGCCTGGCTTGGTTGGTATGCAGTGACTTAACCACAGTAACCCTCAGAGAGTGGCAGGCTATATTTTTGTTATTGAATTTTGTTGTAATGGTATCCCCAGAGAAACCTGAAAATGTAAGAGGATCCCTTTAACTCTCAACTCTTCTCATGTTTATTAAATAGCACTGCACAGTACATGATTAAATAATTTTATTTTGTCCTAATTGTATTTCGTGCCTGCTGTCCACTGGGCTTGACCACAGACATGGGGGACTAGAGTCTTGGGGAGTTTACAGTCTGGGGAGTTGGGAGAGAATTAGAAACACACATGAGAAGGGGTGCCCAAAGGACAAACAAGATCAAATGAGTCCTTTTTCTTCTAACCACCTCATAGTCCTCTAAGGTGTGTTTTACCACTGAAATGTGAGTCAAGAATTGAGAAATCTCACCCAGGTCTTGGAAGTGAGAATGCCAACCTTCTTCCCACTGCAGTCAGTTTCATACACGGGGTCGGATCTGCTCTGAAGCCCACCCTCTCTTCCTGCCAAGCCTTGGGGCTCTCCAGGGTTTGCTCATGTGCTCTCCTTTCCACAGCAGTGTTGTGACTTGGGCTACCACGCTAGCCTGAACCGGGCGCTGCGCACCTTCCTCTCTGCCGAGTTGAATCTGGAGCAATCAAAGCACGAGGGTCTGGACGCCATCGAGAACGCTGTGGAAAACCTGGATGCCACCAGTGACAAGCAGCGCCTCATGGAGATGTACAACAATGTCTTCTGCCCACCTATGAAGTTTGAATTCCAGCCCCACATGGGGGACATGGTGAGGCCTTCTTCCCCTCCCTGCTCTCCCCAAGGAGCTTGAGCTCGCTTGGGTCTAGATTCACTACTCCAAGGCCACATTATTCTGGGAAGAGTAAGGCCTGGAGCTTTCTGTCGGGTAGTGAGGCACACCCCCCCCCCCATTGAGCAAGCAGCTGCTGAGTGCCTGCGTCCACTGGTCTGGACAAACATGGGGGACTAGAGTCTTCGGGAGTTTACAGTCTGGAGAGTTGAGAGAGAATTAGAAATATGTGTGAGAAGGGGCGCCCAAAGGGACCCACGGGATCAAAGGAGTGAAAAACAGCAGGTATGTTCTAAAAACACTACTCCCGGTTTGGTGATGGTGACAGGAAATAGGAGGGTCCAAGTGGTGAGGGTGGAAGAAGTGAAAACTGAGATGGGCCAGACGCGAAAGGCTTTATGGGAAGGGTGGGCCAACCAGAGTAATGATGTGGTCATTTGTTGTTTGGCAGAATTCTAAAAGACCTTATTCTCCTAGGGTTAGAAGATTGCAATAATAGTATCGTTTTGCTTGGGTTCTGAACAAAAAAGAATGGGTCCCTACAGAAAGGACAGGAGCTAAGATGTCACCCTGAAGGTCTGCACTGGTGGCCCAGCCAGGGCAACCTGAACCTGGGGACCCTGTTTTGCACTTCCCACCTTCAGTGACTAAAACAAGAAGGGCCTAACTAAACTACAGTGAGAAGAAGGAGAAGCTTCCTGGTTTCCATTACTCTATCTTTTGGTTCCACTTCTAGTGGTTGCGCACACAAATCAGAGTGAACCATATCCCTGTGGGTAGGAGCCACCATTTAACCTACTGCTTAAATCAAAAGGAGGATGTATAGTCTTACGTAATAAAAGCTCAGGCATGGGGGGATTTAGGAGTGGGGATTTTATGAAGACTTGGGTTTTATCTCTCTGCTTCATGTCCTTATATGTTGACCCTATTTTCAGGCAGGCTGTTTTTCCTATAGGGGCAAGATAACTCTGTTCCAACCTCATCTTTTTCTAGGTTGAAGTACAGTGGAAAGGTATCTGCTTACTTCTAGAAGCACCCACAAAAGTCTCACAGTGTCTTCTTGGTTCTGATTGGGTGACTTCCTTATCCCTGAGTCAGTCAGTGTGGCTCGGGATCTGTAGTCAGCTGATTGGCTTATGCTCCATCCCCTTGAGGAGCATAAGGACCATCTCCTTGGGGAGAGCCCCCATCCAAAGCACATGGCCGGAGTTGTGGGGTGGGAGGTTCCCCTGGAAGGCAGTCAGGTCAAAGTTACCAGGAGGAGGGATGGGTGCTAGGTGATCAAAGCACAACAGTGTCCTCTCAGGAAGGGCCTGGTGCTTCCATTGGAACTAGCACCCAGACGTCTTCGGTAAGCCCTACTCCAGAATGACAACTGTTGCAGTGCAACCAGAGGGCTGGCTGTCATCAGTTGGCCACTGTGGAGAGTGGGACGTTTCTATCTTACAGACGAAAATGTGGAGATGATTTCTTTTCTCTCCTTTTTGGGGAAAACCAAGCCATTTACAGTTTGTTTCCATGGCTGTGGCTTAGGAAATGTCAGCATCTGAACAGATGGGGGGAAGTGAGATGGCAGCGTGTGCAATTAGAGTAGGGGGAGGAGTGTCACCAAACCCCAGGAATCCCCATTCCTCACCTGCCCTGGCTTCCTGCCTTCCAAGCCCCTTCTCCAGCTGTCACTGAGATTTCTTCCCAAGAATCAGTGGAACTTGGGAACTAGCTGAGTGGAGTGATACATTTTCTGGTGTTGACTGAGTTGTATTCTGAGCCAAACAGCTTGTCTCCATAAAGGGGGAATCCAAATGCTGGGTGCTCAGGCCCCCTCCTAGCCCTGTCAGAGCCTCATTTCCATACTCCAGAGCACAGCTGGAATGCATTACCTTGCACCCCGGTAGAGGACCGCTGCCAAAGCATGCATCAGCAGCCCTGCTGCTTCTTAAAGGAACAGGGGTGGAGGTGGTTTTCTCTCTATGACTCCTCCCTGCTAGGTCTGGGTCACTTTAAAAATCAGTAGTTTACTCTTCTACCTAGGCCTTCCCTTTATGTGATATAGCTGGTCAGTGGCTGAGTCAGGCAGGGGCCAGGGCAGACCTAAGTGTTGTAAAGGTT
Organism: Phyllostomus discolor; assembly: GCF_004126475.2. Taxonomy (NCBI): domain Eukaryota; kingdom Metazoa; phylum Chordata; class Mammalia; order Chiroptera; family Phyllostomidae; genus Phyllostomus; species Phyllostomus discolor. The sequence continues at coordinate 5,704,615 of NC_040916.2, forward strand.
CCGCATTCCATTCTAGCCTTTCTGTGAGTGGAAAATAAAAAGAGGAGAGGGCAAGTCTTTCTTGGTCCCTGCAGCCCCTCTATCCCATCAGTGTGGGTTGTCTATAGACTAAAGAGGCAACAAGAGGGAGATGCCTGACTTCTTTGTACTAGGGCCAAAGTTCGGGTGGCATTTTGACCAGAAGCCCTGCAATGGGCCAAGGCCCCATACTGAATGGTATTCCGGGGCGCTCAGCACATGAATTGATGCCAAGCACTCTCAGATATACTAGGAGTCGGTGCTTGGCTCTACTATTGGTGCCCATAGGGGCTGGTGGGGCTCCGGATGCCTGACCAGTGACATCAGGCAGCCAGAGAGTTTTACTCTTGGCACTAACCCATCCTGGCCACTGAGCTTTCTCCATTGTGTCTGCTTATCCCACAGCCAGAGTGAAGTCAGCTCTCTCTAGATCTGAGAGCTGGCTGAGACCAGCCTCTCAGCTGGGGGAGGAGGTCAAGTTAGTTGGGAGCTTAAAAGCCAATGGAGGAAAAGGTCAAGTCCCATTCCCCTTGGTTTGAAGAGAGGTTTTGTCTTTTCAAGCGGGAGAATGGTCTGTGGGCATATGGATGTGCCCACTCATTGCTGGGAAAGAAAGGGCAGTTCTATCCAGATACTGGAGTTTCCACAGATGAATGGCTAGGGGACACATGGTGGCTAGATGATAGGAGCTGCCTCCATGTGGGTCCTTCCTCCCAATTTGTCAGGCTTCTGTTCCTAATCTGTCATCCTGAGGACTGGGTGACCTCATGTCCTTGCCCTAGTAGCCATGCCATCATCAGAGGACAGTGGCTCAGCCATTCCTATGCAGGGGAAAGCTTACTGACGGTGATCCTAGAGGGAACAGTGGACTTCGCTCCCACATTCTGGTGAAGACCTAGTGTAAAGTCATGGCTCTTGGAAAATGGCAACTTCCACCAGATTCCATGCTTTCTTCAGTCTCTGCTGCAGTCTCTACTACAGTGCTCTCTGCAATCTCTACTATAGCCTGTGGACTTGTTCCTGGCTTTACACTTTCTTTAATTGAGTCAGAGCTCTCATGCCTGGCACGGATTTATAAACACATGCTGACTGCCAACAGCAGCAAGTTAGCCTCCTGACCCACTTCTCTTCTGCTTTCACTCTGGTGTACAAAGAGGCGTGAGGGAGGGGCCAGAGAGGTGGCCACTTGGACCTCTAGCAGGAAACCCTCCCTGTGCCAAAGCATTGTGTATCTGGAGCTGGGGCTGCCCAAGACAGTCTTCTCTGGCCTCACTCCGGCTTCCATGGAGCCACAGACTCTGCATAGACCTGCCGCTGCCAAGCACCAGACTTAGAGATGAGCTCAAAGAGTCCTGGTCATTCCAAATGGGTCCAACTCCTCCTCCTTTTCTTGTATTATTTGGTCTGGAGGAGATCCACACACTTTGGCTTTGGATTTTGTTTTAACATAGAAACTATGAGCCTTACAGCTTGAATATGTGTAGTTTTATTAGCAGTAACGGGACTCTGGAACTGCCAAAAGTAGTGTCCTCTTCCTGACCTGGTATTACTTGGCTTTTGGCAGGCTTCCCAGCTCTGTGCCCAGCAGCCTGTCCAGAGTGAGCTGGTACAGAGATGCCAACAACTGCAGTCTCGCTTATCCACTCTGAAGATTGAGAATGAAGAGGTAAGTTTCCTGCTTCAGAGACTGAGAGCCACCCCCTGAGTTTCCCTGTTGAACTTCTTGTTGCCGCCTATCTGGGAACAGCGGAAGGAGCATGCAGAGAATGTCCGGGCTGCTGCAAACATTTCCTAGCCAAATGTAGGCTTGGATTTTCCCCCTCTGCTACATCCTGCCCTTGAACTCCAGGAAGTTGCTCTTGCATTGCCAAAGGTTGAGCTCTATTTTGAGCTTTTGCAAAATGCTTCCCCACATACACACACTTTTAATCAAAATGGCCCTTGGCAGCCGAGTGAACAATATTGTGTCTCTCAAACCACCCCCTCCTGCCTGGCTTTGTCCAGGATTTTCAACAGACAGAGGCTTCTTTTGACTTTGACACTTTAAACATCTCTGTCATTTTAGAAAAGGGTGACTTTCTCCTGGGCCCAGTGTATTTGCTTTCAACAACTGATTCAAAAGGGCAGTATCATTCATTATCAGAGCTCCTTTCTTTTCAGCTCAACTAACTTCTTACCTGGCATCTTAGTAAGTCTTACTTTTCCCGGGAAGATTAGGAAGGACTAGGGATGGGTCACTTCGTTTGCAGATGGGGAAACAAGTCCATTGACTTGTTGAAAGTCATGCAACAGAAGCTGGGGCATTCCAGGACCATGCCCGTCACGCATGTTAACTAACTCTTTATATTGGGGGGTTCGTTTGAATTTGTTTGATTCTCCATCTCCCATAGCACTCCTATTACAGTGAAGAACTAATATAAATATAAAAAGTAAGCATTAAATAAAAGAACTGGGTCAAGTGTGTAGCGTGAAGGGAGTGGTGGCGTTCAGGTCCCCACTGGAGAGTAGCACTCGATACCCCAGTCCGTGTGGTGTTCATCACGCACTTACACGCTGTCCCATGGGAGACAGAGTTGTACCCCCTGGCAGCATCCTCCCTCCTTCCTCAGCCCACTCCTTCCCCCCTTCCCCGAGCTTCTCCATCACCTGCCCCTCCTGCATTATGTTGGCTCTTGTTGTGGCAGGTAAAGAAGACAATGGAAGCCACTCTACAGACCATCCAGGACATTGTGACCGTCGAGGATTTTGACGTGTCGGACTGCTTCCAGTACAGCAACTCTATGGAGTCCGTCAAGTCCACCGTCTCAGAAACCTTCATGAGCAAGCCCAGCATTGCCAAGAGGAGAGCCAACCAGCAAGAGACAGAGCAGTTCTATTTCACGGTGAGCTCGATGGCCTTTAAAGATCATCTTTAGGCAGTGAGGCATATGAGGAGATTTGGAACTTGGAGTCCTTGTGAAGTGTCTGAAGGGCAGTCTTTAAATATCCTAGTTTTAGGTCTGGGCATATTCGGAGACTATCCCTACACTTAAAGGCACAAACACCTACGAGTTGTATGTGTTTAACAGGGACCCCCAAGAGAAAGGATGCTCCCAACTACACTACCAAGAAGATCTTCTCTTTAAGCACTTAGTAGGCTTTTGTTTGCAAGTTTCCTTTTCAGCCATAGGGGGTCATGAAAGGCGATCTCACATCGCCTGGTTCTTGGGAACTATATTCAGATATTCTGGCTGACACATGTCTTGTTTTTAAAGTCTGTAGTCTCTCCTAGTTGGCGTGATGAACTTATTTTATAGTTTTTGTTGGTGGGAAATTCTCTTTCATAATTATTGCTAAGATTCAGAGGGACAGGTAATTATTGTTAAAACTCAGGGAGAATACAGGCAGCATTGCTGGTTTGCAGAGAATTCCAAAACATCGTATTTTATTATTCATGCATCTCCCAGTCTCTTTTTAGGCAGTTGGACCCAGTGTTTTTGAAATAGTGTTAACAGCCCTGTGAAAGTTGCTGGCTGGTCTTTGGTGCTGCTTTTTAATAATTAAGTTATTTTGAGCTTGCCAAGTAGGATTCATTGCCTGGACTAAAATTTATTTTCTAATCTTCTGATGACCGAGAAAGGAGAAATTAAGTTTGCAGATGTGAGATGAAATATAGCCAGTGAATATGCATACTAATTCTGAATGAGAGAAATTAACTTGTTTTTCAGTCAGGAAACACAGTCTACATGCAGTAAATTGACTTTTTTCTCCAGCTAGAACAATTTATTTAATTTTTCTGTGCACGCTGTCCTTTCTTCATTAAGAACACTAGTGATTTGATATCTTTTTAAAAAAGAAATCTGTTTTTTTATGTAGTTTAGCTCAGAATTCTTAGGGGTTTTTTTTTCCCTGAGGAAGACTGTTGAAAGGGAGTGATTTAACAGTATTCTTTTTATTTTTAAAGATTTTACTTATTTTTAGAGAGAGGGGAAGGGAGAGAGAAAGAGTTGGAGAGAAACATCAGTGTGTGGTTGCCTCTCACATGGCCCCCACTGGGGACCTGGCCCACAACCCAGGCATGTGCCCTGACTGGGAATTGAACTGGCAACCCTTTGGTCCTGCAGCCCACGCTCAATCCACTGAGCTACTCCAGCCAGGACAGTATTATTCTTTTAAAATAACTTTTTTCTTGTTATACAAAGCAATAGATGCTTATATAAGATTTAGAAGCAAAAATGAAGAAAATAAAAATCATTCATAATCCCACTACCTAGAGATATTGGTGCTAGGATATATGCATACCCAAACACATATCTAAGCATGCATTTATAATTTTATTACAAATAAATGGAATACACATTGTTTTATAATCTACTTTCATTTACCAAATGATTAACATTTTCCTGTCATTTAATTATAACACTTTCGAGTGAAATACTAAAATCTATAGAAAGAAATAATGGAATGACATTTTGGCTCATTCATTAATTTTTGTAAAATATTAAGCACACTGCCTAGTTTGCAGTTAATTCTCAGTAAGTGCTGAGTTTTTATTAGCACCATCATCATTTATTTATTTATCATTATTAAATTAGTCATTGATCATTTACTGAGGATCTGCTATGTGCTATACACTGGGAATGCTGGGGCATAACATTAAGAGGGGAATGATAGGATTCAGCATATGAAGGGAGAACTTTTCATTTTACTTCATATATTTCTAAACAGTGTGACAGGTTGGTTTTTGTAGTTAAAAAGGTATGTAAGCATATAAAAATTTTAAAATGCATGCATGCACACCGCACACATGCAAGAATGGTGATTAGGATAAGTGCAGTTGGGGAAGCATCACACCCAAGGTGATTTTATGCTTGAAGGGTGAGCGAAGCGGGCGGTGAATCAGGAGGAGAATGGCATTCCTTTAGAACAGAGCAGCATGTGCAAAAGCATAAAAACATGCAAAAGCCGGGGTTAGCTATTAGGAGAGCTTACTGACTAGAGTGAGGGCTGTCTTGCTGCCCCAAGCTCTGTTGTCTCAGGAGGTTGTTGAGCACTCAGGAGGTTTGTGGCAGCTTTTAATAATAGGATTGTTTGGCTGGTCTGTCTGGACTGCTTAGATACAATAGTACTTGAATGACCCACTCACATTACACTGAAGAAGATTTCCATTTTTTTTTACTAAATAAGAAAATTTGGACTTAAAAATCTGTATTAAAGACTGTCAGGATTACTTTTTGGCTTTAAATGAATCTATAACACTTATTCAAAGTCAACCTTCAGTAAGAGTAAGAATAACCATATTCAAACTGGTGACCTCTCAGATCCTGCCCACCCTTTCACCTCTGTCTGCATTGGTGTCCTCTAATCCATTTCCTGTCTTTTGTGACCATAGTGCTACTCATCAAAATTGTGTGCAAATTTTCTTGGCTAACAGGACCATTTTTTGTCTGGGCTTGTGTAATAACAGATTTACAAGAGAGTTCATCATTTTTGTGACGGGTGCTTGGAATATGTCAGATAATTCATTTTATGATGAAAGGGTTTTGGGGATGTGGTAAAACGGACACGCATGAAAAGGGGATATGCATGTTAAACAGGATGGCTGCCTGTACCTGCAAAACCATACAAAGCCAACACAACTGCACGTGGGCATTTTTCAGTTTGTTGCCTACAGAGACGTTGCCATGTTTTTCCCCTATGCCCTTCAAAAACAGCAGAAACAGCAGAATAGCATATCCTGTAAGCTCTCTTCTTTAAAGATTTTATTGTTTATTTTTAGAGGGGAAGGCAGGGAAGAGAAGCATCGATGTTGGGTTGCCTCTCGCATGCCCCCTACCGGGGACCTGGCCCGCAACGCAGGCACATGCCCTGACTGAGAATTGAACCAGCAACCCTTATGGTTCATAGACAGGTGCTCAGTCACTGAACCACACCAGCCAGGGCACTGTAGGCTCTCTTTTGGCTCTCTTTTGGAAATTTGGGAAGAGGTTCCTTCTCGCGCCTTTGACTCCTAGGTAGGGTGCCTAGTGAGCCAGAGAGCTGCTAGGAAAGCTCCCTCCCTGTGAGGACCACTCTCAGCTATTGTCAGATTGATCAGCTCAAATGACTTCAATTGGAAATTTGAAGAATGCCCTAAAAATCAGCAGGAGTCCCAGGAAGATAATCATGGAATTTTAAAGCTTGAAGTGATTCTTAAAAATATCTAACCAAACCTTCTTGCTGAAAGAATTAAAAAATAAAGATAAATCTAGAGAGGATGGGTAGCTCGTCCAAGAAACTCAACAAGAGCTGAAACTGGAGCTCTTCTTGCCTGGTCTTGGGCCACAGGCTTTTCCTCTCCAGCCTGCTGAAGCAGCTGGTACGAAGGAAAGGCTTAGAGACAGCTCAGCAGCTTTCTCTTCTTCTTTGTCCTATGTGAGGAGACGTGTCCGGATCTCCTTGGCTTTGTATCACTTGTCTTCTATAACACACAATCCAATGTCTGCTGTAGTTTTTACTGTGATTGTTAGAAACTATATATTGTTTAAAGATGCAAAGATTTAAAAATAGCATAAGAAAAAGGTGAAGCTCCTACCCACCTCTGATCCCCACATACCTTCCCTTCTGCCAAGTGATGGAAACCAGTGTATTCTGCGTCCTTCCAGAGGTACCCTGTGCATAGACTACCACCGACATACCCTCCAGTACAACAGAATTACATTAGAAATGCAATAAAACAAATAGAAATATAGCTAACAATATGCTCCTTATACTGTTCTTTTCTTTTTTTACTTAATTTACTTTGGATATTATTTTTGTATTTGTCCCAAAAGATCTGCCTCCTTTTTTAATGGCTGTGCAGAATTCCATTGTATGGGTGGATGTACCATCATATATTTAACCACACCCCTGCTCATGGACAGTAATGCTCACTGGTTAGCCAAAGATTGTCAAAGCCTGTAAGGCTGGCATTTCTCCTAAGTATTTCCTTGTATGGGAGTTGGAGTGGGAAAGGGATTAAGGGTTATAGCTGGCCCTGGCTGGTATGGCTCAGTGGTTGAATCCCGACCTGGGAATCACAGTGTCGCTGGTTCAATTCCCAGTCTAGGGCACATGCCTGGGTTGCTGGCCAGGTTCCCAGTAGGGGGTGTGATAGAGGCAACCACACACTGATGTTTCTCTCCCTGTCTTTCTTCCTTTCCCTCTCTAAAAAATAAAATCTTTATTAAAAAGAGGATTATAGCTGATAAAATAAATAGACTGTCTGAATTCTTGGGGACTGATTTAGGTAAGGAAATAGGAGGGGAGTTGATGCCTTGGCCATTGGGACAGTGCTGTAGGTCTAGACTTGGGGCTAGTGGTCTGAGATCCTTTTTACCCTGGTACTCTCCTGCAGGCATTCAGCAAATGTGTGCTGAGCAGGTACGAATGAATGACTGCCTCTGCCTTGTCATCTGAAGTGGGAGATGTGCTCCCATTTGAAGGTTTGCTGTAGTATTTATACTGTATGACAGCAGTTTCCTGCTTTAAAAATCCACAGGGAGGAGGGGAAAATGTGAATGTGCCTGGATAGTGGGGAAACAGCCACTCTGGTGGCATCTGTGTATCTCTGCACAGGGGGCTGGCTGGGCATAATTTACCCCCCACCCCAGCCATCACCACCTCCCTCCCCTGCTCCCACCCCCACTGGGTTTTGTCTATGTGTCCATTATAGTTGTTCCTGAAAACCCTTCTCCCCTTCCCCCCATTATCCCCTCCCACCTCCACTCTGGTTACTGTCAGATTGTTTTTCCTTTTTTTTTTTTTTAAGACTAGAAATTGCTTTGATTCAGCTTTCTTATGTATTAGCACAAAGCAAAAAAGTTGAGGGAAGGACTGTTTTTAGGTTAACTGAGCAGGTGATTCCAGTATAAGGAACACTTTTGCATACCTGCTCGTTGCTGGACCCTGTTCTAATAATCACAGTTATGCTTCTTATCGTATTTCATCTTCAACAGCCTCGTGAAAAAATATTGTTAGCCCCAGTTTTCAGATGGGGAATCTAAGCTCGGGGTTAGAAGACTTAATGGTGGTAGAATATTCCAACTCAGGCTTTTCCATTTTACTGCAACCAAAATGTCAGGAAGGGAGAGCTCAGAGGGAAAAATTTGTACTATACTAATACTTCTCAATAAATAAAACTTATTGCTGACAGTTGATAACCAATTGGGAATTTATTAAGAAATAAATTGAGCCCTGGTTGGTGTGGCTCAGTGAGTTGGGCATCAGCCTGCGAACTGAAAGGTTTGATTCCTGGTCAGGGCCCATGTCTGGGTTGCAGGCCAGGTCCCCAGTTGAGGGCCGGCGAGAGGCAACTGATCAATGTTTTTCTTGCACATCGATATTTCTCTCCCTCTCTTTCTCCCTCCGTTCCCCTCTCTCTAAAAAAATAAGATCTTTTAAAAAATAAAATAAGAAATAAATTGAGATCATAAAAACAAAGTTGAAGGTTCACGTGGCAATAAAACAAAAACACCCAACAGACTCTTTGCCTGCCTTCCTACTTTTTGAGTAAATCCCCAGCTTTGATCACAATGAGTGTAAAATTAGACGGAGGGTATGGCACCAGTTAGACCGTGTTTAGGAATTTTGATTTTACTGTGGTGCTCTAGAACAGCAAGCACATTGCCCTTTCTTTTCTCCTCCTTTGAGGAGAACACCAGGCCATCCCTTTATTGTTGGGTGTTTGTTGAGGGGAGCAGGGTGCAGGGAGTGGAATGAAAAAAATTAATTGCCTATTATTGGAGCATACTTTAAATAAAGAAAGCAACCTTATTGTCCAAAGAAGGGTTTTGAGATTACACATAAATAGTTCATTTCCTGGCCCCTAGTCTGCAGAAATCATTGAAAAGCCACCTGTTCCTCCCCTTCCTTCAACGGTCTTGCTTCTTTGGTCTTGTGTGTCTAGTCAGCAGCGACTGAAGCTTTTAACTCAGCTTTATCAGTGAGAGCAAGGTTATTTCTCCAGCTTCTCTCTCATACAGATGAGAGCTAGCCACGGGCAGGAGGAGAAGTGATAAATAACATGCCTACCAACTCTAGGATGCTTTTATCTTCCCGTACCTGACTTAACTAGATGGAAAACTTCCAACCATTGTTCCCAGTCTTAGGGATGCAGGTCATACTTTGACACAGTTTCCATCCTTCAGGATTTGATGGAACCCAAAAAAGGTAATCTTTCATCCCTCTTATCAGATTATTGTTTATTTTAATGGTTCACCAAGTGACAGCCAAGCTAACTAGTGAACTGTGAACATGAATGGGAAAAAAAGATTTCCGGAATCACGAGTAGAAACATGAGTGAGAGGAAGGAATTTGCATCCATTGCCTTCCAGAATTTTTGGCTGTTTTCTAAGCAGTCCGGTCTTGTTTTAAGGGTTACAGTTTCATGGTAAATTTTTCCTCATTAGGGAACCTTAGAGTCCCCTGGGATAACTTTCCAAAAAGGGGCCTTGAGGATTCAGATGTTTGCAGTGGGTGTTTCCCTGCAGGTGTTTCACCTCTGGGCCCTGATGAATGGTTCCGGACTTCACAGTTAGGCATTGGTGGGGGAATAGACATCGCCCAGGGAAGACGGTCAGCAGGTGAGCTGGCAGCTGGAGCAGATGGAAAGGGCAGGTGACAAAGAAGCCTGTTTTCATGCAGATGATCTCCTGCAAAAGCCCAAGGGAGTAGAGGAAGCAGATCCTCAGTAAAACAACAGAATTGATTTGGTATAGGGCAGGGGTGTCGAACTCACTTTCCCCGGGGGCCACATCAGCCTCCCGGTTGCCTTCAAAGGGCCAGATGTAATTTCAACTCCTTAACAGTTAAGGAGTAGTGACAATTGTACAGTCCTAAAATTATTTCGGCCCTTTGAAGGCAACCGGGAGGCTGATGTAGCCCATGGTGAAATGAGTTTGACACCCCTGGTATGGGGTTTATTTTGTTTTGTTTTATACTTAATTTAAAGAGTAGGGACACACTTGGAGGCTTGGTTTATGACTGCTATGGAAGGTTCTATCCGGAGGAGAGTAAGACTGTTCGTTATGTGCTCATACTTCCATCACGTACTCATACTGTCTCCTGGGCACAGTGCTGAGCATCAGGGATGCCAAGAATAATGGATGTGGTGGTCTCTGACCACAGGAAGGAGGCAGTCTACAGAGAAAGACACATGAGGAATAAGCCCCGCCTGACAGGGCTGTGTGAAAGTGCTGTCATGGAGATTTGCAGAGGAGCGTCTGGGTGAGCGTGGGAGGGCCAGGAAGGGCCTCCTGTAGAAAGCAGAGTTCTTTCTTTGTTTTTGGAGGAGAGAAAGGGAGGGAGAGAAAAGAAATACCCTCTCTTGGTTCAAAGTTCACATTCTACAGAAAGGTATCCAATAAAAGTAACTCACATTTTTTCACCTTTTTTCCCTGCCTTCATCCTAAGTGGTAATAGCCATAAATTCAAAGCCATGATGTATAATCATACTTTCTGTTTAATACATTAAAAGAAAGACAAAAGTATTATAATCGAAAATGTTTTGTTCACTGAGCCCGTCAGATATCTCACACATCACCAGCGATTCACGGATCACACTTGGGGAAACACTGCCACGTGGCCTCTGGGTTTAGACGTGTGCAGATGACCCCGACCCAGCAGATGGACCGTTGTGGCTGGAGACTACCGGGGCGGACGAAGGTCCCGTGAGCAGCCGTGTGGTAGAGAGGGAAAGACACTGTGTTAAGAGGCCAAAGGCCTGAGATCCAGGCCTGGCACTTCCGCTGATGGCCTTGCAGCAGTCGGCAATTTATTTTACATCATCTTACCCAAGATCATCTTTTCATCTGTAATAACAAAATAATGATGCCTTCCCTAATGTGCTACACAGAGTTATTGTAAGAGTCAAGTGGGAGAATATGTGCCACGGTGCCCTAAAATCTCTTGATTTGCTACATATATACAAAGAATTAATACTGTGCAGTTTTGTTCTCCTTTTCCAGCTTGATACCATAATGGGTGCATGTTGCCATGATGGTTAAGAGCACACAACACTGTATCGTCAAACTATATACGTTTGGACACTGGCTCTACCACTCACTCCCTGTTTGACCTTAAGCAATTTATTTAATCTCTCCAAATCTCAGTGCCCTCACACTTAAAATGGGAATGATGATAATAGCTTGTAGGTTTGTTTTAAAGATTTGATGAATTGCCCAGGAAAATCTAGCCTCTCGCTGGGCAGACAAGGGTAGAGAGAAGTCAAATCAGAAAATGTAGCATAGCAGTCATATTTTGACTCTTAGAGCAAATGGAGTTGCATTTCCATAACCTTATCTTGTGTTTGAAACTGCTGGTTTGTGTATATGCAAGTGGTGGGGGATGGCAGTCCCTCTTTTGAGAGCTCAGAAATCCCAGGCTTTCCACAAAGACTCCATGCAGAATGGAGGAAGAGGCTCATTAAGATAGACAAAGATGCTGTGCATGCTAGGCTTGCAGCTGGGGTGGGGGCTGAGCCTGCCATTGGCATTGCGCCTAGTGTGATGGAATGCACCCGTAGCGGGGAGGAGCAAGGGCGAGGCAGGGCTGGATGTCAGTGAGGGTGGCCAATGGCAGATGTGTGTCTTCACACCAAAAAGACCAAGGCTCAGTGAATCCCTCCGCCCCCTGGTCTTCAGTGGAGCTGAAAGAGATGAATGAGGGGCTGTAGGAGACAGTTTCTTACACTGGCCAATGAGGAGCTTCCATAAAAATCGGCAGCTGTCCAGATGCTCAGGGCCGTACAAAAATAAAAAATGGACTTGGTAGAAATTGGGGCAAAAACCAAATGCCCTTTAAAAAGGGAATTGTACAGCTGCACATCTGTTTTGTTTTGTTTCGTTTGTCCTCAGGAGTCTGATTGCTTTTTCCTCCTTCCCTACAGAAAATGAAGGAGTATCTGGAGGGCAGGAACCTCATCACCAAGCTACAAGCCAAGCATGACCTTCTCCAGAAAACCCTGGGAGAAAGTGAGTGTGCTGCTCTGCTGGAGCTTTGGCATTGAGGGGAAGGCTGAGCCCTGGTCTGTATTGCCGAGCCTCCCTCCACCCTAAGCCAAGTGAACCTGATCTGGTTATATGAATACATTTCCTTTCCTAGCCTGTGTGATATGAAAACACACTCCCCAGATGACTGCTTGAGTAATGGGAAAAGGCCAGTGCCTAATGAAGCACTAATGTGCATCGTTTATTTGTTTAAATGGAGCATGCCTGCTCTTCACCCAGTCCCCTTCCTTTGCCACAACTGAGGTAAAGGGGCCGGTGTGTTATTTACTCCCCGGACACTTGGTGAAAACTCTCAGCTCCTCTATGGCAGGTTTAAAGCTGGAGCAAGATAGGGAGCTGGAAAATGAGCTACTTAGCTCTGAGGAGAGGAGAGGATTCTGAAAGGCCCAGGTGATGGACAGACTGCTGCTTTCTGTAGCATCATGGTAGAGCATTCCTTCTGCTTTGAGAAGTTCTGCTGCTACATGGCAGCCCTCCCTCTGCCTTGGTCATGCTGAGGCCAAGGTGCTGAATGGACTGTCTCATCTGGAAGGATGATTTTAACCAGACCCTGGGAAGTAGCAAGGCAGAGAAGGAGACTGGCACTCTGGACTTTTTCTCCTCAGCTGTCAAACAGAAGGCGAAGGTTGAAAGAGAAGCTTCCCTGGGGTTCTTGGCACCCTGCCCAGGTCTCTCAGCAACCTATGATTAATGGGATTCCCAGGTTGGGGATGCCTCTCAATGCTGGCTCCTCCTCTCTGCCCCAGTAATCTCACTTAAAGATGGCAAATGGGAGCCCACGGGGCATATGTGGTTGACACCAGTGAAAGGCAAACCTTCACTGACTCAAGGGTCTAACACTGTAAAATAAAATCTTGAGCAGTCTTCAGACACACTGCAGAGTATAGGAAAGTGTACACTGTGCATTGGCTCATTGACCACAGGAACCGAAGCTCTGCTTTTCATACCCGGGCCACCTACCCACCCATCTTGCCCTGTCCTTCTCTTGCCCTGGGTGATTCCCCCAGATGATTCTTTCATCTCTAATGCCTTTGATCTTGTGATTTTTTTTCGAGCATTTTTTTGTATGTGAAGAAAACCTGTTAAGTAACTTCTGTTCTCTTTCCTCCCCACCACCCAAGAGACTCATGCTGAACAGATTTGGGCATTGAGATCCAAACTTCGCTTCTAGAAAATCTTTACTCTTGGGTTATCAGATTGCTCCACGGGGAATCAGAGGAAAGAAAGCCCAGAACTATTTGAAGCAAATTATAACCATGATTTCCTTATGCCAAGATAATGGAAGCATAGCCCATAAGTGAAATGAGGAGCAGAACCTCCAGGGATTGGGAGTGGGGGTGGGGGGGCGGAGCCCGTGTGTTACAGAGAGAATGGGCTTCACACACACACTCAATACACCAAACATCCTCCTGTGGGGGGCAGAGGTTGGTGATCTTTCATTAGTGCTGCAGATGGCCTTCTCTGGATATGACAAGTTCTAGCAATAAGGAAAAAAATAGCTGTAGATCTTCCTGTATGCAAGTCATCATATCCCTGCCTTCTGTATTTGTCACCAGGATGCAAGAGCCCCTCGTTCTTGCCATGGAGGGATAATTGATGCGTATGAATATTCCAGCATGGAAATGGGCCAGATGTTGAAAATAATGGCTCAGAATAACATTTTTGCCAATGAAAGCCAAGCTTTTAGTAATGAGATGCTGTTGGGTGGGGGGTAGGGTGAGCCTCGTTGCTCAAGATGAGCTGAACTGTAATCAACAATTAGCAACCTTTAAAGGCATGAAAAAGCCCTGCCCTCTCTCAGCCCTTGGAGTTGCCTTCCCAGGAGCACAGATGAGGGCTGTGGGAGCTTGTCCACTCAGTGCCTGCGGGGGTTTCTGCTGGTTTATCTGATGTAAGTCTAACACAGACCAAGCTTGGTTAACTGTGTACCCAAAGAAAGCAACATAGATTACATCACGGCCCATGCACAAATGCACATGTATTTTTTTTTCAAAAACATAAAAATACTTTGTATGAACATTGAGATTTTCAGTTTTATTTTTAAAGCTGGCTGTGACCCATTGAACTTAATATTAAGCCCTGGCCGGATAGTTAGTTAGAGTGTTGTCCCCATATGCCAAGGTTATGGGTTCAGTCCCCCATGAGGGCACATACAAGAAGCAACCAATGAATATATAAATAGGTGGAACAGAAAGCTGACATTTCTCTCTCTCTTTCTCACCAATAAATTTAAAAAATTAATAATATTAGGGCCCACTATTGGATTGAGAACCACAGTTTGATAGCAATATCAGCATTAAATCTCTTTTCCCTTGGCACCCCAGCCCAACCTAATAGGAGAGTTTAGTATGAATTTAAAAGTAGAACTTCCATATCGTCACTGTCCCTTCCTTCTTACCACGCAGACACACACACCATACACAGAAGAGAAGCTAAATTTCATCTACGAGAGGGTTCTGATAATGTGTTCTCTAATGTGTGGCCTGCCTTGCTGCTGTTCCTCTAACTCCACACTATTGGGAAGCAGAATTGGCAAACCTAAGGTTTAGCGACACCAGCAGCTCTGGGCTGGGAACAAGTATCAAAAACAGCCCTTGTCCAGAAAGGGGTTCTGGGAGCTTCTGTTCTCTTTTGCCCTGAAGGCTGGTCACACTGTGATACTGGTGGTCGTTCTCTGGGGAGATGGGGTGAGGTGGTGATTCCTAGGAGCAGGTTGTGCTCTCTCACCCCTCTGCTTCAACAAGGACTTTTTGCTTTTGTCTTTCCAACAGGTCAGCGGACAGATTGCAGTCTGGCCAGGTAGGTGTGGCCTGGGACAACCCTGGGAAGAGATGAAGGAAGGCCTGTGGGTAGAGAGATCCCAGCCTGAGAAAGAGCCCAGGAGTCCAGCTGCAAAGGCATTGGATGGCTTTGAAAAAAAGTGGCCTTGGGCAGAGGTTGCTTTTTCTCTTGGTCTTGCTGACTCCACCTGCCCCACATGGAAAATGGAGTTTGCTGTGACTTAGGGAAGGACCTGAGCAGAACTGAGTGAAGGGAGTTCCCATTTGCTGAAATAGTCCCAGAGACTCCCAAAAGCCACTACATTGGAAGGAAAAGAAATGTTCAACTCTGAAGGGAGGGTCATTAACTGCCAGGCTTAAACATGTGGGTTTGGGGACGTCTCTGATGCTGAGACAGAAGATCAGGAGATAGCATTTGATCTGAGGTATTTTTTAAGCATGGAAAAGATGACAGCCCCTAGTAGTGACTGTTGCTGGATAATGAGCTATTACATTGCATTGGTAGAAACCCTGGCCCGATGGTGTATAAGTATGCAACCCTCCCAGTCTTTCCCCACCTTCCCCTTCCTTCCCCACCCCAACCAAATATTTTCCCTCCCAGTTTCGGAGCTGCTATGAGAAAACGCATGAGCTGGCAGAGAGCAAGGCATTCATTCAGTCAATAGTTCTCAAATGCCTAAACATGTGCTGATTTAACTGGAGAAAGAGCTCTAATGGGATGGACTCCTTAGAGACCCTGGGTTAGCCCATTATATCAACCACTTATATCTGCCAAAACACAAAATAATCATGAGGCCATTTACAATTATAGGCTCATTATTTAGAAATAGCTTCATTTGGCTTTCATCGTTTCGTCATTGTGGATTACAATAAAGATCCCATTAATCTTAATGACTGAAGGGAACCAGGATAATAGAATTCTGTGGAACGTATCTTCTTGGTGATACAGTCTCAGTACAAGTTGAATCCCCTTATGTTGTGTTATTTTACTGTGTGACATTGGGCCGCTCTTTTCCTTCTCTGAGCTCCAGTTTTCTCGTCTATGAGACAAGAAGGAGCATCCCATTATATCCGAGGAGCTCTAGGATTCCCAGGTGCTTCTTCAAGGGCAGCCTGATGGAAGGGGCAGAGGGTGCCCAGTGGCCAGGCTCTGGTCCCAGCCAACCTTTACTCCAGACAAGACAGTGCTCCTCTCCTTGCTTGGGGCATCGTGCCTCTCTCTGAGCTGGATTCCCTTGGAGAAAGGCTTCTGAGGCTAAACACGTGCTTTAAAAGCATTGACCTAGAGCACAGGTGGCGAACACAAGGCCCGTGGGCTGAATCCGGCCCTCCACCTTGTTTTATCCAGCCTGTCACTTTGTTTCTACAGCAGCAGCTCCGAGCTCCTTGCCCCTAGTTAAGGAGAAGTTACATTTATACAGTCCTAAAATTACATTCGGTCCTTTGAAGGCAACCGCAGCTGATGAGGCTCACGGTGAAAATGAGTTTGACACCCCTGCCCTAGAGGATCACCAAGATTCCTTCCAGTGTGGACACTCTACCCTCTAAATTCCAGAAAAATCACTCCCTCCCTTTCCCCTAAGTATTTCTAAGAGAGAAAACTATAGCTTCCTTTGGTGTTTACTAACGTCTCCTTGCAGAGAGATCGTATTGTCAACCCAAACATTTTTTACTACAAACTGAACAGGTTCCCTCCCATTCTGGTTTCGAATGTCTGGTGGCAGACATTGAAAGCAGAGACCTCTGTGCATTTGTGAAAAGAGCTTTAATGGACTGTCTTCGGATCAAGTCTTTTAGCCATTTCTGGGTCTTAACTGAATAATGTGACTTGTTTCATTAACCACCAAACAGACTGTTTTTAACCTCATTTTCTCTTTCCTCCCTCTTGCTGGATTGGTCCTCTCTGATTTGGTGGCGTAACCACAGGCGTAGCTCAACTGTGAGGAAGCAGGTAAGAACCCAGCAAGAGCCAGACTTGTCTAGTGTGACAGTGATAACACCCCACAGACATTCATGGAACTCCACTGTAGGCAAGATGACACTTTTCTGACTTAATGCCTGTGTTTGGAATGTACCATTTAGTCATAGTGTATTTAATATTATGGCAACTTCATTGATTTAGCTTGTTTAGCTGGAATGGCCATGATCTTTCTGATTTGTTCCTCTTACCCAGTGAGATTCGCTTTGACTGGCAGAACTGCCCTTGGCATCAGTCCTTCAGAAGACCGGGAAAGAGGCCTCACACTTCATACATATGTACCAACGTGGCAGAAACGCACAGCAGCTCATCACCTAGACCAGGCACTCTTGCTCTAAGTTCGCAGATTTCTGTTTATTTCTAGTGGTGTGGTCATCCTAGGTGTATTTCTAAGACATCCTGAAAATGCAAAGAGAAGTCTGGCCTAGGATTGATAGGCAAGTGATGCTGAGCTGCGATTTTGTGCATGATCTTCGGTGTCGGATTAAAATCTGGGCAACTAGCTCTCATTACCCACATTAGGAGAGATCTCAGCAGTGGACAGATAATCCACACCAAGGGATAATCTAAACAGCACTTGGGCTTGTTTTAAAAAATTAATTGAAATGTTTTTTTGCAGTAGCAAATTTGACTTCCTAATATTCTTTATGGCAAATACTGAAATGATTTTGTGTCTCCTGAGCTCATACCAGTTATACAGTAGACAATTAGCAGAGAGGAGATGAGGAGAGCTCAAGAATGTCTTTGTATCTACTCAGGGGAAAGCTGACTCAGGCTTAAAAAAATCATTTTAGGTAATTTACAACGGCTGTTGCCACAGGGCGATAATCAGATATAGAAAGCACCTGGTTCCTCTGGCGTGGGCAGCCCCAGCAGGAGGATCTCCAGGAGGATCCAATGGCTCTGGCTGGCTGGGCAGCACAGCTGCGGAACTCAGATGACATTGTCCTCACGTGTCTTAGCTTTGCTGTCACCATTTTCCCCCCTTCTTTACTTTGGATCTCATTTTAATGAGAACACCATTGGATACAATAACACATTTTTTAGATTCTAAAAAGTTCATTGCAACTCTCTTTCCTCTTGTTTCTCTTTTTCCATCTTCACTTGTCTCCCACTATTTCATTTATTTTTATTTGTTTGTTTAAAGATTTTATTTATTTATTTTTAGAGAGGGAAGGGAGGGAGAGAGAGAGAGAGAAACATCAATATGCGGTTGCTGGGGGCCGTGGCCTGCAACCCAGGAATGTGCCCTGACTGGGAATCGAACCTGCGATGCTTTGGTTCACAGCCCACACTCAATCCACTGAGCTATGCCAGCCAGGGCTCCACTATTTCATTCAAAACTAGAGAGGAGTGGAGTGACTCCCAGGGATAACTCAGTGCATTTAAAATTTATAGGTAGATCTGTTAAAAAGAGAGCAAACCTTCTTTCCCTTCAACACTTAAGAACAGGATTGAACTTGAAGTTTGTCCCTTTCAGTTCCTGGGCTGAAGCTGGGCTTCCTACTCATAGATAGAGCATATGTCCAAGGGCCTCGCAGCCTCTACCCTGGCTGCAGGGGTGCTGAGACCACTGTGTGGCAGGTGGGCTGCGCACCTGGTTGTACTCACCGTGGAGGGGAGCGGCACCTATCTGGTTTGCATTCTGCCGCACCTAAGCATTTGCAGTCCCAGCATATTTGCCTGGTGTGCTAGATTTGTGTAAAAGTTCAGGGCACACTGAAAGCCCCAGTCAGATAAAGACCTTGTTTTCATTCTGCTGCCCTGGTTTTTATCCAACAGCTCATTTCTAGTGGTGCATTAGTAAAGGGTTTTTCTGAGTTAGTCAGTGGGTAAGTAGTAAGTAATTTAGATGATGAGTAATCTTGTATAAGTAACCAGGGAATAAACATGCATTTGTTTTTGTTACGGCAAATCAGTCAAACGAGAAAGAATCTGGCAGCTTTTGTTTTTGAGGGTTCCTAATAGGTTCTAGGCATTTTTGACCCAAGCAAAGACTAGGTTCAAACCATCCCAGACTTTTCTTCAAAAAGAAATACCTCGGCCGCCTCTTCCAAACTCTCCCGGCTCCCCTCCGCTCAGCATTTCCTCTTTCCTGTTACTTCCATGTCTTCTTTGCTGGCCCTTCTTTCTCCAGTCCTCGAAATTCAGGCATTTCCCCAAGGCGTTGCCCTCTTTTGTTTTTCCCTCTGTATTCTTTCCCTTGTCACTTTGTTTCCTTAGGTGAATCTTGCTCTCCTTTCCTTGGTGTCCACTTGTTCCACATGCTGTCAGTGTGAGTCGTGGGTCGGACTCCCAGCGGACGTGGCTGCGAGATCGCACCTCCTGCCCTCAGCATCAGCCTCACCTTCCCCTCCGTGTTCTGACTCAGCACCTCCCCTAACTTCCCTGTTTCCTTAATGGGGACCCTCCATTCTTCACAGCCTTGGAAGTGCCAGATCTTATCTTTGATGCCTCTTTTCTTCTCATTAGCCACGTCTAATCAATTGTCAAGAGATAGTTTCTCCCTTAGTAAAAACGGAATTCTAACAAACACAACAGAGATCAGTACCTCATTCTGTCACTCCCGAGAAACTATGCCAAACAATGAATTATTTAGACATTATCTGTCCACCTTCCTGATCATTCACTCCTGCAAATCACTGGACTTCTGCTTTACTGTTATTTCCAGTTATGCCTGCTACCTGAATGGGGATTTGGCCCAGCTGTCCTTAGAGACCCTTTTCCACCCTAGAATTAAAGGACCAAAAATATTGTAAATAAAAGAATTAAACTGACATGGATTCTGATGTTGGAAGAGAGAAGAAGAGAGAAAGAAAATACGGACACTGAATAAGAACACACAGAGACCCTGCCTGGTCAGCTGTGTGCAAAATCAGTGGTGAAATGGGGGTCTTGGGAGCCCCTTTTAGGAGGGTCTGAAGCCTTCATGACTTTTTCCAGGCTTTGTTCCCACTGGACCCTGCCGTAGGCCCCGTTGGAGCAGTGTGGACCAGGAGAAAACTTTTCTTCAGTGGGACGGGTCACCCCTGGCTCACTCTTGTCTGCACACACAGATTACCCCTCTGGGCTACTTCTGAAATACCACTCATTAACTGTGGGCACGCAGGTTAATATGATTGACCCTTGCTCTCTGCAATAGTATCTATATGTACTTTAACTACTGCTGGTATTCCATTTACTGCAAGTCTAGGCAAAATTTTGCACTCAACTTGTTGAAGCCACAACTTGTGAGCTCCCCCAGCTGCGTCCCGCTGGACCTTTATAAATCCAGGACCAGAAAAACTTTACAAACCTTCATATCACCATCCTTATTATCACTGCTACTACTGTTTGTAAGTAAAAAATGTAGCAACATTTGTAAACATAGAAAGACTTCCAAAAGTAGGGTTTTGGTGGTTGGTTTTTTTAAAAATAGTTTCTTCATTAGACTATGAAAGAACTGACAAGGATTTTTCCTCTTAAGACCCCCCTGGGCTGGCTGGCAGAAGTCAGTGGTGGCAGCAAGAGGGCAGACACTGTCTGCGAAGCTGCAAAGCTGGAGGAGGCAGATGGGTGTGGGGGTCATGAAGATGAACCTGTGGTCACTAAGGCCACATGCAGTACTACTCCCTTTGGCAGCACCCTGGGGTTCTAAGAAGCTTGGGAGCTAGAGGCCATGCCAGCTCTTCCCTCAGCCTGACTTCTTCATGAGGCCCAGCTGCTTCCCTAAAGCGGCCAAGCCCCATAGTTACAGCTGGAAATTCAGAGCCAGGGGCGGGGCACAGGCGAACCTGTGAAATGGGCAGAAGCCAACAGGACCCATCCCACCTGAGAGTACAGTTTCTGTGCTAAACATCCACAGCCCTTTTTAACCAGGTTTAGGGGTCCCTCTGCTTAATCCCTTTCTTCACCACTGGGTGTTTAGTTGCATTATAAAACTCTACTGCTTTTTAGCAGTATTTGGTTTGTGTACCTGGCAATGTTTTCTAAGCTTCTAGGATGCAATATGGGTGGTAGAAAGATGTTTAGTCTCAGAGGGAGACTGCCTGGGTTTGAATCCTGGCTCTGCCACTTATAGGCTATGTCACCATAATCAGCTTTTCACATGGCTAAGCCTTTATTTCCTCATTTGTCAAATAAGAATACTCATAATATGTACACCATAGGGCTGTCACTAGGACTAATCCATCTAACGCTCTCAGCACATGGCCCAACACATCTCTATAAATTCCTCTGTAAATGGTAAGTACTAGTGTCAGTGAGCCAGTAGGAAATACTGTTCTCCTCACCTCCAGTCCCCTCCCCAACTTGTAGATGCTAAATCGAGGCCCAGAGAAGTGAAATTCCAGGGTCGTGTAGCAGAATGGCAGAACAAAGAATGACGTCCGGCAGGCCTGCTTCTTTGTTTTAGTACCAATTAGTCTGCACTGTTACTAAGAGCTGGATTTTTTTTTTTTACCTTTTACACCAAACTAACTCCCATTCTGATGTTCCTTTTGGTTCATTCTCCTACCCTTAACTGATATTAATTGGGCATGCACTATGTGAGAAAATCATGCCAGCACTGGACACCCAAGAGTTGACATAGGATCTGCCCTGTGGAGCTGAGCTATCGTGGTGACAAATGGTAAACAAATACACCCACAAAATTAACTCACAATCAGGGCTTTGAGGCCCAAGTTCAAGGTGCTGAGACCCTGTAGACCAGGCCCTGATCTCATCTGGGGAGACTGGAAAAGCATCCGTGAGGAAGTGTACTTGCATTGAGACTCCAAGGGGTAGGGGCCCAGGGTGAGGAGAACATTTCAGCTGCAGGAGCAGCCCATGTAAAGCCATAGGCAAGGAGGACTTCTCTGGGGAGCAGAGAGAAGGCCAGTGTGGCTGAAGTAGAGAGGCTGGGGGCAGAGCATAAGAAGATGAAAATGACAATGTATTTTATGTATTGTAATAATTCATATGTTTGGTTTTATTATTATACTTCGATATCATTTAATCTATTTATCACTGTTGTGTTTGTTCTTCTCATTTTTACTCTTTCTGGCAAGTTTATTTAGATTTTTTTCATGTTATTCCCCATGCCCACCTCCCATGTGCCTGGTTACTATGGAAAGATAACCGCACTTTTCTGTATTATTACTGGTTCTCTGTCCATTCCTAATAGTTAGGCTGAAACTTACAGTTCTCTGTTGATGAATCTAGAGTAAGCAGTTGTGCTGCCAGCTAAGACAGCTTATTTCCCTGGTACCAAATAAAAATGCTAAAATGTTTTTACTTCCAAAAGAAAAAAGAAGATGAAAATGAGGCAAACACAGGAAGGACCCCGGACTTGCAAAGCTGTGTAAAGAAAGTAACGAGTCTTTGAAAGAGTTTAGCCTAGACAGTAAACAATCAGATGTACACTTTCAAAGACCCCCTAACAGCTACATAAAGGAAGAGGAGCATGGTTTGGAGGACAGCAAGGGTGGGAATTAAAACTTTGATGGATTGAGTTGGTGGCAATAGAGAGGGAGAGAAGGGAATGGATTTGAGAGATGTTTAGAAGGCAAACTTGACAGAATATATTGTTGACTGACTGACTGATTGATTGATTGATTGGATGGCTGAGGACAGAGAACGGATTTGGGATAAAAGATCAGTTCCACAAAGGACGGGCTGGATTTCAGGCACCTATGCGGCAGGCACTCCAAGTGGACGGTTGTACATGTGCTCTGGAGCTTAAAGGACAGGTCGGTGCTTCTCTGGGGACGAGCCACTGATCCAGCTGAGACAAGTTCCTCCCAGTTTGGCGCGTTTGCTCTGACCCTCGGCCATCCGTGTTTAACGATCCTAATGTTGTGTTTCTCTTTGGCTTTGCAGGATTCCAGCCAGGCAATTCCTCTGGTGGTAGAAAGCTGTATCCGGTTTATCAGCAGACACGGTGAGCAGAATCTAGCCTTGCCTTATTTGTGCAGAGTTGGGAAGAACTTCCAGGAATTTTTTGAATAGTAAGCGTAAAGGTTGACTTCCCATCCTGACATTCTCAGAAAAGGAATAAAATCTTATTTGTTCGTGTAATATTCTCTACCTCAGAATGGCCACACACAGACATTGAGAAAAAGACATCATATTTTTGACCCTAAACACCTCGGCCACTTACCACACTTCCTTTTCTAGCTTAAGAGTGAGTTTGAAATTACAGCTGCTCTGTGAGTTAGTACAGCTGGTGGGATGTGTGACGGTAGTATCACCATTACTCACTGTCTTCGCACGTGTCTGTCTCCCACTGCACGGCCTTGACTGTTATGTCACATTGGCTTTTTTGCATCAGACTGTTTGCAAACAAGTCCTTTGGGGTTTTGTTCTGGTTTGTTTTCACCAGATACAATATCGCCAAGAGCTCAGTTAGTAGCTGGTGTAAAAGTTGTAACCCACATTTGAGAGTCTGCAGGGGCTGGCTCCTTGTTAACCTGAGTCAAATGACACTGTCTTCCACTTGGACAAAACTGAGTCTCAGACTCCATTCCTTCTTCAGCACCTCCTAGGTTGCTTGGACAGAATTTAGGATAGAGATGAATTGCCAGAGAATAGATCTTTCGAGTGGAAGAATATTTAGAAAACACAGATATCTGAGCTAGTGCCACGAAGATTTCTAGGAACTAGGTATCAGAAATTGTTTTCAGGTGTTACCCTATCTGGTTATAGGAAAAGGGACAGAACAATCTTTTAGGAGCTAAGGAGGTGTATGTAGGTAATTGCTGGTCTCAATTCAGAGGCAGCCATTGCCTTTCCCTCTCTCTCCTCCCTCTCTCCTGAAACACTGGAACACTGCTTGTGTCCATTTTTGGAATAGTCATTGTTTTAGCATGTCCATGACTTACTCCCTTCTAATTAGCTACAATTTTCATCTTATCTCTATTCACTTGAAGTAACAGCATTTTATATCACTGTTGAACAGTCAGCAAATATTTACAAGCCCCCGGTCAATGCTGGGCACCATGCATTGCCACACAGGAAAAACAAAAACAAGAAACAGGGATAATGCGTTGTTGCTGTCTTTACCTGGTTTTATGATACAGTTGGAAGAAAATAAATAAGCAAGTGAAAAGTTTAAAAGTGATAAGCTGTAGTAATTCAGAATGGCAATATAAGAAATTTCACAAGATAGTAATGACTGACAGTCAAGCAGTTGGCAAAGATAAGTCCAAACCAAGTTCAGCAGAGAAAGAATTATTTGTGCCTAAAGGATAGTAAGAAGAAGACAGTCTGAATTCCTAATCGTTCATCCATGTATTCCATCCATTCATTCATTCATTCATTTATTCAACAGATACATACACTGATTGCTCATTGTGTGCCAATGACACGTTCCTTTCTTCATGAGCCTTATATTCTACTAAAGGACAAATAAATAAAGGATCGTTTGTGTAGTCAAAAAATAAACAGTATACAATATGCTAGGTATTGGTGAGTGTCACGAAGGAAAGTAAAGCAAGGTGAGGAGATGGAGAATGGAGAGGGGACACTGTTCTAGGCAGTTTCAGGAAAAAGGCCTAGGGTCACCTAAGGTAACATTTGAGCAGAGCCCTGAGGGAAGTAAGGGAGTGAACCATGTGGGTCTCTGGAGAAGAGTGTTTAGGGAAGAAGGGACATCAAACACAGAGATCTTGGCATGTGTGAGGACCGGCACACAGGAGACCGGTGTGACTGGAGCAGAGTGAGCAGGGAGGAGAGTGTGCAGACTCTGAGGGCTTCGTTAGCTGAGGTAGGTGTTCGGATTTTGTTCTGAGTGAGTTAGGGAACCATTGGAGAATTTTGAACAGGGCGTGAGCTTTTCCAAGGAGGCTTCTGCAAGAGCCCAGGGAAGACATGATAGTGGCCTGGATCAGGGTGTTAGCTGTGGGCTGCTGAGAAGTGGATGGGTTTGGGGGTGTTGTGTTTTGAATGTCCCTGTCCCTGTCCAGACACAGCGCATGAGGAGACAGAAACTTAGCACGTTTCTGTGGTGTGGCTCTAGGGAAACAGGTGTGCTCACGTACTGCTGACAGCAGTGCAAATCTGGCAGCCCCTTTGGAGGGGAATTTGGCAAAACTGCAGTGCAGTTGTCCTATGATCCAGCAATCCTCATAGGAATTTACCGTAAAGATACACCTCCAACATCATCAGAATACATATGCACAAGGTTATTTATTGCAACATCATTTGTAATTGCAAAATAGAAACAACCTACATGCCCTTATATGGAAGAGTGGTTGAATAACTGGTATATCCACACAAGGGAATACTGTGCAGCTACAAAAGAAGAATGAGGGGGATCTCCAGGAAATGACAGGGAGAGCCTTCAGGATATACTATGCAAAAGAGCATCTACAGCATGCTACCTTTGGCCCTGGCAGATTAGCTCAGTTGGTTAGAGCATCGTCCCCATATGCCAAGGTTGAGGGTTTAATACCTGCTCAGGGTACATACAAGAAGCAACCAGTGAATGAATAAATAAGTAGAACAAGAAATTGGTGTCACTCTCCCTTCCCTCCCCCAATCAATTTAAAAAACTGAAAAAATAAAGTAAGTCATGTTACCTTTCATGTAAGAAAAGAAAAGGATATATGAATATCCATGTGTCTTCTCAACAAAAGCTAGTATTTTATTGGCTATCTATGTGAATGGTAGAAAAGAATGAGAAGAGTGGGGGAATGGGAAACGGGAGGGGAGTGACATTTTTCTGTGTGTTCCTTTTTGTGTAATTTTGACTTTTAGGACTATATTAGTGTTCCTCATACTTAAAAGATAAAGAAGGATGGGCCCTGCTGGGTCGCTCAGTTGGTTAGAGCATTGTCCCAATACACCGGTTGCAGGTTCAATCCCCAGTCAAGGCACATACACGAATTGACCAATGAATGCACAGATACGTGGAGCAACACATCAACGTCTCTCTTTCTCACTCTCTCTCTCTACCCCCTCCCTCACTGCTCCTCCTTTCTTCCTCTAAAATCAATACATTTTAAAAAAACTTTTTTAAGCAAGGATGGGAGTAAAACCTCAAATGGAATAAAAACCTAAGTGCATTACAAATAAATAACATAACCACCTGAGGACATGAGGAAGAAAATAAGTCACTTTGGAAAATAGTATTTTGATTATATACTGTAAGTCTAATGGCAAAGAGAGCTGTATTACTATGGTCATTTTTATCATGGGGACATGGGCCAGCAATTCTGAAGCCCTTTCATATGTATTCCAGGACTGAAGAAATAGACAAATCTATTGTTGATTTAAAGAAAAAAACTTAGTACATTATAGCTGTTCAAAACAACATTTTTTCAATTAAATTGAACTTTTTCCCCAAATAGGGACTCAAGGTATTTGAACTCCCTAAAAACTGTGCTTAAAATTTTTGTGTGGGTGCACTTAATGGGGATAGGGTCCATAACTTTTGTCAGTTCTGAAGTGTTTGCGGCCCAGCAGATGTTAGAATTTGCACATTCTTACTATTTTCACATCCCCTGGGAAGTAGATACTATAGTCCCCATTATGAGAAAGCTGAGGCTCATCCGTAAATGGTGGGTTTAGGTGATCCGGGAAGATGTAAAGGAGAAGGGGCGTAAGGAACAACGGAGACTGAGTCAGGATGGGAAAACCCCACTGTTTTCAGGAGGGAGGGAGTCAAGCAGTATGAGCAGGAGGTGGTGGTGCGGCAGTCATTTCAAGAATTCTCTAGGGGAGCAGTGCCTGGCAACAGCTGGATCCAACAGCAGGGTAAAACGGAAGGCTCTGTGCCGTTTCCAAAGAACGTCCCCACGTCTGATTGGTTTTATACTTAGAAAAAATGAAAAAGATCATGGATGTGTCAGTCTGGTTATGTGAGGCCTTACCTGCATTATAATAAAAAGCCATCTGCTTTCCCCTTATTTTCTGGAAACCCACCATTTATAAAGGTTTGTACTTTTCTAATTATTAGATTAGATACCGAAACCTTTGTCTTTCGAGCAAGAACACAGAACGGTCCTTCTAGAGCATAGGTTCTCGAGGGCAAACAAACCAGACCAAAGGGGGCCGCAGTGTGTCTCAGGCCTGCTGCCTGATTTCCAGGAAACCTCCCTCTGGTTTCTCGTCCTGGGCCCCGATTTACCAAAAGGCACTGAGACGACCCTCTCTTAGCAAGTGGTTGGCTTTACCAGCTAGAACACACTAAGAGCATTCTACTGTGGTTGGGACACCTCACTGGGTGTGTGACTATTTTTGCGTTTACATTTTGTGATTAAACATTATGTGGCTGTTAATCCTATTTGTAACTAATACGGTAATACAATATTGTTACAAAAGGGGTTTTATCAAGCTTCCCATTCTTGTGAAGAATATTCTGGAAATTCTCCTAAATGAGCAGGCAACTCAAGTCCTGTTACAAGTCGGGTAATTGCTGCATTTTGCTATGTATAATGTACACTTTTTTGCCCAAATTTTTGAGAGAAAAATGAGAATGCATATCATACATGAGTATAATGATTACATACCATGGGTATAATAATCCTTATATAATGCACACCAAAACATGGGTGCGTGTTATACATGGTAGCACATTATGCACGGCAAAATACAGTAAATTTCCCTTGCTTACTTCTTAACATTGCTTCAATGGGATTCAGGAGTTTAGTCCTTGCCTGTGGGGTTTACCTTCAGAGGTCTAGCTGATAGAATTGAATCACCCCTCACTGAGAGGGTAGCTCTAAAACAGTGGGCAAAAGGTAGCCGTATTCTTTAGTTTTCCTAAAAAGAAATTTGTTTGAGATTTTTTTAACATCACAATTTTCAAGGGATTGTGCCATAACAGAGGGACTTTGGCAAAATGCCC
This sequence comes from Phyllostomus discolor, assembly GCF_004126475.2. Taxonomy (NCBI): domain Eukaryota; kingdom Metazoa; phylum Chordata; class Mammalia; order Chiroptera; family Phyllostomidae; genus Phyllostomus; species Phyllostomus discolor. The sequence continues at coordinate 5,732,203 of NC_040916.2, forward strand.
AAGAGGGAGACACAGGACTCCTGAGAACAACTGGACAGGCCTGCTGTGCTTACGATGCTAGTTCAGTCCGCCCCAGCGCCCAGCACTAAAGATGTGCTTTCTGGGTCCCTTCCCAGGTTTGCAGTTGCATGTGTGGTGCTCTCTATAACCCGTGTCCGTGTTCACACTAACAGGTGGGTCCTGGTCCCCTCTGCACTTCCTTCTAGTAGGCCCCACGCCTAGCACCGGGAATGAGTGCACGGCTACAGCTGGAAGGCCTGGGTTTGCGTCCTGGTGCTGGTTCTTATCACTGAGGCATCCTAAGACTGCTCATAACTCATCAGTCTCCTCATCTGGGAAATGGGGTTGCTGGTCACCCCTTACCTTTCTTACATGGCTATTCTAAGAACCAGTAGATTTCTTTTTTTTTTTTTAAGATTTTATTTATTTATTTTTAGAGAGGGAAGGGAGGGAGAAAGAGAGAGAGAGAGAAACATCAATGTGCGGTTGCTGGGGGTTATGGCCCACAACCCAGGCATGTACCCTGGCTGGGAATCGAACCTGCTACACTTTGGTTCACAGCCCGCGCTCAATCCACTGAGCTACGCCAGCCAGGGCTAGATTTCTTTATATGAAAGCATTTCTTAGCAGCAATCACCACACATGCATTTTTTATGATTATGTCTACTGAGTTTTTAACCATAGTGTAACATTGATGCATGTTTGTCTTTAGAGAAAAGCTGCAGTCAAAAACCTGTGGCTAGCACAGTGTCTGGCAGTTCTGTCTGTTAACTGACCACTTGCCTTTTTATGTCCTCCCTTTTTCATAAGTATTCAAAGCATTGTGCCCTAGAGCAGCCAAACAGTGTTAGAACAGATACAGCAATCGTAATCTCAGACGTATGACACTCCTCCGATGGTATGTAATGGCTTGCCTGCTGTGCCCGAGGTTCTTATTCCTGACCCTGGGTGATCAGGTACCAGAGGGTCACTTCCCCACTTTGCAGATGGGAACACAGAGGCAAAGGTTGGGGAAGGAACTTGCCTCATAATCTCCCTAGGAGTCAGAAGTGGAGCCAGGTGTAGGCATTTCTTTCTTTAAGTCTCTGACTCAGTCCTTTCTTTAGGTTAATGCCTCATATCCATTCCAGTGACTTTCCACCATCCTTGCACACGTGTTCTCCTTTGGCCTGAAGAAGAGAGAAAGGGCACTTAAATACCCACGGGCTGGCAGAGATAGACATGTAACTAAGCATGCAGCTACATGGATTCGCCTTTTCTCTCCTTGACCGCTTCTCCCTTACTTTCCAGGACTGCAGCACGAAGGGATTTTCCGGGTATCAGGATCCCAGGTGGAAGTGAATGACATCAAGAACGCCTTTGAGAGAGGTGAGGAAACAGCCTGGAAGATAAGACCAAGTGTCTGCCAGCCTGCTGGAATACTGGCTTCACCCTTTCTCCCCTGAGAGGTACCCAGAGGTTAGGAAGCCAGCTTGCCTCCCTCTTCAGCTCAGTACCTGCTCTCTTGTAGACATCTCTCCCTGTAGATATGCAGGGAGATGAACACACCCATCCCAGCTGTCTCCTCCTCAGCCCCATTCATCTTGCCCTCCGTGGATGATCTGCCGAAACCCAAGAAGTTAACTGTGGTGTCTGGGCGGTTTACGGCTTCATTTGGAACCCTTGGTGGCAGTTAATATCAAGGCTAATGCTCCTGTACATCGTAGTCCATTTATTATTCTGTGGGCTATTAAGGTAATGGGCAAGCTTTGGCAATTTCCGTCACTATAATGGATATATATAGTTTCAATTTGAGGTTGGTCCAATCATTAAATCTAATTACATTTGATATGAAATTTTCCATAGGGAGCTCCTGCATGATTGTTCTCTTGTAAGTAGGTGTCCTTTGTTGCAGGCCAGGAAGAGTGAGAGCTCCACAGAGGGGCCGGCCTTCCTGGCCTCATTTTTTCCCCCCAGGAGCTCAATCCCAGCCTGATTTCCTGATTCTTATGAGAGAGCCGGTGGCTGTGTCCTATCCCCAGCCCATAGGGAATGTCCTGAGCTAGTCTGGCATAAGCGAATTTAAGCTAATAGACTCTTGTGCCTCTCCTCTGGCCCCTGGGGCCCTGAGCCTAAGCGGTCTTTGCTTTATCTTGTTTCTGGTTTGCCCTTCTCACGGCCACTGTGCTGGACAGAGAGCTGATGGACCAGGATAAGGACTTGAATACGTCACTCCTGCCCCATCACCTCTGATTCATCCTATGTGTTGTACCTCATTCTCTCTTTCCCTTTTTTGGGGGGGTTATTTATTATCAGGAGAGGACCCCCTGGCTGGGGACCAGAACGACCATGACATGGACTCCATAGCTGGCGTCCTGAAGCTCTACTTCCGGGGGCTGGAACACCCCCTCTTCCCCAAGGACATCTTCCATGACCTGATGGCCTGCGTCAGTAAGTACCATCCCGGCCTCAGACTGGCCTCTGGGCCAGAGCGCCTTGCAGCAACAGATAAGAAATTTCCATGGGTCTTTTTTTCTCATAAGCTCTGCCGTAATGTTTTCCTTTATTCCTTTTCTCCAGTGAAGTTTTTCCTCCTCATCACTCCTTCATCCCCTGGCGGGGGAGGAAGAAGAATGACATTTTAATTAAGAATCTAAAACCACATGTCAGAATGCCTGGGTTTTTTCTTCTTGATTCACCTGAAATTCCTTTGCTTTTCTGGGCTTTATCTTTCTACAGTCAAATACGTTTATACTCATATATATATGACAGAGTCATTTTCAGTTATTGGAAGCTTATACATTAGTGCTTGTGATTTTCATGAAACAAAGGGTAAAAGTAGAGATGTTGCAAATATTTCCTGCATGGTGCTTTAAACGTGGCATGGCTTACCTGCTCGATATTTTAATATGTGTTCTCCTAGGAATAAGGGCCCTCTGCACATTTAAAAGTAGCAGTATATTTTTGCACAGAGAGATATAGTCTGTTTTATCCTCCTCTTACTCTGCCTCTTACTCTAAAACTTGGGGCCTAGAGAGCTGTTCCTGGCCATTTCATCGCACTGGAACATCCTCTCACTTGTTTTCCCTGGAAAATAATCCATGGGAAGTTGGATTAATCCCAGGTCATCCTGGAAGCACACCCCACTGGAACGGTGGCTCCAGAGAGTGGAAAAGGTAGTGCCTTTGAAATGGAGAAAAGATCCTTTTCCGCAGATCGACCTGTTTCCACGTTCTGCTCCCCGCAGCCGAGTCTCTAGTTTGACTCGGTACATGCCCTGAGCACTATCCTTCTCTGTTATTCTGAAAGAAAAAGACCCCAGAGCATTCAGGAATCTCTCTTGTTTTATTTTGTGACACACTGTTTGTGAGAATCTAGTGGAAATGAGCTGTGTGGGTGATTCAGTATAAGCATTCCCCTGTGTTTTCATGTCTTCTTTTTTTATGAGTTTTGAGATTTTACTTTTTTATGCTTTCTTTTTTTTTATTTTTTAAGACTTTATTTATTTATTTTTAGAGAGGGAAGGGAGGGAGAAAGAGAGAGAGAAACAGCAATATGCGGTTGCTGGGGACTATGGCCTGCAACCCAGGCATGTGCCCCGACTGGGAATCGAACCTATGATGCTTTGGTTCGCAGCCCGCGCTCAATCCACTGAGCTATGCCAGCCAGGGCTTCATGTCTTTTTCTAAGACTGGGCCTGGGTAGAATGTCTCAAGTAGACTGAGGCTACCGAGACACTATGAGATACCTTGGCTGCCCAACTCCCCCTTGTGTGTGCTCCTCATCCACTGTTCCTCATTTCTTTTTTACAAAAAATATACTCATAATATATACACAAGGCGTACTATGGGGGTCGGGAAGCTGGCCATTATGGAGGCCACTAGCCTGGGGCCAAAGGTCTTCTAGATATCACTGCTGGCATAGAGGCAGCCATTTCTTGTCTCTGGACATGTTCCTCTTGTCTGCTAGACAGGGAGGGGGGCAGATGAGCCAGACTTGCCCCAAGGATAAGGTGATGCACCTGTACAGTGGGCAGGACAGGACCTGCCCAGGCTGTCTCCCTCCCCACACGTAGGCCCTCCAAGGCTGGATGTCAACCAGTCATAGAAGGTTTATGGACAGTTTTTTGTCTGTGGCTGTCTTAATAAGAGGGTGGTAGATGCTTAGGGAATATCTCCAACCCCACCTGTGCCCAAGGAGCCTGTACCTCCAGTCCTGCAGTGGTGAGTGTCTGAAGCCCAGCGTGTACCTCACCCCGAGAAGCCACAGGGATGGAACTCTTACACAGTGCGCCAGTGTTGTGTGGCCTTGCCCTGGCCCCTCTCTGTCTCACACCTGCTGGTCATAAGCGCCTTCTTACTGTTTCTCCCCGGGGTCTCAGGCACAGTGGAGGGTAACACATGGCTTTTTTTCTTTCAGCGATGGACAACCTACAGGAGAGAGCTCTTCACATCCGGAAAATCCTCCTGGTCCTGCCCAAAACCACCCTGATTATCATGAGATACCTCTTTGCCTTCCTCAATCAGTAAGTAGACTTCCCAGTGAACAGCCAGATCAGACTCGGCTTCGGCCACTGGAACCTTATGTGTGGACCTGTGTCCATTCATCCAGCCCAACAAATATTTGCTGAACACCTACTGTGTGCTGGGCACAGATGTAGGCTGTAAGAATACATTGTAAAATAAGAAACAAAAGCCTTTATATCATTTAGCCCACATTCCAGAGGAGGAGACAGATAATAGCAGGAATGTCAGGTAGTAATGAGTACTTAGAAGAAAAATCAGGAAGCATAAGTAAAGGGATAGAGTGCAGGGGTCTGGCGGGGGCAGGGGTGAAAGGGAGAGCCAGTGCAGGGGGATAGTCTGCAAAGGCCTCTCCGAGGAGGCACCACAAGCAGCAGGCCAAATGCAGTGCAGGAAGGAGCCACAGGGCTGTTCAAGACCATCAAGCCCTGAGAGTCATGGTTATAGTGGGTTTGGATTTGGGAAGCCACTGGACAATTTTAAGCAGAAGTGTCATGATCTGCTCTATATGTTTCTTTAAAAACCTATCAACTGCGTGGTGGAGAAGTTACCGTAAGAGAGAAGGCTGTAAAGAGAAGCAGGGAGACCCTTTGGAGGTCACTGCGCCATCTCGGCTGGGCGGGGGCATTGTGGCTTAGACTGGGGAGGTGATGATGGAGGGCAGCGAAGAGGGATCAGGTTTGGGATCTATTTTGACATGGCGTTGACAGGACTTCCTAATGGATAGGGTGTAGAGTGTGAGGAACAAGAGGAATTCTAACCTTTTAACATGCGCAACAGGAAAGTAGTGATGCCATTTGTGGAGTCAGGGAAGACCAGGTCTGGAGGAAGGAATCAAGAGAAGGTGCCTATGTGGGCATGTTAAGTTGAGGTACCTGTTAGACCTCCAAGGGGAGATGCTCAATAGACAGCTGAACATAGGAATTTGATGCTCACAGGGGAAACCTGGAGTTGGTGTAACTGGAAGAGAGGTCTGAGGGGACGTTGGGCTTGGATGGAACATCTCATCCAAGCAGCGTGTCCCTGTCCAGGGCATTGGAGTCCCCACGCGGCAGCCAAGTCAGCACGCAAGGACATACGATACTCCTCCCTTGGGCATCTGTCTTTCCCCACCGCTGTCACTGCAGCATCTCCTTCAACTCCTGGGTCAGACATTATAAATGGGCAACAACCTGAGGGCCAGATAAGGCCTTTAGATGTGTTTCCTTGCAGTCCACTATGCCTCGAGAATATGGAAACATTTAAATATCAGGCATTTACCTTTTAAAAAATGGGGATTTCTAGCTTCTGTTAAACATTTTTAGATCTGTCAGTACTGGATCCGCCTCCCCACGTGGCAGCAGCTCCCTGCGGAGTAAGGACCACTGCCGAGGTGAGGCAGGCCCTGCCCCATTCGGCACAGCCCCCAGCGCTCCCCGGCACCCCCAGTACCCAGGCTGGATTCGGTTGTCATTTATTATCACTCTTGCTGTACGGTGCTTTATATAGCGGAGACATGTTTTTCTAGATCCATAAATCTATCAAAAAGAGAAAACTAAATTAGACCAAGGGGCACATATTTCTTCGTGACAATGAAGAGTCTCCCTAGTTGGTTGGTCTCTGCTTCAAAGGATTACACGTTTAGAGACCATTTCATGAGCCTCAGTTTGCTTACAAGTTGGTCTGACTCTTTCGGAATCTGGGTTAGTGACCTCAGCCTGAGGCCTTTCTGGGTCACCCACGCTGTCCTTTAGCCCCCTTGCTTTGGCCCTGCGCTGCAGAGTGACAGAGGGTGCTGGCTCTGCAGTCTGCCGCCTCCACACGGCCACGTCTGCTCCACTCATTAGCCAGGCCCCGACTCAGCACCACAGCTGCCATTGAGTTCAGAACCCCCATGACTCACACAGGGTGTTCACAGACTGCCCAGTGTGGGCTGATGGCGATGGGAACTCTGCTAATGACTCTCAAGGCCTCTATCCTTGTCTCTCCTCACTGACTGTTACCTGCCCGCAAGTGAGCCTCGTCTGCTCGCCAGAGCAAGGAGCACCGTGGTAGGTGAACAGGTGGGGAGCAGGAAGGTCCTGGGGTGAATGTGTGTGTGAACACAATGGCCTCATTTTCTTCCCCGCATTTTCTTGCTGCTTGAAGGAAGCGGGGCGGGGGGGGGGGGGGGGGGGGGGGGGGGGGGGCTTGCAGGAGGGAAGAAGCAATAGAGTGAGCACCATGTAGCCACGGAGATGGTGGCCGCTTTTGAAGGAAAAATGGGAATTGCATGGATTCAAATGATTACTTTGTTTTGTTTTACTTTGTTGTCTGATTTAAAGAAGATTAATTTATTAAAAAGATGCAGCATTGATAATCACAGTGTTTCCTAAAATAAGTGGAATGCAGGACACAAGGGATAAAGACCACCTCCTTGGGATGATGGCAGGCGATGGGTGGCAGTTACCGACAGGTGTGGGCAGTTGGCGGCTAGCTCCTGCCCCAGATGTCAGGACCCTCTTCCGTCATCGCTCTGGGTCCTGGGTGTGCGTGTGCTTTATTTCAGGCATTGGTCTTAGGTTGCACACATCCTCAATCTCAAGGAAGCAAAAAGAAAATTATTTTTAAATACATATATGTGTATGTGTATATATATTTATATATATAACTAAAACTGGTGTATTTTGGAGTGCCTAACCCACTGTGTGAACCTTGGGTACATGCCTCTCCAGAAGGCCTTGTTAATTATCCTGTGTTAACATCTGCATTAATTAATTATCTATTGCTGTGTAACGAATGCCCTAAAACTTAGCACCTTGAAACTATAAGCATCTGTTATTGTGCCATAGGTATTGTGGGTCAGGAATCAAGGTGCAGCCGGGGACCTGTGGCTCCAGGTCTCAGGAAGGTGTGGTGAGGGTGTCCGAGACTTGGCTGTGGTCCGACTGGGGGAGATCCACTTCCACACTCACTTACGTGATATTGGCGGCATTCAGTTCCTCAAAGGCTGGTGGACTGAGGACCCCGTTCCTAGCTGGCTGTTGGCCAGAGGCCTCTCTCAGTTCACCACCAGAGAGCTGCTTCCCACATGGCAGCGGCTTCTTTCAGAGCACAGGAGTGAGAGCGCCCAAGACAGAAGCCACAGTCTTGTGTAACCTAACCTCAGAAGTGACGTCGCATCACGTCTGCAATAGCCCGTTCACTGGAAACGAGTTAGTGAGTTACAAACTTTAGCCCACCCTCAAAGAGAGGGAATTACACAAGGGCGTAAATACCAGTGGGCAGGGGCTGTGGGACTCACCTCATTTCTACCGCCCGGCGAGTTTTAGCCCATGCGCCACTGCCCCGCCCCACAAGTGTGGGTAGTTCCTTCTCACTGCTGCAGACTCCACTGCATGCCTTCTGAAACCTGCCTTTTTCAAATGTCAGGAAATAATTTTCTAGTCTCTTGATAATCAAGTGAGGTCCACAGACCAGCAGCATCAGCATCAGCATCAGTTGAGAGACTGTTAGAAATGCAGAATCTTAGTCCCTCCCCCTCCAAGACCTGTGAGTCATAATCTATATTTTAATGAGGTGCCCCGGTGAGTCATAGGAACTTGAAAGTCCTAGAACAGGGGGCATCAAACTCATTTTCACCAGGGGCCACATCAGCCCCACAGTTGCCTTCAAAGGGCTGAATGTAATTTTAGGACTGTATAAATGTAACTACTCCTTAACTAGGGGCAAGGAGCTCGGTGCTGCCGCTGGGTAGCAACAAGGTGTCGAGCTGGATAAAACAAGGTGGAGGGCTGGATTTGGCCCTCGGTCTTGGGTTTGCCACCTGTGCCCTAGACGCACCACTCCAGGTCCTCAGACACTGCTCCACAACCTAAAAGGGTGACTCAGTGGTGCTTCTCTCTCATGGTTAAAACTGCCCCCGCTGCAGTCCAGCAAAGCTAAGTCTTCCTCTAACCCTGACCAATCTCCAGTGCCTCCTCGTTTAGAAAGATCCTGCCTGGGTTGTTCTGGCTTTCACAAGGAGTATTTTGGCTTCTGTGTGAGTTGGACAAGTCAAATTGTGGCTGGATTGTCTTGGAGATTCACAGATGCTTATGTATTTATTCACGTACTTAACATATATTTAGCATCTACTGGGTACCAGGCCCAGTTTTAGTTACTGGTTACCTAAGAGTGCTCCACAGTTCATGTCTGACCTCATGGAGCTTGTGTTCTGTTGGAGGAACACAGACAAAACTGACAAGCACACATATCATGTGTCAGAGGAAAAGGGCCGTAGAGAAAAAATAAAGCAGGTAAGGGGGCTGGAGAGCAACAGGGGTGGGGATGATGGGTTTGCTCTTTAATGTACATCAAGGGATACCTCACTGAGCAGGCGACAGTGGGCAGTGATGTAGGAGGAGAACTGAGAAAGAAGAGTGTCCCAGAAGCCACAAAGAGAAGTATTTCAAGGAGGGTGTGAGAACCCAGTTAAATGCTCTGACAGGTCAACTAAGAAAAGGGCTGAAAAATGATTTAGCAGCATAACTATCACTGGTGACCCTTGGGGAGTGTTGCCTTGATGGAGTAGAAGTGTCATTTCGAGAGAGAGGGGTGCTGATGGTGGAGAAGTAAAATGCGGCAGGGCCACACAGCAGGGTAGTGTCCAGCATCAGAAGGGGTGAGGCCCTGACACATGCTGTGTCACGGGTGAGCCTTGGAAACATCCTACAGAGTGAAAGAAGCCAGTCACAGAGACCGCGTGTAGTGTGATTTCATTTATGTTGAATGTCCAGAATAGTCCCACCCATAGGGTCAGGGTCATTAGCCAGGGCCTCGGCGGGAGGGAGAATGGAGAGTGGCTGCTGAGTGGATGCAGGGTTTTCTCTGGGGTGATGAAGATGTTCTGGAACTAGACAGCAGTGATGCTTGTGCAACATTTTGAATATACTGGAAGCCACTGTACACTTTAAAATAGTTAAAATGGTGAACCTTAGGCTTTGGGTATTTTACCAGGTAAAGAAAGGAAGGGGGGTCGGGGGAGAAGGTGTCGGTCCTCTTGGGCTCCTGCAACAAAATTCCGCAGACTAGGTGGCTTAAACACTAGAAATTTATTTTCTCACAGTAGTGGAACCTGGAAGTCTAAGATCAAGGTTCCAGCAAGGTTGGTTTATGGTGACACCTCTCTCCCTGGCTTGCAGATGGCCGTGTTCTCAATGTGCCCTCACCTGCCCTTCCTTTCCTGTGTGCCCACACTGCGGGGGAGGGCTGTGGTGTCTGTGCCTTTCCTCTTCTTCCTCTTTTTTTAATCCCCACCTGATGATAGGTTTACTGGTTTTAGAGAGAGAGGAAGGGAAAGAGAAACATCGATGTGAGAAAAGCATTGATCGGTTGCCTCCCATATGTACCCCAGCTGGGCATCAAACCCGCCACCTAGACATGTGCCCTGACCTGGAATCGAACCCTTAACCTTTTGTTGTATGGGTTTGCTGTATGGTGCTCCAACCAACTGAGCCACCCAGCCAGGGCTCCTTTTCTTATAAAGACACCTCTCCTACCTTTATAACTTCATTTAACCTTAATTATCTCCTTAAAGATCCTGTCTCCAAATATAGCCATGTTGGGGGTTAGGGTTTCAACACAGGAATTGGGGCTGTGGCACAATTCAGTCCATAGCAAAAGAGGTAGAGAGAGTTGGAGAGTCAGAGACAGCTGGTCCAGACAATGCACAAAGAGTTTCATTATGGAGGAGGAGAGAAATGGAATAGTAATTTGGTGTGGACGTGCGATTAAGAGAGAAGTCCTTTTCTAAGATGGGTGGTGTTACCATGCTTCTGTGCTGGTGGGAACGGCCTGGCAGAGGAGAGGAGCTGACGATGAAGGAGAGAGAGCAGGGACGGTTGCTGGACTGATATTCTTGGGGAGGTGAGGGAAGATGGAGCCCAGTGCATGGGAAGGAAGACGGAAGGAACATGAGGGAGCAGAGGCAAGTTGGTTAATAGGTCGGGGAGCATGGAGGGTGGGCGAGCCGAGCGAGGGCACGCCTTTGCAAGACCATCAGAAGGCATCAGACAGAATTACTCTTGGCGCCTTGTGGGGAAGTCTCGGAAGGCTGTTGAATTGTGGATTTACAGAGGGAAGTTACAGTGTCTCTCACTGTGAAAGCTTTTAAAGGCCCAATGGACTCTCAGCCCCCCGTTTTGCTTGGGGCCATGGCAGATTTTACAGTTTCTCTTCATTCTTTTCAAACCTGTAATCAAACCTGATGCATAATATCTTCCCCATAGTCTGTTGGTTGTTGCCAAATCAAACCCCTGAGGCCTGTGAAGCTCCAGACTTTTAAGTGAAATATCATGTATTTAAAATAGTCTGTCCAGAGCTTAGTGCTTTCCCTGAGGACTTAAAGTTTTGATTTGGGGATCTAGAGCCTTCAGCTTATCTGATCATGCCTGTCAGGAGGAGAGGGTAGACTCTCGCAAGTCAGCCCCTGCCGAATGTCAGCAGGCCTGCCCCCCGTTCGGACGAGAGCCAAGGGTCCGGTGTCAAGCAGCAGTCAGGACGTTACGAGCACAGAAGATGCCTGTGGAACCCCATCTGTGTGCCGGCCGCAGTGCTCAGTACTTAGCGTATATCACCGCATTTACTCCGCACAGCAGCCCCATAAAGGAGGCACACAGTGGCCCATTGTCTGATGAAGAACCTAAGGAACTAGACAAAGTCATAGAACTGGCAAGCAACGGAGCTAGGACTCAAAACCAGGTCTGTTGGACCTGAAACTTCTTGGCATATTTTGTTTTTTCTTTTCAAATGTAATCAAAGAGGCAGGTGTACCTCTTAAAGAGTAAAAAGTCCAGAATAGTACATGACAAAAAAAATAAGTGTCCCACACCAATCCTGATTCTCTCATTCTCCCCCAAAAAGCCTATGTTCCAAGAGGCGATGCTGAACCTTTTGAAGCTGCACAAAAGCTAATGAGTTCAAATCAATTAGGAGGATTCACTAATGTTATAGACTGAAACTATAGAAATATAGCACAACTCTTAGAGGAAATAGCATGTATATATATATATATATATATATATATATATAAGTTGACACCAAAAAAATGTTTTTAAAGAAGAAGCTATTACCAGCGTTATTTAGTTTAGACATTTCCTTAAAAATAAAAACCCAGTGTTCGAGGTCTTATACTGGGTACAGCCTTCAGTGTCTTCAAGGATCATTAGCACCATAGTATGCAAAATTGTGTGTATTTGAATGTGCACACATAGGAGTTTTTCTGGGGAGAAAATCCTTAGTTTTTGTCAAATTCTTAAAGGAGTCTGCATCCCCCAAAAGTTAAGGACTGTGGCTCCTAAACCGGGGAGTTCCCATTGTAGATCGGAAGACGGGGCTCTTGGTCCCTATTTTAATGGGAGTAGGAAATAGACCTGGACCTGTGAGACCACACCCCGTGAAGATGGGTCCCCTTAGTCCCTGGTTATTGTAGCTGCCTATGACTTAAGCAGTCCTTGCCTTGGAAGGCTCATCAGGGCTTCTCATTCCTCACAGGGCTTTGACTGCGGTTCTCAGGGCTAGAGCGCGTTTCCCTTTGACCACCAGACTTGCCAGAAAGTACTGGTTTCCTTCCATGTTGCCAAAACATTGTCAGATCACACTACAAAAACAGGACCTTCCTCCTCCTCGACCCCCTATGACACCAGGAACTGGCCAACCTGGGATTAGCTACACCTTGAGGCACCTCATGCCTCAGTTGTCCCTGCTGAGGTGACTGAGGTGATTTCTAGTCTCTCGCTGCCCCTCTCACTCTCTGCCCCCCTCCCCTTCTCTCCCCTTGTCTCCCTCCCTCTCTCACTGCCCCCCCTCCCGTTTTTACCTGACTGAGAAGTAGACTTAGAAACTTCTCCCAGCCTTTTCTGAATCTCTGCTTTCTTTTGACGCAGGAGCTGGAGAAGGATTGTAAAATTAACTTTTTATGACGTCCTGTAAAGCAGTCCAGCCCCTGAGATCCTGAGATCTATAACCTCACCCATTATCACCTCCTTGCATTTGACTAGGTCCCAGAGAACAGTGATTCTGAGTCCCGACTGCTCTCCCTGTGACAGTTACTCCCATTCGCTGTACCATTTCACATGTTCTTCAGGCATTCTCTGAGGCAGATGGGGGGGGGTACCAGAATCTTCGGTAGAACCATTCAGTAGAAGAGAGAACCACTGAGTTAGAGAAACCAGCTTGGTACTTTGCATCTGGATGTGAGACACACTAGAAATAAACTTTGCCCAATTCTGAAGAGTAGCTACCCATATGAAGACAGCCAAGTCTCAGGCGTCTGGTTCAGCATCAGAAGGTTTTGGTATCTTTTCAAGCTCTGGCAGAATCAGGTGCTGGGGTCTTCCTGCCGATGCCCTTGAAGGAGGCAAAACTCCTTAGCAGAGCTCACTGCTCTGCAGGCTGGACAGGGTGGAGGAGGGATATATCCAGAGCTGGCCCACCCCAGTGCCTGGACAGATAGAGACCAGTGGGGCTCATCAGGTGCAGTGGTTCACTGAAGGGCTAGGGTATTCGGCCAAGGTTAGAGGTGTGGCTGAAGCAGCTGCTGGATGAGAAGAGGGAGTTCCCAGAATAAACGAATACCTGCTAATGAAGTCAGACCACATCCAGAGGAAGCCTGAGCAGAAACTGAACAGCATGCTGACCTTTTCTGGAACAAATCCTGAATGTAATAATAGAGGAGGATATTATAAAAATGAAAAGCAATTGCATTAGCTGTTCCAGAAAGAAGTCCACTGGCTTGTTGAAATATAAAAGCTAATCGATTACCTATTTTTTAAAACAAGTCTGGGTCTTTGAATCGACTACCCCCGATAATTTGATTATCTTGCTATGCATGAAAGTACACAATGTACAGTGCCTGTGTCTTCTAGCCCTGTTATTTCCAGGGCAGCCTGAGGGTCTTCATCTGCTCTGTCAGCTTAGTGGGCCGGTCTGGTGGAGCTGTGTCCAGCTCTGCAGAGTGGTGTGTTCTCCAGGCGGGGTGGACCTGGTGGGTGCGGTGTGGGGAGGGATGGTAAGTAGGATTGGAATGGGGAGCTGGAGAGAGGAGGGGGTGGGGCCTGCAAGGGGGCACTTTTGCTTTGCCTTTTCTTGGCTCCTACATGGCCTGGCTCCTGGTGGTTATTCCCGTCCCCCTGCCAACTTTCTGGAAGGACTCTGATGCCCAGGAAGGCAGGTGGCAATTTGTGGAACTTCTGTTCTTGCCCTTGGCTGTGTTTTCCGGGCATTCATGCGCATGCTTTCCAGCTTGCACCCTCTCCCTTCTCCTCCAGTTTATCACAGTTCAGTGAAGAGAACATGATGGACCCCTACAACCTGGCCATCTGCTTTGGGCCCTCGCTGATGTCAGTGCCTGAGGGCCACGACCAGGTGTCCTGCCAAGCCCACGTGAACGAGCTGATCAAAACCATCATCATCCAGCATGAGAACATCTTCCCAAACCCCAGGGAGCTGGAGGGCCCTGTCTACAGCAGAGGAGGAAGCACAGAGGATTACTGGTAGGGGGCTCGGGGCCGGAGGAGGGGAGGGCATCACCAACGCACCCTGGCCTGCGGGCCAGATGGCCAAGCGAGACCAAAGGGAAATGTTCAGATCTTCCCAGCCGCCCACTCCCAGGTTCTTCATGCTGTCTGGATCTTGGGAGAGAGTAGGTAGTGCCCGCCTGTAGAGTAAGTGCCGTTTCATGCCACCTTTCTTTCTAGGAGTTCTGAGTGGTGAAGGACCATTCTGAAAGAGAATGACAATAGCCATAGTAATATTAATGATCTCTAGGAGAGGAAATGTCATACAGTTGTGTGTGGAACTGCTGTTCATCAGTCACCAGTGCCTCTCAGGCCCCCACGCCGTGCTGTGCTTTGTGACGAAGACAGTCCTGGTTCCCTCGGGATTTCTTTCACATTGGGGAGAGTTTAGATGTGGGGCACAATTTGCTGGCTGTGTTTGTGAGACGATCATTTAGAATGACTTTGGAAATGCATAAAGAGAGAGAGGGCTAAGGTCCATTTTTATACGGCTGGCACAGTTCCACCGTGATGTGGGGTTAAATTCTGCGGGGCGGGGTTTTCCATGACCGGGCCTGGTAGCAGAGATACGACAGGATCCCAAGGCACACAGACCCTTCCGTCAGACAAATGTCGACTCACTATTTCCACTGTGCGGATGAAGTCACTGCAGTGCAGGGAGGCCAGTGACAGTCTTTCAGGCCACCCCAGTGGTGGGAGCTCCAACCCCGATCCCTTGTCTCTTAGCGCAGGGTGCCATCTACTGCCCCACACTGCCCCCAGGAAACCACTTACCGTGTCATTTTTCCACTAAAAGGGAGAGGCAACTGTCTTTTATTCCCTAACAACCTTTACCTTCTCCTTCCCACTCTCCCCTCCCAGCTTCCCCTAAATAGTGTTTCAGCTTTGGCTGAAAGCATAAGTCAGCCCAAATCGGATTCCGTCTGAATTCAACATCTGGAACCAATTCAGCCCGCCCCATTGCTATCGACTGAGGTAGGGAGGACAAGGGAGGTTGTTTACTTAATTAGAGGCCAATTGGTCCACACTTCTCCCCGATCCCCACAGAAGGAACCTCCTGCCCAGGGAGTGAAGAAAGTGATATTCGTGTGTCTATGAACATAAAAACATCACTGACATCCCTAGGTTCAGTCTTCTCCACTGTCCTGCAGATCCCACTATCTAGGTCGGAGCCGGAGCGACCTCAGCTTGCCAGCTCAGAGGGAAAGCTTTTTGTCACTGACAGATGGTCGGTGGGAACCAGGGAGGTTGCTCAGGTCTCAGCCCGCTGGCTGCGGAGCTGCAGGGAGCTGTCCTTGTGCCTGTGACTTAGAGAGTCGGTTTCCCCTTGCATGAGTGTTGGAAAGCTGCGGAATAGTTCTCCACTTCGTGCGTTACCTTCCTTCTAAAGTCTGCCCTATGTTCTCAAATATCAAGCCGCTGCAGGCTCTGGACTGATCCCAGGACATAGCCCCTCACGGCCCCTTATAGTCCTGCTTCCTGGGCCCGGCCCAACAGAGCAGACAGAGCCCCAGCAGGGGGTGGGGAGCAGTGGCTCCGGGAGCACGCGAGGGCACCTTCCTCCAGTTCTCTCCAAGGTGTTCTCCTCAGCCCCTTGTTGTTTGTTACACATCCGACATATATCAGTAGCCTCTGGAAAAAACAGCAAGATTAGTCAGGCAACGTCACTACCACAGACTGGGTAGGAAGGCCTGGGCCTCAGGCCAGAAGCACCGGAGGATCAAGGGTAAATGACTCTGGGGTTAAAGGGACCATGTGAACACTGGGTTCACACCCACTCAGAAGGCTCCCAGCCTTGCCTTTCCTTTAGGGGGAGAGAGGAATGCCAGTGCCTTGAGCTAAAACTGATGAAGGAGGTGAGGGAGGGGTAGCAGTAGGGGCGCTAGAGCTCAAGAATCCCGGAAAATGGCCAGGAGACCAAAACAGCCAGGAAGAGGGAGCACCGGGCCACCTGGCCTCCCCATGACCTTGGAGAGGAGAGGCCAGTCCCACTTCACCACACTTACCAACCCTAAGGCTAGAGCCAGTTTCCTAGGACCGCCTGCCGTATGGCACGCTGGACCTCTGAGACTGCAGGCGTTGGTGGGCCTGGGGGTGTTGCTCGGGTGTGGGTGTGCAATGAGACAAACATGGTTCTCAGGGCAGGAAGGGACCCTAAGATACGTCATCTTGCCATTACCTTAGACCAGTGGTTTTCAGAGTGGGGTCCCTGGACCAGCAGCACCAGCACAGTACTGGTTAGAAATGCAGACAGACCTAGGGAATCAGAAACTCGGGGGGTGAGGTAAGAGGTATTTAACAAGCCATCCCAGACCCTCCGAAGTGAGGAACTGCCCCACAGGGGGCGGCCACATAGATGGGCTCAGCGCCCTAGGGAAAAGGGAGCCTCTGCCATCTGCACCCCTGGGGCCCCGCGGATTTCCAGAATGTCCCCAAACTCATCAGATGGTTTTTAGGCCTAAAAAACCGTGAGAAATTGTGTCCAGATTGTTTGACAAAGAGAAATCCCTATTAATGGTCTCCTAGAATGTTTTCTGGAGTCTGGAGAACCTTCTTGGAACTGACTTGCTTCCAGTGGCGTGAGTTCTGGACAGGTCTTCCCATCTTTGAGGAACTTTCTAGGAGTGAAGGACCCGTCCCACGAGGAGGGAGAGGCGTCGCCTCAAAGGCAGAAACGGAGGCCAGGCAGTGGGGTTGAGGCTGCGCTGTTTGCTGCTTCCCTAGAACTACTTGGAAAGGCTCACTCACTCCTGCCAGACGCCAGAGAAAGCCTTTAGAAATGAACAGGGGTTTTTTTGTATTGTTTTTCTACTTTTGACTGTACTCTTTGACTTTTGACTAGACACAAGCCAAGAAATCAGGAGGTGAAACAACTCGTGGTGACTTTTCTCACCATTCTAGATTCTCAACCCTGGATGATTTCAGCCTTCGTGAATTTTTTCAGGAACTTGACCTGACTGCCATCCCCCACCATCTCGCAGAGTTCATCCCACAGCAGGCTCTCCTTCCCCCTGCTCCTGTTCCCCATTTACTTGTGTGGCTCACCTCCCACTCTCTTACCAGCACAGAGACTAAACTACAAAGCGGCCTAGAGACATCGAACAAAATGAGAAAGAAGGAAAGGAAGTGCTGCTTATCAGTCACCCCTTCTTACTTCGTGGAGCCCCCGTACAATTCTGGGAGCTGGAAAGACCATTTATAGATTAGGTAGCTGGAGCTTAAAGAGATAAAGCCTGGGGCCTCAGTTACCAAGTGTCAGAGCTGATTTCTGGATCCACTTTGTATCTGGTACTGAAGCCTCGTGTTTTCCTTCTACCGTGCTCCTGTCAGGAAGCAGTTCACCTAGAGAGACGGCCCTTGAGAAGTTGAGCTGTTCTGTATTTTAGAAAAGATTTATAAGTTCACACGGGGTTCCCTTCGTCTCAGGATACTCTAAGTAGTCTCGAGGAATTTTTGTAGCAGGAGCTGGACTAGAGAACTCGGGGGCCTTCTCCTTCGTTACTAGCATTTGTCTGCAGTATGCAGTCAAGATGTGGAGAGCATAAGGCAGCCCCCCACCCCTGCTGTCAGAGCTGTGTGGGGGAGGACCCAGGAACTCTGTAAGACCGTGCTGAGGCCCTGATTACTTCTGGCTTCTGTTGCAGTGACAGCCCTCACGGAGAGACTACCTCGGTTGAAGACTCCACCCAGGATGTGACCACAGAGCACCACACGAGCGATGACGGTACGAGGTCCTACTTGGGTCAGCAGGGCTCCCGGGGTAAAGGCCATCCTGTGCTCCTGATGAGTCATCCTGCCCTATAGTTCCCTGGAGCCAAGCAGAGAGCTGCCCCTTCCTTCCTTTCCTTCCTGCAAGAGGCAGCCCACCTTCTCAAACAGAGTGGTCTCTGTATTAGACCACAGGTGAAGAGCTAGATATCCCATAGCCTCTCAGCCGCCTTCCCCCGACACCCTGCCCTCACCCACCTAACAGCTGCTTGTTTGCCAGCATGTCAATTCCTGTCACAGACCAGACTCCTGCCAGGTGCCTGGAGACTAAAGTGAGGAAGAGCTCACTTGAAAAGCAATAAGCCTGGGACATACAGAAGCTAAGGGCCAAAGACCCAACAGATGCAAGTCAGAGGGGGTGGGAATCAGAACGCAAAGCCACACGCTTTCACCCCTGCCGGCTGGAAAAGTCGACCCTTTCCAGAATGAAGACATGCAGGCATTGCGGCCTGGTGGGTGTGCGTGGCGAGGTGGAATGCACAGTTGCCATCTGTGGGCCCCTTGGCAGTGCCCACAATTTATTAGGGCCTGTCCAGCCAGCACATTTCCCCATCCTTCCAATCGTTTCGTACCCCATTTCTGGATCACTTGGGCTCTGGGAGCCGCAGCAGCTAACAAGGGGCCTTCAGATTCTCTGGGCATGAAAATGAAATAGCGCATCTGCAAAGCGTTCCCTGCTCCCAGCCTTGCAGTGAATTCTGCAGTCGTCAGGCAGCTTTTAAAGGAGAAAACATTAGGGCTGCTTATTTGGACCTGATGTCAGATGGGTCATTTGCCATATTATGGGAGGGAAGTGGGTAAACGGGAACTTTGAATTTGGTTAGCCTACCTCGTGCTCACCACTGCTAGAGGCTTTATGTCTTATCTCCTAATCCCTGGTGACATAGAGCCGCTATTTTTGAGAAAATTGAGTTAGGTCACGTGCCATACCTGGGGCTGTGCAGAACTGAGAGTGGGACGTGTGGAAGGCCTTCTCTGGTCCGCCACCTACAGTGGAGCCTCGGTGCTGCCCGTTCAGGAGCACACTCGCCCGCCAGGGCCGGCTAGGCACGGGCTTGTCGGTGAGCAGCCTTTCTCTCTCGCTGCTCAGAATGTCTGACTTAAATCTCAGTGGCAGTTTTCTAGGAGCCTCCTCTTTGCTCCCTGACCACTACGTGCAGTCCGGAACAGATAGCAGTGACTGTAAGGACAATGGCTGACACACACAGAGCACTTACTATGAGCCTGGCACTGTCCTAATCACTTTTACAAATTGTTATTCATCCAAACAAACAAACAAACCAAACAAAAAACCAAACTCCTAGATGCAGATAACAGAATGGTGGCTCCCATGGGGGAAGGAGAGTGGGGGAGGAGGTAAAAGGGGCCAAATATGTGGGGGCAGAAAGAGACCAGGCTTCAGGTGGCGAGCACACCATGGAGTGTACAGTTCCCGTATTGCAAAGTTGTGCACCTAACTTCATGTACTGTTTTAACAATATTGTCCCAATAATTTTATTTTTAAAAAATTATTAATCGGTGGGAAAAGGAAAAAAATGATGAATCAACCCTTCATAACAATTTCATGTAAAAAGCACTTTTACTATCCCCATTTTATAGACAAGATGGAAGCTCACACGTAAGTAAAACACATTGCATTTGTAAACCCCTTTTAATTTTTTAAATCACTTTTATGTGCATTTTTCCATATATTACCTAAAATATATTTCCAAATTTTGTTCCTTGGAAAGTTGATAAGGCAAGATACTTTCTCTTTATAGAAACTAATCCCTGGCTGGTGTGGCTCAGTGGATTGAGCACGGGCCTGCGAACCAAAGGGTTGCCGGCTCAATTCCCAGTCAGGGCACATGCCTGGGCTGCAGGTCAGGTCCCGAGTTGGGGGTGCGTGAGGCAACCACACATTGATGTTCCTCTTCCTCTTTTCCTCCCTTCCCCTGTCCCTAGAAATAAATAAGTAAAATACTTTTTAAAAAGAAAGAAACTAAAAGCTCATGTTCTACTGGGGGAATGCATAACATAGATTATTTAAAATACAGTATGATGAATGTTATGTAATTAATGGAATTATTTGTAAGCATCAAGAGAAATGATGCTCACAAATACAGTATGGCAAGGTCAGTGAAAGGGGTTGGTCTGAAGAAACCATAGAAACACCAAAGAAGTTACTGTAGGAAGCAGGTGGTATTTGACTTGTGACTTCACGTGCTTCATCAGGCAGGCGAGAGAGACAGGGATTCCTGGCATAGGGAACAGCATGAACAAAGGCAAGGAAGAGCATACAAATGCTTTCAGTTTGATGGCACAGACTACACATTATCCGTGGCTTATTACATTACATTATCCGTGGCTTATTTTTTATATAAGGTTATTTTCCCACAACTGTACATTCAGCTAATTGAATCCCAGCTTTTCCGTTCAGTTTCCTGAGTCTGTGAATTCCAACGACATGTGTTTCCTTCTTTTCCGGCCCTCTCAGAGTGTGAGCCCATCGAGGCCATTGCCAAGTTTGACTATGTGGGCCGGACAGCCCGAGAGCTGTCCTTCAAGAAGGGGGCATCCCTGCTGCTTTACCAACGGGCTTCTGACGACTGGTGGGAAGGCCGGCACAATGGCATCGACGGACTCATCCCCCATCAGTACATCGTGGTTCAAGACACGTACGTTAGGCCCCCTGACCTTCAGGCGTCCCCGGCTGCACTGTGGGAGTGAGGGTTTATTTCTGGAGCCACAGGGGGATAAGGGAGACCAGCCCCCAAGGGGTGTCAACACAGTGCTGGGGTCACACAGTTCCTTGGAGGACCGCAAGACTCCGTGGAGAACTGCTTTTTATTCTTGCCACGCTCCGCCGCCACCCCCACCACTGTCATTTAAAAGCTTGCCAGTCAGCACTCATCCACACTTAAGCCTGATGAGTGATAATGAGGGGTTATTATTTGACCACTCGTATTTCCTTTCTGGGAAGATCAGATTGGGAAAATATCCTTATTCCTCTTTCTTTTTTTAAAAGAACTATGCCCACCCTAAAAACGCCACTGTTGGTGTTTTTCCACTTAAATGAAAACGACGAGTTTCTTTTCTAGGAGAAACCTAGCCTAAGCAGCCTCGTGGAACTGACCCAGTTCGTTTAACCCAGATGAGGCAGACTTGGGCACAGACTGGGCGAAGGGGGGAAAGCATGTCAGCGAACAGAGGGAACATGGACTGGTCCCAAGGGACTTCACAGAACACGCTGTCAGTTGGTTCCCGTTCTTTGAAGCAATGGCTCCTGTTAGGAAGGCTTTCCCCATGGCCCCCCAGCCAGCCTCCCTGCCCCATTGCCCTGCCTCTGTTCCTGACTTCCTCCCTCAGTGATGATGCTGTCAGTATTTTTAGTCCTTCCCTTAATATTATTTTTTAAAGGTTGATATCCTGAATGAGTCTACAGCCTCCCAGCCTCTCCCCAGCTCGTTCTGCGGGGATATCCTCCCTCTGTTGATAACATCGCAAACCTGGTGGCCATCTGTGCGTGGACAGGACCCTCCCAAATTTAGCGTTATGACTTCACTACAGGACCAAGAGAAGATGAATTATGGGGGAGAAGGGGCGTTCTTTGTCATCGGTAGCCAGAGGGGCCAGGAGAGCAGTGGAGAGACCTGGGACCGGCTGGGACGCTCTAAGCGGGGCTGGATGCCCTACGGCAGAGAGTGGCAGAGTCCTGCCTCAACACCGGCACCTCCAGAGCCACCACAGAGCGGACTGTCCTTACCCAGCAGTGCTCAGGACCTCAGCAGATAAACTGCAACCTGAACTGGCCTCCTCCTCCTCCAGGAGGCAGCCCCAGCACAGCTGCCCCAAGGAGAGCAGCGTGGGGTAGAAGGCAGACACCTCGAATCCAGGTGTCCCCCGACCCAGCTCTCCAGAGGAGCTGAGGACCCTGCAGAGCTCAGCGGGATTATTTATTTTTATTTAAGCAACCCTCCCAAGGCCCTTAGGTTTCCTTGCTTCTGCTCACAGAGCTAGCCCAGCCAGGCGTCGCTGCTGTCTCAGAGCTGTTGCGGGGTCGCGTGTGTGTTGGGGGGCCATCTTGCCAATTTAACACTGCTTTTTGTGTTGTTTGTCCCTGCCTGTCCCTTCTCCCCCAGCGAGGACGGTGTCGTGGAGAGGTCCAGCCCCAAGTCTGAGATTGAGGTCATTTCTGAGCCACCTGAAGAAAAGGTGACAGCCAGAGCGGGGGCCAGCTGTCCCAGTGGGGGTCATGTAGCCGATATTTATCTTGCAAACATCAACAAGTAAGCTCTGCTTTTCATTTTCTGCTCCTCTGAATGACTTGCCACACACAGCCTCACCCTCTGGCCTAACCCCCCTCTCCATTCTGAGCTGCGCGGAGGGCTCCAGCTGCCCCGGCCTAACAGTTTGCATGTGCTCCTTGCTGCTACAAGGCGGACAGGGCTGAGGAGGCTTCCGCGGGCCTCAGCAGCGGTCCCGGGTCTCCAGCCAGCTGCCGTCTTGCCATGGATGGGTGCTCCACCCTGTTCCCCCAGGGTTTGCCAGCTCTGATCTTCCTGGCCGTCTGACTGCTAAAACTTTGGCCAAAGCTTTGGTTACTCTAAGCGACTTGGTTTTCTGTTCTTCTCAGAGGTGCCTTCTCTTTTCCAGTCCTCACTCAAATAATGGTAGTCTGTGATGTCTTCCTTGGCCCTCGTGTGTCCGAAGACCCGAAGTCTTGTGTGCCTTCTGCTAGGCTCATGTTGCCCCAGGGGTTTATTTAGATGCCGTGTATCTGTTTCTCGCCCTGTCCTGCACTCACTCCTGTGAAGGGAAGGAGACCACTGTGCCCCCGAGGAAAGCTTTGTCCTGAGCTCTTTATTCCTTTTCTAACCCCCGGCTCCCTTACCTTCCGCCCTGTCACACCAATAGAAATGATTTTCCATTTTTTCCCTGTTGCTTTAGCCCTGTGTACTATCCCTCCCTGTTAGTCCCTTTGCAGATCCCCACTCCTGTCCCACAGGCTCTAAACACTGCCCCAGCTTTCACTGTGGCTGTTAGCGACATCCTGGGGTTTTAACTCCGCCCACGCCCACACCCGGTCTGGCTGCCTAGAGGGATCCCACGCCTGCCTGCGAGCCGCTGCCTCCCCTCGAGACATTCAGGTTATTGGAAAACTAATCTCATCTCAAGGGGCCAGACACCAAGCCCCAGAGCCTACAGACCTCTTTCCGCCAGACCCTGAAACTTGGCCCAGTGCCAGCAGGATGACAAGCCCCAGGGCGCTCCTGATGAATATGGATTGGAGATGATGTACAGTTTTTATTCCCCTCTGGCTTCGGAGGAATGAAATGATTTGCACATTGAAAACCTGTTAACCGTAGCCTCTGGACACTGAAACTGGAAGGAGAATAAAAGATGCTTGTTGTTGTTAAACTGCACCAGGTCGCCCAGATCTCTTGGCTTTTTTCCAACCAGACGGTAGCCGGGGGCGTGGTTGGGGCACGTGGCTCTTGTCCATCTCTTTCACCCTCAAGTTAGTCAAGTAGCGTAATCAGCTCACTTAGTCAGCGTAGTTATAATCGAAGTCAGACCAGTAAAAATGATTGAGGATTTTATTTCCCTCCAGCATAGTGCCCTGCTGGGAGGGCAAGCTAGTAAAAAGTAACTGTGGGCTAATCACATTTTTTCCCCTTATTTACAAGTCTATGTTAATCATAAACCTATAATCATAAGATCAGAAGCCTATAATTAACCCAGAAACAAAGGCAGAGTTAGTGGAGGGACAGTTAAATAATTAGTTAGGTACATACTTTTAAACCATCATCTATTTGATGTCATTTGTACAAAGGAATTCTGCAGAGTCTTAGCTGAAACAGTCAAGAGACAAATGTCTGGTAGAAAGTTAAGGCAGTTCCCTCGAGCTCCTTGCTTGGCGGTGTCAGGTTGGGGTGTTTGGAGGACCGTCTGCCTGCACACCGGCTCGTCCGTGGGGGCGGCAGCCCCTGGGCGTGCCGTGCCCTCGGGGTGAGTCTGCCTCCAGCTCCCGCCCCACACGTCACTCCTCAGGCCCCTCGCTTCTCTGAGTGCCCAGGTTCCCTTTCGCCCAGACACACCTGCTGTCTCCTCACCTGGTCCTTCTCTCCTTTCAAGACCTAGTCCGAAGATTTACTTCTTTGGGGAAGACTTTCTGGTACCTCATAGTTCCTCAGCGCTGAACTAGGTGCCCTCGTTCTGTATTCCCAAAGCAGTCAGTACGTTTCAGGACTCGAGATGCACTCAGATCCCCCAGCAGGCCGAGCTTTTTGAAACCAGGAACTCTGTCTTCCTCTCCTTAGACATCCCTGGGGCCTGGCCCAGGGCCGGGCACGCTCCAGTCACTCCACAGATCTCAGCAGCTTTCGCCTTGTGAGCCAGCCATCCTCAAATGGAAAAAGGAAATCAGCAGAGTTGTTGGGGTGTGGCATCTCTATGTAATTCCACACGTTAATTGAGCACCTACTGCTGCACCAAGTGCCAACGCTGGTTATTCAGAGAGGAATAAGATGGTCCCTGGCCTCAGAGCTCAGTCTGGCAGGGGAAATACCTTACAGGCAGGTAACTAAAAAGCACTGAGTGCCGTAGATGCCCTAAAGGGACAGGAGAGGGAATGATCGATTCTGCCTACTGTTAGATTTGGGTTCCAGGAAAGGAAAAGAGTTATTTTAGCTGGGCTCTATAAGACACTGAGCACATCCTTTTTCCACTCAAGAATGGCTGGTGCTCACTGCTAAACTGCTGAGCAGGCAGCTTCCTGGAGTACGTACTTTGTGCCAGGTCCTGGCCCAGGCCCCGCGGATGCACGGTGAGGAAGCCGTCACCAGCGGAGAGTACCAGGGCTGGCTTAGAATGCTGGCCCTGCCTCGTGGGTGGGGTCCTACCCCTGCCCTTCTTCTGTCCTCGGCTCCCACTCAGCCCCAGTCACCCTTCGTAGATTTAAGATCAAAGCTGCTCAGCTGCCATCCCAAACCAGAAGTTCCATTGCTTCTTAGATTGGGTCCTTGAGAATCTAATTCCAAACAAAAATGAAATGATTCAGCAGTGGGCAACACCCTTATAACCAGGACTCTGCCAAAGCGTTTCATGTGAGGACCTTAGTGGTCTGAAACCAACTGACTCAGAACCAGGGCTCAGCCCAGTGCCGGGTGCCTTAGGGTCACGTAGACGTGTTTCTGCCCTAAGAAGACGCACAAGCTCAGTCCTGACTCTGCAACATTGCAGACTTTGGGAAAATACTCTGTTTCATGTCTACAGAATAACTAACAGTAGCCTCTTGCCAAAGACCAAATGATTTAAGCCTTGCAATTGGAGAAAGAAACGGGCTAAAATTTGGAAAAGTCAAGTCTCCTCTTACCTGCAATTCCCCACCTCCTTGGTGATGGTGAGACTTTTTTTCCTACGCGGGGCCTCGTTTCTGTTCAAAGCAGGTAATAGAGGGACCTTTCCATGAATCTCTCTCCCATTAGAAACTTTCACTTAATCAGACATTTTTCCTGACAGCAGCACCTTACGTCTTGGGAACTCAAAGCCCACGACTACCAAGTAAGTATCCACTTCTCCTTTGCCCCAGGTCGGGTGGCAGGGGAACAGGGACATGGAGAAAGCAGGGGAGAGCCAGCTCAGCGGCCTCTCCCTCCAGAAGTCCCTGGGTGCCAGCACCTGCCCCTCTCGCACTCGGCCGCGCTTCCTTGGAGCCAGGGCTCCCTGGTCACACTGCCCTCTCTGTTTGTGATTGAAGGCAAAGGAAAAGGCCAGAATCGGGGAGCATCCGGAAAACATTTCGGAGTGACAGCCATGGGCTGAGCGGTTCCCTCGCTGACTCCGCCTCCCCAGGGGTGGGGGCTAGCTGCCGCCCATCTTCCCAGCCCATCATGAGCCAGAGTCTCCCCAAGGAAGGGCCAGATAAGTGTTCTGTCAGTGGGCACGGGAGCCTCAACTCCATCAGCCGCCACTCCTCCCTGAAGAATCGGCTGGACAGTCCCCAGATCCGGAAGACAGTGACAGCCGGCAGGTCAAAAAGCTTCAATAACCATCGGCCCATGGATCCTGAGGTCATTGCACAGGTAACTGAGGGCTCCTGGACAAGCAGCTGGCGTGTCTGCACTTGTCGCTGCTGCTTAGTGCAGCCCATGTTTATGACAGAACTTGAAATAGCACAGTCCTTTGTGCGTGATATCCCGAGTTCAGGGACTGGTGGACATCTGGACCTGATAAGGTGGCCTTCCAAGAAACTGGCCAGTCCCTCTCTCCCCAAGAAGAACTTGAAGACAGAATAAAAGAATTCAGGCTTCTTGTTCATATATAGTCTATTTGCAAGGCTGCTGTGATTTTATTTTATCTTTATTATATTATTCCCATTACCATTTAGTCCCCGTATACCCCCAGCAATCACCACACTGTCTGTTGTAATTTTTAAAGCCAGAGTTACAGATGGAGTATTTTGACGGAGTCCTTTTAGCCCACGTTTTGAGTCTTGAGACCCTGGTAGACTTGGGGAAGCTGCGTGAAGGTTGAGACTCAGATGTAGTTCTGGCCACGTGTTTGTACCCTCTGCCCACCCCCATCACCCCATTTCCAAGGGTAATATCTGGTCCCCGGCAATAGATAGGTGGTCAGTCAGCAATCTGCTCCGGGTCTCAAAGGCCCCAAAACACTGCAGCTGGAGGCCCAGGTACCAGAAGAGTTTCCAGCCCAAGTCTCCAGATGCAGTGGAGATGAGCTCCGTGGTCACGGGGGTCTTCTTTCCTTGTACACGCTACACTGACAAGTCTCTGTTTTTCATGAAACATTAGAGATCCAACCCCACCTCTAAAAATACGACTACCAGGCCCACTCCAAGCAGCTCATTCAGACGTCTCTCCCAACTCTATAATTTTCATTAGACCAGGTAGGAACCAAGGGCTCGTTGTTGCCCTCTTCTGTCTCAACCAAGTTGAGATTCTCCTCGCACCGTCTTCCAGGGGGCAGTGCAGACTGGGTATGGTCTCTGTTGGCTTAATTGTGGCGCTCTGCTTAGGGAAGGTGTACCTGGCGAGCTCAGCATTAAGCTCCGGGCTGAGATGTCTTGCTTTTACTAGACTTCTATTTCTGTGCCTCTACTTAAGCTCTTGACTGCAGTCTGCTTTGCACCACGGGAATCCTCCCAGCTCCCTCTTTGGCCAGGTGTCAATAGGAATGTCAGAATAAGTACATAGCTGGGACACACTCTAACTGCAGAGTGGGACCGTGGAGGGCAGTGGAGTCCTTCCGGAGCATGTTTAAGTTTGAGAACAGCATAGGGGTGCATGAAATTGCATCACTGTCAACAGAACAAATGGATCACCCTGCGGGACAGACACCTTAACCAAGGGCTTTTGCTTAGAACATACAGTCTTTCAGTATGAACCTAATTCCAAGGGAGGAGCCTGGTGGTGATTGGGGGCGGGGGGGGGATGCCAGACATAAGTGTGCAGGGAGGGAGAGAGGGAGGAAAGGAGCTGGGAGGTCTCCCTGGGAGGCAGCTGCCTGCATACAAAAGGTCTTTGGTTCTGTCTTGAGCCCCTGAGCTAGGACTTCAGGATCCTTAAAGGTCTGCAGTGTTCCACTGTGACTTGCGGGAGGTGATTCTCCTACGTGGGCTCTGGCTCCCCCTCCTGGTAACTCTTTGGTCCCCTTTCTTGGTGATGGGTAGAAGGAAATGGCTTCATCCAGTTGGCAGGGAGGGGTTTGGGGAGATGTCCTGATGAATCTTCAGGGCCAAGGCTCTTAACCCTTTCCTCGGCCCTTGAAGAGGAAGAATCAACCTTCTTAACCTTTGGCCTTGAAGTCCAAGAGAACAAAGATCATACTTCATTTCTACCACTTTTTTAAAAAGCATATACAAATGTAGAAAGTTTGTGTGATGAATCCCATGTACCCATGACGAAACTCCTGGCCGCCCTCAGCTCATCTACTTTTTCCCTCCCCGTGGGATTATAGATATACTTCATCCATAGCCATTTCAGTGCATATCTAAAACCCGAGAACTTGTGAAAACATCTCAACCAGCCTTTCTAAAGGAAAAAAAAGTCACAATAATGCAAATCCCTTTGTCTCCCCTCCCCCACATTCTGAACATTCGTATGTTCAAGGATGTTGGCCAAGTAAAATAATCTGGACATCTCATTGCCATTGGTTTCTCCGTGATTTGGCCTGTGGTATTGAAATAGGATCCTTGGGGACTTCTCCCTACATTCGCCTCACCTCCTCCTTTTTCCTGTTTTTGCAGGATATTGAGGCAACTATGAACTCTGCCCTGAACGAGCTGCGGGAACTGGAGCGGCAGAGCAGCGTCAAGCACACGCCTGACGTGGTTCTGGACACCTTGGAGCCCCTCAAAACCTCCCCAGTGGTGGCCCCCACATCAGAGCCCTCCAGCCCCCTGCACACCCAGCTCCTCAAGGACCCCGAGCCCGCCTTCCAGCGCAGTGCCAGCACAGCTGGGGACATCGCCTGCGCCTTCCGGCCTGTCAAGTCCGTCAAGATGGCTGCCCCCGTCAAGCCACCAGCCACGCGACCCAAGCCCACCGTCTTCCCCAAAACAAATGCCACTAGCCCTGGTGTCAACTCATCAGCTTCCCCACAGTCCACTGACAAGTCTTGTACTGTCTGAGGGGTATAATTTAATTGTTCTAGACAAGGGGACTGGAGGGACTGACTGTTATTAAAATCTTCCTATTTAACTAGCTTGGGGACTTCAGTTGAAAATTAGATTTAAGTTGTTCTTGCAGGAATTAGTCTTTCCATCACCCCAAACCTTGAGAATGAAGCCCTCATTACCACCCTGCCCGGCCCTTACCACTGCCCTCTGCTTCCCCCAGTCGTCGTAATTCAGCCAGCTGCAGTGCATACTGTTCTTAGGTTAGCCAGAGATAGATTTTTCCATTATCAGGTCACTGTGAAATCTGGCCAGGCATGTCCTGAGGACCTGGGCTCAAGTCTCAGTCCCCTCAGGCAAGGGATGCCTAACCAGATGGCCGGCTACTGACATCCAGCCCTCGGTGGCGTCTTGTTTTGGGTACTGGTTGTAGAGAATCACATAAAGTCCATTAAGTCCTTTTCGTCATTGTACACACATAAGCACGCACACACGCTTTTCTAGTCTCTGGCATGTGTAGCCTCCTGGTCCTAGACTGGTCAGTTTCTTTGTAAGTTACTGTGGCAGTTCACACAGGAGCCACCAGGGGTCTCTGTTTCTGTTACAAATCTCGTTCTGTCTCGGCCAGGGAACCTAGCCTTTGATAATCTCTCCATCACGTGAAATTTAGCAGAATGGGACCCAGTCCTGTAATGTTTGGGGCTTGGGGGCTTTCTCTCTGTCCTCTATTGGTGTGAATTGGTCCTCGGTGTTTGCTTTTATTCCCCTCCACCCTCCAGAACCACAACGCAGTCTTACTGTGGAGCTTCTCAACTTTTTCTGAATATACGGGCATTTGTTAGTTTTCTCTCTGTCTCTGATGGACCATTTTCCATTTAAGACGATCTCCTGTATAAGACAGTTTTATAGCTGATTCCATGTGGAGTAAAGAGTCTTAAGAGGGTTTCATTGCATTTATGGCAGGTTTGGAAAAGGCAAGAAATGGATCCTTCCTCCTCCCACTCATTTGGGCACTTAAGACGTAAAATTCATTACTCTATTAAAAAATTAAATTCAGCTTTGCTCACCCTAAAACTGTCCCCAAAAGAAAACTTATCCTAAGTTCACCCCCTCGTTCGGTTATTCTATAAGGTCTCTCTTTTCAGGGACCAACAAGGGCTTGGGAGAGCCCTAGTTAGATTAAAGAGAGACATTTTTCCTTAAAACATACTTTTATTCAAACAAGGATGACTGAGAGAACCTAGGCCCCACGGGCTTTGACATCTTCCCAAGGCCAAAGTCTAAGAAAATGAAAAATTGGATGCTGAATGTTTTGGCCTTGTTTCTGGTTCTCCTCCAAAACGTAAAAACGATGCCCTTGTCTGCTGTGATCCCATCTGCACACCTGGCGCCGAGGTCCCAGCTCCCCTAGCATCTCGCTGTCCCAGGGGGACTGGAGCCGGGGATAGGCACGTGCCAGGTCTGCTTGAGTTAAAGCTGAAACTCATTCCTCTGTCTGTTTTCTGGTTTTAAAGCTGCAACTTTTAGCCTTATTTTGTGTAGTTCAGGAGAAACTGTGGGTTGCCGTTCCAGTGGGGAAAATCTGAATTTTATCTTTAGCCTAGAGGGTCCTTTTTGGACCAACATTTTGAGGTTGGTAGTTGGCTCCATGGAAGTGGTAGGATTTTCCTTGTTCTCTGTGAAGGAAAAGAGGAGCTCTGTGGAGAGCCGCGGGTTGGAAGGAAACCGTCCTGCAGGATGCCCCGGGGAGGGGGGCGGGGGCGGGCAGCACCTCCGGTGCAGCGAGGCGGCCCGTGAAGAGCAGCCCCCAGTCCCCTGGGTTCCCGGCTTCAGTTGCTCCATTTGGTGGTCTGTCCTTGTCTGTCACCTGGACTCACACAAGTCTTCAGCCAACAGGGTCTTGCATACCCGAGGGTCTATCTCCTTGCTGAAAACGGAACCCCACCCTTCACTGTACATTCCTTCTGATCCAAACTGGCACCCACGCCTGCCCTCTCCCCCTCCCTCTGGCACACTCTAGAAAGTAAAAGCAAAGCTTCCTTATTGCCAGTGCTCTGGGCCTACTCTGTTGCTCCTGCCTTATTTCCCCTTCAGCCCCGTCCACGACTGTTCGCCATCCCCTTGGTCAGTGTCCATCTGCTGATTTGCATCATGAATTGGACAGTGTGTGAATGATCACCGACTCCCCCCTGCTCCGGGAGCCGAGCTGTCTTCCCCTCTCTGGTGCTCCTGACACCTGTGAGACGGTCCTGTCGAGAGGACCAGGAACCTGCAGAAGGAGAGTCCTTCTCAGCAGAGCTCATTGCAGTCAACTGGAATTGAGGTTACACACTGTGATTTTTACACCGAAAAGCCAAAAGGAGCTGGCCACCCCCGGGCCAGGGGAGACCAGCCTTCCTCCGACGTGCTTGCCTAAACCAGCATGATGTTCCCAAGAGCCCCGCTCTGGCCCTTGAGGCGTGGATCCTTACCCTGGTGTGGAATCTGACTGTTCAGTCTTGGGGGAACAGAGGCGGGGTGGGGCTACCAGCATCCACTTTGGAAAAAGAGAGGAGTTTGCAGCCAGCAGCCTATAAACTGGAAACTCTGGTCTCAGCCAACCTCCTCAGGGCACCCCGGCTTCTCCCCGAGGAGAAGAGGAGAGATGACGCCAGCGACAGCATGCGCAGACCACCGGAAGGGCTGGTGTGGATGTGCTCGCGTTCAGAAGAGAAGTTAGAGCTTCCAGGGAATCGCAGTGTTGTGGCGTCTGACTTGTATGTCACGTTTGTGTACAATGGTATATTCTTTAAATAGTGTCGATAACTGGAATATTGTATGTATGCTTGGAGATGCTTTGTGTGAACCTAAGACTGTCACTCAACAGATGTTGGATTGGGGAAAATCCAAAGCACAACTTCGAAATAAAACACATTTTTAGGTTTCAGTGCTGCAGTTCATATGCCCCTTCTCCACTCTCTGAAGTCTCTGATGCGTGAGTCCAGCTGCCCAGGAGGGGCTGTGATGTGTGTGTGGTACCAGAGTGTTGCCTGGCCACAGAACAAGAAATTAGGTGACGTTGGGAGCCAACCACCTTCTCCCTCCCCTGAGCAAGCGCAGCACAGGTGCACTCAGAATGTGGACTTTTCCCCTAGTGTTTCTATTCAGCCCCTGGGTGAAATTTAAGAGGTTGTGTAGAAAGTCTTCCAGCTCTCCATTGGGCAGTCTGTTGCCATGAGAACCGCCTCCTCTGCAGAATCCACCTCCCGTGTTTTCAGCGAGGACTGTTCTCATTTCTGTCTCCAGTCAGGTTTCCCACTTGGAGGAGTGGGGCCTGCGCAGTTGCTTGGAAGCGGTGCCAGCCACAACCAAGGGCGGCTGAAGGCTTGAGTTCTACAGCCGAAGCCCTGAGCCACTCTGCCTCTGGCGGTCCGGGAGGAGAGCTGACCGGTGTGCTCGCGCTGCTGGTGTGCTGGGCACCAGGGCGGGGCGCACATGGAGATGCTGCCTCTCCTTTAGATTCTTATCCTGGCAGGTCCTGAGCTCAAGGCTCAAGTTAATCAGAGGTGACAACTTCAATGTATCCACATGCCCCTAGGACTCACACTTGTTCTTAGTGGGCTTGTTCTAATACCAGGAGCCCTGGGTGAAATCTTGTAGCCAAGGGAGCAGCGAGTGTTCAGTGATCGCACCAGCACTCCTGCTTCGGGCCCTGGACCCGGCACTGCCTCCTCTGGGGTTTGCTGCCTTCACCTGCTACTCCAGTGTCTTCAGTGCGGCTGCCGTGCCCTTCCGACCCGTCATCTTCCTCTCCCGCACTGCAGTGGTGGAGCTGCATCTTGAGCTGCTCTTGCTGGTCATTTGTTCTCGACTCCCCTGCCACCCCGTGTGCTGGATGCGTCCCCCCCACTCCTGAGTGTAGGTGACGAGCTATGAGAGGGAGCCAGTTCTTGAGCTGTGAGCCAAGGACCAAAGAACCTTCTCCCGGAGTCCTAAGGCAAAGGTGGCTGTTCTTTAGGGATTCTTTTCATTCATTCCACGTATTCTGATGGGAGCTGGATGGAAACTAGGGACAAGGACACAACTGAAACACAGGCCCCTTCCATGCAGGCAGAAACCAACAAGGGAGATCAGGTGGGTATGAATTAGGAAACGGTCTCTGTGATTATCTAATCTAAGTGTTCATATCCATAGTAGGTCTGTGAAGCTTCCTTTTCCTTAGGAGTTAGCAACCCTGGCGTATTAACATATGCCAAAGACTCATTCATATGGTCCGTCAACAAACAGCTTCCCTGTGTGCTGAGCACCGTCATACAATGTTGAACAGGAGAGACGGATAATGGAACTTGCTTTCTAGTTTCAGGGAGAAGAGATCATCAAAATAGTGTTACTCCAAAAATGAAACGATGGAGTAAGCTAGTGAGTGCTGGGTTGGTCGGGACAGGCTGTTGGCAGGCAAGGCGTGGTCCGTCAGGAGTTCTGGCTGGCCTGGCAAAGTCGAGCTGACTGTTAGTCATCCAAGTGGAAATACCGAATAGACTCTTGGCTATACGGATGTGGAGCAGATCATACCTGAAAGAACTTAGGGGCAGATCGTACGTGAAAACAAATTCAGTAACTAGTACATTATAGATGTATTCAAACTAGGAGATTCCCAGAAAGGGAATATAAATAAAAGAGGAGAAGGTAATCGTCAGAAATCCTGCAGAGAAGGAGCCAGAGGGAGCGAGTGACAGGTAGGTGGCTGGGAGAGCGCAGTGTCACGGAGACCGGAGACCGAGAGAAGGAATGCTTCAGCACGGAGGGGTGGAGGGGTCAGCGGCAAATCGGGTGGGGTGCGATGAGGCCGGGAAGAGAGGTACTCCTGGGTGGCCCGGGCTAGAGCACTCTCGTGGAGGGTAAGTGAGTCCGACGGGGGAGGGCAGGGCTGCAAATAGGAAGGGAAGGGGGAGTGGGGAACTCCTGGCAGCTCATGTACAGGTGTTTTCGTTGGGGAGCATCAGATGGTGTCGGTGTCTCGGGAGCAGGTTCCGTTTCTGGAATGGACGGCACCGGTGCGTGTTTACCCCGGGGCAGGGCCCAGCTGGGTGGAAAGAGTGACCATGCCAGAGAGGGCCAGGCCAGTGGCAGGCACAGGGGGAAGGAAGGGCTGAGGAGCCAGAGGCCCTTCCAGCGCAAGAGAGGGGAGGCAGGTGTGAAAGGCAGGCGTGATGCAAGGCCGGCAGTGGCTGTGGGACTGAGAAAAAAGGAGTTCCCCTTTGATTGCATCTTTTATTTCAATGAGGCTTAAGGCAAAGACTAGCTGAGGGAGTGGGAGGGAACGATGAGTAGGTTTGAAGAGTTAAGAGAAGGAATACTCACTTTCCCTGCCAAGACAGACGGCACCTGGTGGCTCAGGGGCCGATTTCCTTCAGGGGCGCTGCTCCCACAGCGCCTTGTCCTACCGCTTGGGGGCGCTTGGGGGCACAGGGCAGCAGAGGGCCAGGTCTGGCTTCAGGGTCTGTCCTTCCCTCCCCACACACAGCTCCTGGCCAGAGCTGGCTAGTGAAGCTGGTAAGGAGCAGGACTCAGAGACCGTGTCCCTCGGCCCTGCGTGAGTGACTGAGCACGCTGAGTACACACACCCAGCTCTTCCCCGCCCACCTGCCCCAGTGACTCCTCCTCCCCCCTCTCCTGTGAGGCGCTGTGACACCCCACAGGTGAGGCAGCTGTGACAGACAGCCTTCTTGAGGTTTCTGCTCAAGAAGGGGCAGAAGAGGCGCCTAGTGTTTGTTCGGGGCCCACCCGGCGGCAGGCACTTCGTCTCGTTGTGTTCCGCACCGACCCCAAGAGAGAAGTTGCGTGACTCGCTCAAGATCACGCAGAGCAAATGGTAGAGTCGGGACCCAACCCTCTGTGAGGGCAAAGCTCTCGTCCTTCCCAGTATACGCTCGGCCTCCCTTCGCAGAAGGCAGACATGAGCTTTTCCCCCCAGGCCATCAAAGACACCGGCCCTGCCCCCTCTGGCCCTTGTCCTACTGCTGAATTGCCACTTCTATTTCTACGGCTCCTCAGAGCCACTCGGGGGCAGGTGGTGGAGCCTCTCACAGACTTCCCCTTCGGGAGGCTGCCAGGCTCCTGCGCCACCAAGAACGAAACGATGGCCGTGCTGCCCAGCTGGGGCCAGCAGCTCAAAGGCACAGGCTAGGCATTCGTTCGCTGTGTCCACACAGAGAACCGCCCAGAGAGGGCCCAGCGAAGCCGTCAGTGCGCAGGGCTCCAGCCCTGCCCCCACCGCTTCCCCGTTCTCTGGCCCGGCCACGCAGGGTGCCCTGGACAAGTCCCTCTCGTCCCATACTTCTGTGCCCCTGCACGCGTTCCCACTGCCTGCAGTGCCTTGCCTGGACCCTCAGTCCTCTGCCTCTGTCTTTCTCCAAAGTCTGTGGGAGTGCCCTTTCTTCTGGCCAGCTCTTCCGGACCACCCCCTCTAGGCTGACCCCTCTGCCAGGCTCACCAGCTCACCACCAGCTGAAGTTTGTGTCTCCCAGCATTCACCACGCTGCCCCGAACCCCAGCTCCTGGGGACAGCACACTGTGCCTGCTTCCTAGTGAGAGCCCGACACACACAGGCACTGCTCTGGGGGTGCTTCAGAAACTGGGGGTGGGGGGAGAGATTAAGCTTGCTGGAGGGAGACGAGGAGGGGTGCCGGTGAGGGCTGAGCAGGTTTATCAGGGAAAAATAGGTAGACTTTTAGGGATAGGCTAGATTGTGTTACAAACTTCAATGGCTTAAAACGACCAAGGTTGTTAATCACCAAGGCTACGTGCTCCCTGTGGGCCGGCGTGGGCTCTGCTCACCACGGTCACTCAGGGAGCCTGACTGAGAGAGCAGGTGCAGTGTCTCACAGAGCCCCACTGTCAGAAAGCAAGGGGCTCTTGCATCAGCAGCTAATGCTTTGGTTGGGAAATCACCGGGCCCCACCCAGTCGCAGGGTGCCAAGAAAGTCTACCATGAGCCGGCAGGTGAAAAGCTGGGAATCCTGGGTGGAGAGCGGGAGCATCTCGGGGATGTTTCTCCCGCTGCTGCTGGGACGAGCCACAGGTAGCCCCTCTGGGTAGGGCCCAGCGGCAGCGCCACAGGCCCCAGGTGAACCGCAGGTGTGCCTCTCTGAGCCGGAGGCCCTTTTTAGCTGGGCTCCTTTTCTGGTGTCGCTGTGCTAGGGGTGGGGCTGCCAGAGGAAACCACCAGGTATGCCATGGGAAAGTCCCTCCAACCTTCTGTAGAAGCATGGAATTTCCTGGTTGCCACCATTTCTTATTCAACTGCCACCTCGGAGCTGCCCAGAGCAGGGCTGACCTCTGCAGCCTCCCAGGAAATTTCACACGGGGTGCGGAGGCGGAACTGGGAATCCTCCAGACCTGGGTCCCAGCCCCAGCAGTGCCTGAAGATCATGGGCAAATCACTGAAGGCGTGTGGGCCTCAACGTCCTCAGTGCCTGTCTGTCAAGTGCTGCCCGGTGTCCCAAGCACTTCCAAACATACTGTTCCATGCCATCCACACAACCAGCAGCATAAGTGTTTCTCTCCTCATGCCTTGGCTGAGAAAACCCAGAGGGCTGCGTGCTGTGCTCAAGCTCACCCTGGAGGGCGGACCTGGGCTCCAGTGCTTGCTCTTGCGCCTCTGCAGGCTCACTGGGAAGATGAATCAGACCCTTCCTGGGGCTCCTGGATGTGGAAACATGGTCTGTCCAGACAACTCTCCCCTTGGTTAACTTGCCCAACCTGTTCTGTTGACTCCGGGTCAAGCCCTGAATGAACTTCCCCACTCCCGTGAACTGCAGGAAATGCCCAGACAGCACCCCGTGGCCTGCCACAGCTGTCCAGCTTTAGTTCCCAGCCTCTTTGTGGGCCAGACTCCTTTGTCCTGCAGCCTCTACTTGGGAACCCAGAGCATCCCCTTTCTCCTTCCTGCTGGGGTGGCCGAGTGGGCCAGCTGCCTGTCTCTTTAAGAGAGAGAGAAAAAAACGAAATCAGGAAGTGTGAGAGAGCTGCTGGGCTGGGAGGACGCTGGGTGCTCAGGCACTGAGGTGGGGAGGCAACTCGGCTCGGGCTCCCCCAGGGCCCCGGTGGCACTCAGCCACGCCGACTAGCCCAGTCTTTGAGTCCCACCCAGGTCCCATGAACACCAGGATGCCATGGGCACTGCCTATGGATGACAGCGAGCCCTGAGAGCTCTCATCAGGGGTGCCACCCGGGGGAGTGGCAGCTGCAGGGTGCACCACCCGGTCCCACGAGCCTGCATGACCCACAGCTGAGATGTGGTGAGTGTGCGGGGTCCCTGGGGAAAGGCAGGTGGGGGAGCCCGGGGTCGAGGGCAGCTGCAGGGTGGCACTCTGATGTGTGTCCCGTACTGACAAGTGAGCAGGGGCCCGTGTCTCCTCTCTGTGTCTCCCTGCCATGGCTAGGGACCGCCAACAGTGCCCTGTGTGTTCCGTCTCCGGGGGTCACCCTTGCAAAGCTCTGCTTGGAAGCCCAGAGAGGCAGGGAGGACTGTGGCGCAGAGAGCTGCCACCCGCCTACGAGGCTCCTTTCCCTGCTCTGTCTGCTTCCCTGCGCCCCAAGCCGGCTTCAGCTCCGTCTCTGCACCTTTCTCCTGCTCGGCTCCCAGCGCCTGCCCTCACCTCTGCTGGGGGAGTGGCAAGGAAAGCCTCCTGGAACAGCGGGGGATGAACCTGGAAACCCCCAGCCCAGCGAGGGAGGGGTGACAAACAGGAAAGGGTTAAAGGGCCGGGCTGGTGGCCTTTGATGGAGGCTGAGAATCGAGCGGCACCGAGGGGTGCCTCTCATCCGCCCTCCTCTTTCCGGTGTAGCTCAGCTCCTGGACTTGCTGCAGACAGAAAGCAAAACACACACTTGACAGGGAGCGTCTCCGTCTGACCCGCTGCTCAGACCACAGGGTAAGTGCGCTGGCTCGCACGGCTACAGCAAAGCCCGGGGGGAGGAGGAGGAGGAGGGATGGGAGGTGGTGGGTGGGGCCGCTGGCTTCCAGGCTTCCAGTCTCCACCGCCCACCCTTCTGCATCCACACGCCACTGGAGGAGGGGGAGCCCTGCCCTGCACCTGGGGCTGAATGAAGGCTTCACACCCCTAAGACCCGCAGCCGACTCCTCTTGGCGGGAGGACACCTGGCCAGCTCTTCACCCTGAACTATTACATTGTCTTCAGGGAGCCCTTTGTGCCTCGGCTGCCTCTGTAAAACGCAAACACTGGACTGGCACATTTTCTGAAACTGGGAATTCACCATTGATCTAATGAAGTGGCCTCTGGCTCAAGGAATTGACATTCTCAAAATTTGCATTAAAAATACAGAGAGAAGGCTCAAAGCCCATGTCCCAGGCCAGGTGACCTGAGGGTCCATAACCCTGTGAGAGGTCGGCCTTATCTGAGTCTTTGACGGTGTGTGTGTGTGGGGGGGGGGGGTGGCCCTGCTTATGCCCCTCCCCCTGAAGGCCACCCTGAAACGCTCCTCGAAGGCACTGAGCTCGGCCTGGGAGGCTGCACTCTGGAGCCCGCTGCCTTAGAGAACCGGCTTTTGGAGAGAAGAGGATGGAGGCAAAGATGGGGAACAAGGTTGTAGAGGGTTTCAGATCCTCCCCAGGGCTCCTGAGCCCTTGGATTTAATGGTCTACTGCCTCCTCCACCCCCTACACACACACACACACACACCTTCTCACACTCACACACACACCCTTACACATACAAACACCCACCCCGACACACCCTCTCTCTTGCACACACATACCCCCTCTCATACACCTCCCCCACACACACACACTCACTCACACGCACTCACACGCACTCTGCCGCAGTGCAGGTCCTTGCCACCCTGACCTGAGCTGCCCGCGCAGGCTGCCTGGTGCAGTGGTTGGCACGGCAGCAGGAAGTGGTGGACCCAGGCAAGTGGGAGGGGAGGGGCTCCAGGCTCATGTTGCAATCCTGGAGATTTGTGGCGGTGTGGTTGACGCTGCCTGAGCTGGGTCCCTTCCTTTGAGCACATTTCTGCTTCCTGGGACAATCCCAGGCCTGGGTGCCAAAACCCAGAATTCTTGGTGCCTGGGAGAGGTGACAGGCAAAGGGGTTTGTCTCTGAGGGCCTGTTTGGGGATGGAACTGGAGTGGAGGGGACCTGGGGAATGGGGACAGGTAGAATGTCCTGTGGTGGGACAGGCACAGGCTGTGGCCCTCAGGTCTGCTGGTGGTGCTTCTTTTGGAAAAGCTACTTAACTTTCCTCTGCTTCAAACTTCCCCTGCCCCTGGCCCCTAGCTCCTGGTCAGGCCACCCGTGTCCACCCCAGGTGAGTGATGGAATCCTGGATCCCCGTATGTTCTTCTAGGCAGAAGGTGGCCGGCCAGCCAAGGGCAGGAGATGCAGAGCACGGTCAATTACCTGTGGCACATGGACGACCTGCTGGGGCAGGGGGCCACTGCCAGTGTGTACAAGGCTCGAAACAAGGTAGGGCACAGGCCTGGCTGCCGGGGCCCCTTACACCCAGGAAGTTATTAGCCCGGCCAGCCCCGGCTGGCATCCAGGGCGGTGTATGGCTGGGCAGAGGCCTCTGGACTTGACCCTGCACACTCCGGGCCTGTCCCAGGGGACACCAGGGGCCTGAGCAGCGGAGTTGGGGACTACAAAGGGCTCCTCCACATGATGCCTCTGCTAGGCACAGGTTGGGACTGGAGAGAGAGAGATGAAGACACACGATGGAGTCTGGGGAGGTGACAGCCAATCTAGGAGCAGCAGAGGCGGGAGGTACGGCTTGTTTTGGGATTTTCCTGCTTTCAACGCAGAGCTGCGTCGAGCACACGGGACATGTTGTGCCCTCTGGCCTGAAGAGCTGAAGCCAGACAGAACAGGCTCCAGTCCCAGCTCTGCCACTCATGCCAGCAAGCACTGGCTGCCGTTGTCATTACTGTCAATTGTAATAGTAACAGCAAACATTTCCTGCAAGGTGTCATGTATGCCAAGCTCTTGTCACCTCTCCGTGCTGGACTGGTCCCCTGAGCAGGGGAAGAAGCTGAGGGTGGCAGCCCACCCCTGCCCAGGTGGTCCTTGCTCATCTCCAGTGTTGGGCTGGCAGAAGAGGCCCCACGGAGGCCTGTAGGGTGCTCCCCAGGGCATGGCGGCACTTCTGTTCTCTCCCACGGCAGAAATCTGGGGAGCTGGTTGCTGTGAAGGTCTTCAACACCGCCAGCTACCTGCGGCCCCTTGAGGTGCAGGTGAGGGAGTTTGAGGTCCTGCGGAAGCTGAACCACCAGAACATCGTCAAGCTCTTTGCGGTGGAGGAGACGGTGGGTCCTCAGGCTGGGAAGAGTCAGGTCACAAACTAACAGAAAGTTAGTCACATGCTCGTCAGCAGGGCAGCCAGAGCAGCAACCTGTAAATGAAGTAAAGAATGTAGTGGGCGGGGCCATCCATTGGAAATTAAGTACTGAAGTAGGATGTAATCAGAGAGGGCTTCCTGGAAGAGGTGACCTTGGACTCAGATGTGTGAGATCAGTGTGAGGCTGAGAAGGGATGGCCAGGCCAGAAGCTGGGACCTAGAGCACAAGGGCTTCTGGCTCTAGGCTGAGTCACCTCCTCTTCACACTAAAGAGGCATGCCCACTTCACCCTGTCTCTCTCTCTGCGCCACCTGCAGGGGGCCAGCAGGCAGAAGGTGCTGGTGATGGAATACTGCTCCAGCGGGAGCCTGCTGAGTGTGCTCGAGAGCCCCGAGAATGCCTTCGGGCTGTCGGAGGATGAGTTCCTGGTGGTGCTGCGCTGTGTGGGTGAGCGCCTCCCCGATGCCCACGGGGACCCCCTGCCCGCCTCTGAGCAGCC
Organism: Phyllostomus discolor; assembly: GCF_004126475.2. Taxonomy (NCBI): domain Eukaryota; kingdom Metazoa; phylum Chordata; class Mammalia; order Chiroptera; family Phyllostomidae; genus Phyllostomus; species Phyllostomus discolor. The sequence goes on from NC_040916.2 coordinate 5,772,442, forward strand.
ACAGGCCTGGCCCTCAGTGGAGGCAAAGTCCCAGAGGGGTGTAGCACTTTTGAAACAAGCATCCAAACACAGAACATTCGGGACCTAAGAGGCACTCCATTCAGACCTGGGACAGGCAATGATAAGTGGACAGAACCCAGAATCTGACTCCTGCTGACCAGCAGTTCGTAACTCCAATTTAAAAATAAAATTTAAAACAGGTTGCACATCAGTGTTCATTGCAGCATTATTCACAGTAGCCATAAGGCGAAAGTAGCCGAAATATCACAAACAGGTGAGGGGTAAGCAAAGAGGCCTCCGCGTACGACGGTGTGCCATGCAGCTGTGAGAAGGAATAAAATTCCCACACACGCTGCAGTGTGGTGGGCCCGGGAGACACGCTCAGTAAGGTAAACCAGACGCACAAGCAGTATAGGGCTCGCTCCCGTGAGGGACTCGGAGCAGCCGTGTCCACGGAGTCGGCCAGCAGGGCAGGGGCTCGGCCGGGAGGACGGGAGAGTGAGTGTTGAGTCGGGTTTCTGTCTGGAGACTGACGGAGTTCGGGAGGCGGACGGTGGCAACGGTGGCACAACGATGTTATTGTACTCGGCACCACTGAACTGTCCGCCCAAAGTCGTCAAAATTGCAACTTTTATGTCAGGCACACTTTAAAATGTTTTTAATAGAAAATAATAAAGCAGACGAGGAGGCGGTGCCGTTTGCAGGGAGCCAGGCCACCGTTTCTGCTGGTTTCCTGGGAACTCCCGGGGGCCCTTGGAGCCCGCGTGTGTCCCGTGCCCGTCTCCCTCCTGCTCTTCCTGTGGCCCTGTCAGCCTATGGGAGCTCTCCCTGCACCCAAGGGCAGCCTCCTCTCCAAGATAAGTGGACAGTCCCCGGCCAGAGCCTCGAGCAGCCTCCCCCCATCCGCAGTGGCCGGCATGAACCACCTGCGGGAGAACGGCATCGTCCACCGCGACATCAAGCCCGGGAACATCATGCGCCTCGTGGGGGAGGAAGGGCAGAGCATCTACAAGCTGACGGACTTCGGGGCTGCCCGGGAGTTAGATGACGATGAGAAGTTCATCTCTGTCTACGGGACAGAGGAGTACCTGGTGAGTGGGATGCTGGGGACACGCGGCCCCAAGCTGAAGGCCGCCCCTGCAGCGGGCTGCCCCCCCCCCGCCCCGTGAGGGCCTCTGTGCCAGCCCCTGCATCTGGCAGGGTTCGATCGCACCCTCCACACCCAAACTGAAGACTTGGCAGGCCGAACAGACAACGCTGCGGCCTCCCAGGCCCCCCACCCAGCCTCCCTCGTTCACTGACCTCCTCGACCCGACCCCACAGAGGAGGGCCCACCACTGCTCCCCACTCTCCCAGGGCAGGGAATGAGGATGCTCCGGACAGGCTGGCTCCAAGCCAGTGTTCGGGGCGACAGAGGGGATGGGTTCTGAGGGTTCTGCTGCCTCTGGAAGGCCGAGGGAGGGGCTCCGGCGGCCGGGGGGCCCAGGCCCTCGTGCGCCTTCTCCCTCCACATCTGCGCCCTGGTCTCTCTGGCAGCACCCTGACATGTATCAGCGGGCAGTGCTTCGCAAGCCCCAGCAGAAGGCATTTGGGGTGACCGTGGATCTCTGGAGCATTGGGGTGACCCTGTACCACGCAGCCACTGGCAGCCTGCCCTTCGTCCCCTTCGGCGGACCACGGCGCAACAAGGAGATCATGTACGGGGGCCACAGGCAGGGGTCAGGGCGCTGGGTCTCCCTCGATGGCCCTGCTGTGTCTCCTCCTCTGCTCCGTCTCCTCTCCGGCCTCTGTCTCTCTGGCCCCGCTGGCCCACCCCACCCAGGCTTCTCCTACAGCCTTGGTTGTCAGACCTGGCTGGTGGGAGACAGATCAGAATCCCTCATCTGAGTTCAGTGCTTCCCTTTGGCCCTCTCCCCGCTTCCAGTGAGGCTCCAGGGACACCGTCAGGGCCAGAGGTGGGGCAAGACCCAGGTCCTGCGCCCTTCCAGGTGTCCTGCTCTCCGACACAGAAGTAGCTGGAGATAGCACTGCTCCCACTGAGGGCTCGGCCCAGAGCACAGAGATTTAAGGCCAACTCAGAGAAAGGCCCTTATACTCCACCCCTCCCCCGCCCCCCACCATGCGGGGCTCAGCTATGTGGGAGCTGCAGGAGGTTAGGGAGAGGGCACAGGGACCAGCGTGGACGGAGGCTGTCAGGGAGGCTGGGCACTGAAGCGAGGAGAGGATCAGAACAGCGCTGTGAAGGGGAAGGATACCCGGACCGCACAGCAGGCACAGCACAGGAACAGGGGTGCAGGCTGGCCGGCTGCAGCTGTGCGGTGCGGGCCGCAGGGCGTGGGCAGTGGGAAGGAAGAGAATTTGGGGGGCACCAAGGCAAGGCGACTTACTGGCTGAGAGGCAGGACTCTCGAATTCCTTTTCAGGCCGCCTCAGAGCAGCGGGAGACTTGCACCCATGCTCTGGGCCCGCCCGGCCCAGCCTCTGCCATCCCTCCTCCTGCGCTGCTCGGAGAGCGCGCCGACCTGGTCCTCCTCACTCCCCCAGGTACCGGATCACCACGGAGAAGCCGGCCGGGGCCATCGCAGGCACTCAGCGGCGGGAGAACGGGCCCCTGGAGTGGAGCTACACCCTCCCCATCACTTGCCAGCTGTCAATGTGAGGGGCGGCCCGAGGCTGGGCTGAGTGTCCTCTCTCAGGGAGGCCTGTCCCAGCGGGGCCCTTGCGTGCTGTCCTGCTGGGTCCACCACGTTCCCTTGCTGACTGCAGTTTTTTCCGCCTGGAGGCGGAAGGGCCCTCCCAGCCCTCCCGCCCCACCCCACCCTGCGTCACCGCCCTGGTCCTAGCTCTTCAGGACGTCCTCGTGGATGCCCCCATTACCTACCCGAGGAGGACAGGTCCGGGCCCCGCCCCTGACAGTCTCCATGTCCCGGGGCAGGGGGCTGCAGGGCCAGCTGGTGCCCATCCTGGCCAACATCCTGGAGGTGGAGCAGGCCAAGTGCTGGGGCTTCGACCAGTTCTTCGCGGAGACCAGCGACATCCTGCAGCGAGCCGTCGTCCACGTCTTCTCGCTGCCCCAGGCGGCGCTGCACCGCGTCTACGTGCACGCCCACAACACGTAAGTGGCCGCAGGCCGCAGGCCGGGGCCTTGCCGCGCAGGCAGACGCGTGTCGGCGGCGGCGTTCCGGGGTGTTTCCATGTGCAAGACTCGGGGTTCCGTCTCAGTTCGGAAAACTCCTAGTTCCACAAAGTTAAAGTGAAACGGCTTCCTTGCTGCCACACTCCAGAGACTCAGCATGCTTTTCAAGGCCAATAGTTGTCACAAGTGCCCGAGGGCTGTGTGTGTGTGTGTGTGTGTGTGTGTGGGCGGTGTGTTTCCCACACTTGTTGCTGGAGAAGTTTACGGGACTACGTGAATTTTAATGGGAAGAGGTGCCAAGGCAGAGGCTGGATATTGGGGCTCTTGAGTTCCGTGTCCACTGTCCCCATCTGCCCTACGACATGAGCGCTACCCCTGGTCTTCCCACCACTGATGAGAGAGAAAACCACCCCGGCCCTTCCTCTGAGCAGCTGAGCCCTCTCTGTGGATGAAGTCTTAGCTGGGGTGTGGGTCAGCCTGCCCCCTGGCCTGCCTGCTGACACTTCCTGTCCTCCCCGCCTCCGTTCTGCGTCTGGTGTGTCCAGGGTAGCCATCTTCCTGGAGGCCGTGTACGAGCAGACCCACGTGGCCCCCAAGAACCAGGAGTACCTCTTTGAGGGTCACCCCTGTGCCCTCGACCCCAGCCTCTCAGCACAGCACATCACCCACACGACAGCAAGCAGCCCCCTGATGCTGTTCAGCATGGCCTCAGAGACGCCCAAGGGGCTGGCCTTCAGGGACCGTGAGTAGAGCCACAGAGGCTGGATCTCGTCCCCTCCTCCCACTCTCCTCCAGGGGGCAGGGGTTCACATCCAGGTTATTGATTCCTTTCCTTTGTGGGTACTTCTTTGGGCCCATAGGGTCCCACCATAGGGTGCCCCAAATTCTGGGTTCTAATTTTGCATATTCCTCTGGAACGCCATGGGCCTCAGGCTGGCAGCTTGACACCCCAGGCTTCAGTGTCCACAGAGCTGGGGAGCTGGGACTGGAGCAGGGGGAGCAGGAGCTGATGTGCTCTGCACAGTCTCTGCAATCGGTGGGGAGGCTTCAGAGAGTCGGGGTGGCGGGAAGCAGGAGCCCCAGGTGCTGGAGAGAAGGGAAAATGGTCAGAGGTCCAGGGCTTTGTGTTCCAGTTCTAGCAACAATATTATTCCTTCTCAGTTGAATAATACCAATTTCATCCTCCTAGTCAGGTTGCCAGGGCTGGGAAGGGGAATTAACCTTGAAACTCCTGGGCAATGGGGTGGTTTTGGTCCATTTTCTGGCCGTTGAAATAGGCGCCTTGGGCATGTGGCTGTAGTTCTCCAAAGTCGACACAAGAGGGCAGTGAGAGACTGCCATGTAAAGAAGCACAGTGCCATGCATTCAAGGCTTGAAAGGTGGGGACTCCAGGAACTGGAAAGCTAGGTGGTGAGGGGTGGATGTGAGCCAGGAACAAGGAATGATGATGTCAGAGGTTATCCAAGGCCATATAGGCAGCCCGTCTGACAGGGTCTTTGTTTGCAGCTGCTCTGGATATCCCCAAGTTTGTGCCCAAAGTGGACCTGCAGGGAGATTACAACACGGCCAAGGTTAGAGGTGGCCCCGGGTGGCAGGAAGTGGGGTACACAAAAGGGTGTGGAGGGTGAGGAACCTGACCCCGCTCGCCTGTGTTTTCAGGGTGTGTTGGGCGCCGGCTACCAGGCCCTACGGCTGGCGCAGGCCCTGCTGGCCGGGCAGGAGCTGATGCTTCGGGGGCTGCACTGGTTCGTGTGAGTGCCCTGCGGGCTGGGTGCAGGGGGCCAGGCAGGCAGCCGGGCAGGCCAGGCAACCCAGACCTCTTCGGCCCGGCGCTGGGGCCCCGGCTGCAGGCACAGTGCCGTGGGTCCCGGGGAGAAGCGCTCTGACTCTGGCTCCCCTCGGCAGGAAGACACTCCAGGGTACCTGCAGGCGGACACTGGAGGTCATGCAGATGGCCCTCCTCTTCCTCAGCAGCAGCCTCGGCGCCGAGAGGTGAGTGTCCTGACCAGGGTGGGTGGCTGCAGCAGGCTTGGGGCCCTCAGGCCTTCTCTGTGTTCCTCACCTTCCCTGTCACACTGGCTGCAACAGTGAGGGCTCTGCATCCTGCCCCTCGTCCCCACCCACCACCCCCAGATGACTGCATGTATCTCCCCCACCACCCCACACATCTGCCCCTCCAGGAACCAAGGCAGCCTCCCTGCCCCATCTCTCACCCGCACCAGCCCCAGGGCAGGACTCCGGGCAGCACTCACAGCCACACACGGTCCACCGGACCTGGGGATGCGGGTGGTCTCATCTCCATGCTCCTCCTCCTGCTTCCTCATGTCTCAAACTGCCCTTGTCTTCTTAGGGTCCCTCCCCGCAACCCTTGGGACTCTGTGCCCTCCTCTCCCCTGACTGGGCTATTTAGGGGACCCGTGGAGAAAGGGGTAGACTGGGGAGGAGGAAACCAAGCAGAGGGTCTGGGGATGAGAAGCGGCAGGATTCTACGGGCAGTCCTGAGAATCCTGGAAAGCATGGGGCCAAGGTGCGGTGACAGGTGGGGCTCTGCAGCCCTGGAAGCTGCTGCTGGCTGGAGCCCTTCCCACTTGGAAGACACACGTGGTGACAGATCAGAGACTGGCAAACACTCCTGGTGTCCCTCCCCCTCAGGTCCCCTGTCCCATGTCCTCAGGAAGGTCCCGGGAGTTTCCCAGCAGCGGCTGACTCACCACAGCCCTGCCTTCCTCCCAGCCCTTTGCAGCGACAGCGCTGATGGTGGGGCAGAAGGGGCGGTGGCCGTGCAGGAGGAGGAAGAGGAGTGGCTCCAGAGGACAGGGTTGGAGTCCCTGGCAGGGCTGAGCCCCCTCAGACAGTGACAGGGATGAGGGCAGAGCTCTGGCCAGGGCACAGAAAGGGGTCCTGGGACAGATGTGGTGCTGTGCACACAGGGGCCTCCTGCTCCCTGGAGGAGATGGCCCTTCCCAGGCGTGTGAGGAGATGGGGTGGTTGGGTAAAGGGAAACTGGAGATGGGCACAGGCAACCACAGAGGTCTTCCTGGAAGAGGTGAGGCTGTTCCGGCCATGATGAGAGAGAATACCTGCAGCTGGAAGGTCCTGTGAAGAGACAGAGAAGGGTCTGTGACTGGGGCGCAGGGGGTGTGGTGAGGTCTACTGAAGCCAGAGTCACCATGAAAATGCCCCGGAGCAAAGTTGCAGTAGGGAAAAGGCATGGGGAGAGGAGGAGAGAACGGGTGCAGGTCCCGGAGGGTCCAGTGGGCTGGTGAGACCCCAATGAAAGGACCTATCGGTCTGTTGCAGGTTTTTTAACAGGAAAGAAAAGCATAGAGAAGTATTTGAAGTGTTTGTCTGCCCCCTGGCCCTGGACCCAGGAGTGTGGGGTCAGGACAGGTCGGCCCGGGGCTGCAGTTCTGGCTTCTGCTGGTGGCCACCGTGTTCCCCTTCGGTTCCCAAGGCCCCAGGGAGGGAGGCACAGGTATCTGGTGTGTCCAGGGAGCTCGGAGCCAGGGGAGGGCCTGCTTTCCAGTGTATCCCCCCACGGCCCAAGGGGGGGTTTGGACAGCACCGAGCAGGGTCACAGGGCTGGGCCCAGCTCCTGACAGAACCTCTGCTTCTTCTTTCTCAAAATGAAGGACTGGGTGACCTCCAAAGCACCCCAGCTGCAGACCTTTGTCATCCCAGTCCTTTCTGAACATCCTCAGGCCTATCGATCCTTCTTAAGTCTGAATCCATAGCTCTGCCCGCAGTGGCATCTGACATAGTTTAATGGGCCGGATTTCACGTCTGGGGAAGCACCTCACATAAGTGGCTGCCATCGCCCAGCCTGGTCACTTACCTCTCCCACATGCATTCCTCCTGCTCGGGTCCCCAAGACGGGCTCCCCTGGCAGGGTGTCCTTGCCTCTGTCCCAAAGCCCCTGGGCCCTTCTGAGCAGCAGCCACCATCTGGGGGCCCTGTTCAGGCAGTCAGGGCTGCTCCCCGCACCAGAAAAGCCCTCTAGGTCGTGCCCTCTAGTCAAGCCCTTTCTCCTCTGAGAAAGGTCCCATCTGATCCCCACAAAACCCTTATTAGGGAGCAGGAAGCAGAACTTGAGGCTTGGAAAGCCAACGTGTAGCTAGCCAGGGTCGTGCACATGGCAGGCGTGACGGCCGGGGCTAGGACTCGGACCTGTGTCTCCTGACTCCCTGCCCAGTCGGACGGGGCCAGCCTCCTCCTCTGTCCTCAGGCACCCCACGCCCCCAGTCCACTTGCACACCGGGAAACCGCTGGAAAATCAGGCGTGGGGCAGCTGGGGTGTGCTGAGTGCTTTGCCGGGCCTTGGAGATGGAACGGCGAGCAAGGTGGGCAGCAGCCCTGCCCTCACAGAGCCGCCACTCAGGTCCAAGGTTCCGATTCCCTCCTCGTCTGTCCTCCCCGCCCCATCCATTCCCAAGCCAAACGCATAAGACTCTTTTTTCCTGATTGTTATTGTTATAAAAATGGTATATGCTAATTATAGAAAGTTAGAAAATACAGATAAGCAAAAATGAAATGATAAATACCATATCCTGCCCTAGCTGGTGTAGGTCACTAGGCTGGGCATCGTCTGACCCAGTGAAAGGTCACCGGTTCGATTCCCGGTCAGGGGCCATGGCTGGGTTTCGGGTGCAGTCCCCGATCGGGCTGCAGACAAGAGGCAACCGGTAGATGTTTCTTTCTCACATCAGTGTGTCGCTCCCTCTCCTCCTCCCTCCCTTCCCCTCTCTAAAATGAAATAAATAAAATCTTTAAAAAAATACCATATCCTACTACCCAGAAATAGGTCGCTGCACCCGAGAAGTATATACCCTTCCAGATAGTTGTGCACCGTGCGTAAGTGTACGTGTTAACCGGCGGCACAGTCTTCAGTACTTGCTGTTTTACAACCTGCTCTTCTCAGCTAATGAGCTCTTCCTTCCTCACAAATTTTTGTCTGATCTGGTACCGCCCACCCCAATTATCCCCCAAATTTTCTTTCCTAGCTGGTTGCATCTAACCAGGATCCAATCTAAGACCATACTTTGTTACACTCCTTAAGTCTGTTTTTTAATCTCAACAAAATCGCCCCCACCTGTTTGAGTTGTTGGAGGGACGGCAGCCATCATCCCCCTTCTGGACCCGGGTGCACTTCCTCCCGACGCCCTTTCTTTTGTTCTCCTTTGCTGGCGCTTCCCACAGACTGGGAATTTGAAAGGTTGGGTGTATGCAGAGCAAACTTTAGGCTGAGTCCATCCAAGGTGGCGCTGGCACACCACAGGCCCACCCACACCAGGTGGGGACAGCCTGGCTTCTCCATCCTGCGGTCACGTTTTCCCCGTGAGAGAATCGGTGCGGTGCTGCTTTGGCACCGCACGGATGTCCGCCCCTCACCCCTTCACTGCTGACTTCAGACCCTGCCCGAGTGAATCATCTTACTGGGCCGGTACTGGTACCACAAGGCCTGGCACATTATTGGCTAATAGTCAATAAAAAGCAGCTTTTCCCCTTATTAGTAAGCTATTGATTATCATGAAATACAGTACCTACTGGAAAGGAACTTCATGCTTTTCCTTTAGTTATAAATTCCCCAAGTAAGGAGTTTATTAATAGCTGCCTTGCATTGTGGACTCGAATTTTCTGAGTCAAGTTGTTCCAGGCTCCCTCAGTCTTTGTTCATGGCGCTGCTCCCTGGGCTCACAGCTCGGCTGAGGAGGAGCCTCTTGAAGTTTCTTCCTCTGTCCCGACCACGAAACTCCCCGGACACCCCACAAACCGGCCAAGCTGCCCCATAGATGCCATGACGCAAATGTGTCCTTACTCTGTGCTTCCCTCAAGGTTCAACAACGCGGCTGGGGTGCCTGAGGTCCAGGAACTGAAGAGGGCCGCAGAGCTGAGGGCCAGGCTGCGGACTGTGAGTGAGGATGGGGTGCGGGCGGCCTCCAGGAGCAGAGCTGGGGGGCAGCGGCCCAGCCAGCTGCCCTCAGAGCCCTGAGCTGAGGGCCTCATGGGGCTGTCTGCCTTCTTGCCTTATAGCTGGCTGAGGTCCTCTCCAGATTTTCCCACAATATCGCAGAGAAACAGATGAGCCTGAGCAGCCTGAGCTCGGAGCTGGTGAAGAACCGGGATCAGGTACATGAGGACAGAAGGTCTGTGGGATTTACCTTCTTGATGGGGCGGGGCTGGGCACACGGCGCACAAGGTCCAGCAGCGTTTTATGTGGGAAATGGCAGGGGGGGGGGGGCAGGAATGAGTGAGACCCACCCCCCACCAGAGACTAGCCCGCAGGAGGAAAGGATCTGGCGTCCTGCCCCCATCTGGGAGTTGAGAGGGTGAATTTAAAATCTCAGCAGGTACAACAATTCTAAGTGAAAGACTAATTTAGTTTCCTCCCCCTTTTGGGCCCTTGCTTTACATCAGCCCCTTGGTCAGGTCCTCCTACTCATTTCACCTCAAGACAGTAACACTCCTACTTGGTGGTGGTGGGGGGGTGCTGAATTTGCCCGATCATGGCCAGGAACTGCCAAGTGGCTCAGGCCAGATCCCACCTCCAGAGCCCGTGTTCTCCCCATTGGCTGACATGTGCCCCACCCTGACCGGGGTGTCCTCCGTGGCACCTGCCTGGACCCGTGACCCCAGGTCCTGAATTCTGAACTGAAGAAGCTCTGTAGCCTGCAGGGCTTTTTCTGAACTGCTTTGGCTCACACCCTGACCTGAACCGCCGTGCGGCTGTCTCCAGTCTCTGTGTGCCCCCTGGAGGGACATCCCCGTGCTCCCCCGGGGGCTGAGGGTCTTCGGTGAGGGGCGCTGCCCCAGCCCCAGCCCCAGGATAGTTCCACAACCAAGTGTCTGTATATGGGCTTACCTTGCAAAAACTAGAAGACCGCTCTGAATTCAGGACACCGCTGGCCTGAGTCTTTGGGCCAAGACTGACCTGGGGCCTTGCCCACCCCGTACTCTCAGAGGGCCGGCGCCTGGGACCCAGAAGCCCTGGGGACAGGCTTGGCCCTGCCCCGATCCCAGCTCCAGAGACAGCTGATCCAGGGTCTCGAGAGGAGGCAGGAAGGAAGTGGAGCTGAGGAGGCCTGGGGGTGAGGGAGAGCCCCCTGCTACACACAGTCTGCCTCTCAAACAAGGTGTTCTGTGTCCAGCCTGAGAAGGGGAAGGAAGAAATAGTAATGACCTTAAACTCCAGGCCTAGGAAGTCCTCGGGAGGTCATCTCCATCACTCCCCTGGCTCCAGGTGGGACGGAGAACACTGATTTATCATTGATTTAAGCAAGGATCGTTGATTCATCATTTAAGTGCCAGGCGTTGGATGTACCAAGAAGGCAGTACTCCTGCCCTTGCCAGGTGACCAGAGAGATTCTGCCCCTATCCCAGGCTGTCACCGCCAGGCGCTCCTGTTCCAGGGCCCAAGGCTCCTTTCCAGAGTCTACCCTCACACCTTTCATGTGGCGGAGGCCACTGTCCTGTTGCCTGTCCTGCTTGGCTTTTCGTCCATCTCATCTTACTGAGTGCCCGTGTGTGCCTGTGTGCCTGTGTGTGTGTGTGTGTGTGTGTGTGAGAGAGAGAGAGAGAGAGAGAGAGAGAGAGAAAGAGAAAGAGAGAAAGAGAGAGAGAAGATAAACATGAGAATGGGCGTGGCTGGCAGGCCCGAAGGTGCCCTGGAAGCTTGGAGACAGGAGAGTCAGCCCCACTCCCCATTAGCCCCCAGACTAAGACACTGAGGCCCCTTCTGCAGGCAGACAGTTCCTCCCCCCTCCCACCGCCATCCCGTCCCCTCCCTCGCCCTTTACTCTGTGCCGTTTGACTCTCCCATCACCTGGTCCCTGTCTCCTCCCCACAGCATCCAGAAGATTCAGTGTTGCCTGGACAAGATGTACCTCATCTATAAGCAGTTCAGGAAGTCCAGAGTGAGGCCAGGTGAGCTGAGGGGAGAGGAAAATCAGTTCGAGATCTCCCCTCCCTCCTTCCCTCCTTCCTTCCCCCTGCTGGGGGCTCCTCTGCATGGTCAAGGGGAGCCAGGGTGCAGCTGCTCTAAGTCTGCGTCCCTGGCCGCCAGCTGCCTGCAGATCAGGGAGGGACATACGGCCTTCACACCTGTGCCTATTGCCTGGTGGGGGCTGAGCTGACCCGTGGGTGCCGAGGCAGCTGGAGCCTGGGTGCTGTAGAAGACATGGCCTTTGAAAGAGGGTTTTCCAGAAAAGGGAGGACACAGAGAAATACACTTAGAGCAGGGGTGTCAAACTCATTTCACCGGGGGCCACATCAGCCTCGAGGTTGCCTTCAAAGGGCCGAATGTAATTTTAGGACTGTATAAATATAACTACCCCTCAATAGTTAAGCAAGAGCTCAGCGCTGCCGCTGGGTAGAAACAAGGTACCAGGCTGGATAAAATGAGGTGGAGGGCCGGATTCGGCCCACAGGCCTTGTGTTTCCCACCTATGACTTAGAGTCACTGGGCCAGGCATTTGGCCTGAATTATCTATAAGCCTCACTAAGACCACCTGGGCAGGGCTAGCTTGCTGACAGCCTCAGCTACCCTAGCTGTTTGCCCAAGGTGACTGCTGTCTTGGGACAGGGGCAGGTCCAACCCAAGAGACATAGAGGGGGACCTGGGGAGGCCCAAATTGTCTCTTGGGGTTGAGGGAGGGAGAAAGAGAGGGAGAGAAATATCAATGTGTGGCTGCCTCTCACATGCCCCCTACTGGGGACCTGGCCTGCAACCCAGGCGTGTGCCCTGACTGGGAATCGAACCAGGGACTCTTTGGTTTGCAGGTTGTCACTCAATCCACTCAGCCACACCAGCCAGGGTTAATTTTTAATTTTTCTATTAGAGTTGACATACAACATTATATTAGTTTGAGGTGTACAACACAATGATTAGACATTTATATAATTTATGAGGTGATCACCCAATAAGCCTAGTACCCATCTGACACCATAAATAGTTATTACAGTATTATTGACTGTGTTCCCTCCACCACACTTTGTGTCCCCGTGACTATTTCTATAACTGGCAATTTGTGCACCTTAATCCCTTCTTCTTCTTCACCCATCCTCTCAACCCTCCTGTCTGACAACCACCAAAATGTTCTCTGTATCCATGAGTCTGTTTCTCTTTTCTTTGTTCATTTATTTTTTATATTCCACATATAAGTAAAATCATATGGTATTTGTCTTTTTTTTTGAAGATTTTATTTATTCATTTTTAGAGAGAGGGGAAGAAAAGGAGAAAGAGAGGGAGAGAAACATCAATGTGTGGTTGCCTCTCACATGTCCCCAACTGGGGACCAGGCCCACAACCCAGGCATGTGCCCCGACTGGGAATTGAACTGGCAACCCTTTGGTCCTACAGCCCACACTCAATCCACTGAGCTACACGAGTCAGGTGGTATTTGTCTTTCTTTGTCTGACATTTGTCTTAGCATGATAACCTTTTAGGTCCATCCATGTTGTTACAAATGGCAAGATTTTATTCTTTTTTATGGCTAAATAATGTTCCATTGTATGTATGTACCACTTCCTCTTTAACTAGTCATCTATCAACACATACTTAGGTTGCTTCCAGACCTCCACTATGTAAATAATGCTGTAATGAACATAGGGGTGCATATGTCTTTTTGAATTACTGTTTTGGATTTCTTCAGGTAAATACCCAGAAATGGAATTGCTGGGTCATATAGTAGTTCTACGTTTAATTTTTTGAGGAACCTCCATACTGTTCTCCACAGTGGCTGCACCAATCTACAGTCCCACCAACAGTGCATGAGGGCTTCCTTTTCCCGGCATTGCCTCCAACACTTGTTGTTTGCTGATTTGTTGATGACGGCCATTCTGACAGGTGTGAGGTGATATCTCACTGTGGTTTTAATTTGCATTTATTTCTCTGATGATTAGTGACATTTAGCATCTTTTCAAATGTCTGTTGACTATCTGTATGTCCTCTTTGGAGAAGTGTCTATTCAGGTCCTTTGCCCACTTTTTAATTGGATTGTTTGTGGGGTTTTTTGGCATTAAGTTGTATGAGTCTCTTATATATTTTGGATATTAATCCCTATTGGATACATTATTGGCAAATATCTTCTCCCATTCAGTAGGTTGTCTTTTCGTTACGTTGATGGTTTTCTTCACTGTGCAAAAACTCTTCAGTTTGATGTAGTCCCATGTGTTTGTTTTTCCTTCTGCTTTCCTTGCCTGAGGAGACATATGCAGAAAAAAGATTCCCAAGAATGACGTCAAAGAGTTTACTGCCTGTGTTTTCTTGTAGAGGTTTTATGGTTTGGAGGTCTTAACGTTTAAGTCCTTTATCCACGTTGGGTTTATGCTTGTATATGTTGTAAGAAAGTAACTCGCTTTCCTGCTTTTGCATGTATCTGTACAGTTTTCTCATCGCCATTTGTTGAAGAGGCTGTCTTTACGTCATTGTATATCCTTGCCTCTTTACCATATATTAATTGACCACACAGGTGTGAGTTTAATTCTGGGCTCTGTGTCCTGTTCCACTGATGCCATGTGTCTGTTTTTCATGCCAGGACCATGCTGTTTTGGTTACTATAGCCTTGTAGTATAGTTTTAAATCAGGTAACATGATACCTCCAACTTTATTTTTCTTAAGATTGCTTTGGCTGTTTGGGGTCTTTTGTGGTCCTATATAAATTTTAGGATTATTTGTTTTAGTTTGTAAAAAATGCTGTTGGTATTTTGATAGGAATTGCATTGAATCTCTAGATTGCTTTGGGTAGTGTGGACATTTTAACAATGTCAGTTCTTCCTATCTATGAGCACGGTGTATGTTTCCATTTATTTGTGTCTTCAGTTTCTTTCTTCAGTGTCTTATAATTTTCCAAGTACAGGTCTTTTACCTCCTTGGTTAAATTTATTCTGATGTGTTTTTTTGTGTGAAATTGTAAAAGGACTTGTTTTCTTAATTTCTCTTTCTGATAGTTTGTTATTGGTGTATAAAATGCAAAGAATTTCTAAACATTGATTTTGTATTCTGGTACTTTACTGAGTTCATTTATCAGTTCTAATAGATTTTTTGTGGACTCTTTGAGGGTCTCTCTGTATAGTATCTTATCTGCAAATAATGACAGTTTTACTTCTTCCTTTTCAATTTGAATGCCTTTTTGTTTCATCTGCTGTGGCTAGGACTTCGTAACACAATCGTTAAAGAGGTATTTGACACGTTTTTGTGTGTGCTGAGCCATCACAATCCCAGTTTACATTTATAGCACATCTATTTGGAAGCTAATTTTTTGACAAAGTGAAATGTAGTCTTACCAAAACAATAAAACTGTGTTTACTGAGAAAAAATATTTTATCACTGCTTTGGCTTTTAAGTTTAAGTAAATTGAATTAATTGCAAGAAAAGTTCAGTTCTTCAGTCCACTGGCCACCATCAAGTGCTCTGCAGCCACGTGCGTCACCGGCCACTGTGCTGGGCATCTGCATCAAGACGATAACCTCCCTCCTCGGAGCCCAATCCTGCCTCTGGGTCTCGTCTCTGCAGGGCAGGGAGGGGAGCACCAGAAATGGGAACACTGAGGCTCTCCTGCTCTGGAGAGCCCCAGCAGGCCTTGGGCTCAGCAAGACTGGCCGGCACTCAGTTGCCCACCGTTGCTGTGATGTTAGGGGAACCTCGGAGGTTCTTCTGCCTCCGTGCCTGGAACTTGATAACCCTAATGTGGCTGCTCTCCTGCGCGCCTTCCACGTGCCGGGCACCGTTTTACAAGCTGTGAATGTTCTTAATTTATTTAATGCTCATAAGTCCAGGCACCGCTAGCCTTACCGTTTTACGGACAAGAAAACTGAGACACAGGCAGGTTGAGTAGGCCGAGCAATGTAGGTTCAGCTGCTTTTTCTTTTTACTATTTTTCAATTACAGTTTACATTCAATATTCTTTTCTATCAGTGTCAGGTGTACAGCGTAGTGGTTAGACAATCACATACCTTACAAAGTGGTCCCCGATATCTCCAGTGCCCACCCGGCAGCACACATAGGATTATATTATTGACTGTATTCCCTGTGCTGTACTTTACATCCACATGACTATTCTGTAACTACCCATTTGTACTTCCAAATCCCTTCACCTGTTGTCACTCAGCCCCGAATCCCCTCCCCTCTGGTGACCATCAGTCTGTTCTCTGTGTCTATGAGTCTGTTTCTATTTTGTTTGTTCACTTATTTTGTTCTTTAGATTCCACATAGGAGTGAAATCATATGGCATTGGTTTTTCTATGACTGGTTTATTTCACTTAGCATAACACCCTCTAGGTCCATCCATGCTGTCACAAATTGTAAGAGTTCGTTTTTTATGGCTGAGTAATATTGTACTGTATATACGTACCACATCTTCTTTATCCGCTGGCCTGTGGATGGGCACTTGGTTGCTTCCCTATCTTGGCTGTTGTAAATAGTGCTGCAATGAACATGGGGTGCATATGTTCTTTTGAATTAGTTTTGGGTTTCTTCAGATACATACCTAGCAGTGGAATTGCTGGGTCATAAGGCAGTTCAATTTTTAATTTTTGAGGATTCTCCAAACTGTTTTCCCACAGTGGCTGCCTCAGCCTGCATTTCCCACCAAGAGTGCACAAGGGTTGCCTTTTTTCCACATCCTCGCCAACACTTGTTTGCTGATTTATTGATGAGAGCTGGTCTGACAGGTGTGAGGTGGTCTTTCATTTAGTTTTAATTTGTATCTCTCTGATGATTAGTGACATTGAGCATCTTTTCATATGTCTATTGGCCATCTGTCTGTCCTCTCTGGAGAAGCGTCTATTCTGGCTCTCTGCTCGTTTTTTAATTGGGTTGTTTGGGGTTTTAGTGTTGAGTTCTGTGAGTTGTTTATAAATTTGGCATAGTAACCCGTTATCAGATGTATAATTGGCAAATATTTTCTCCCATCCAGCAGGCTGTCTTTTCGTTTTGATGATGGTTTTCTTTGCTGTGCAAACACTTTTTAGTTTGATGTGATCCCACTTGTTTGTTTTTCTTGTCTGAATCGATATATCAGAAAGAAAAGGTTGCTGAGAGAAATGTCAAAGGTTTGACTGCCTACTTTTTTTAGGAGCTTTATGATTTCGGTCTTACATTGAAGTCAAATCCGTTTTGGGCTTATTCTCGTACGTGGTGTAAGAAGGCGATCTAGTTGCATCTTTTCTGCGTGTGTCTGTCCACTTTTCCCAACACCATTTACTAAGCAGACTGGCTTCACCCCACGGTGTATTTTTGCCTTTTCTGTCACATGTTAACTGACCATATAGGCCTGGGGTTATTTCTGGCCTCCATTCTGTTCCATTGGTGTAGACATCTGTTCCTATGCCAGTACCATGAGGTCCGGCTGCTTTCAATCACCTTATTTTACAGCCTCAGAAAGAGTTTTATTGCTGTGGTCTTCAAGTGTCCTTTATTAAAGTTACAGATGGGCCAGGAAGAACAACCCTTAGAGTATTGAAAGATTCCATGCTGACTGTGCTCAGTAGGTAATAGGGCACTGTCTCCCTAGCCTCACACCGGGCCCGTGTGTCTCACAAGACAGGTGAGGAAACGGACTCAGTGAGGTGAAGGTGCACTTGCAGCCAGCCCCCTGCTAGCAGGAGGCAGGGATGCGACTTGCAGCTTGAACTTAACATGTGCCCAGGTGGCAGAGGGCCGGGCCAGGATGAAGAGCCCAGGAAGGGGATTCTGGTGCTGGGGTGTGGAGGTGGGGCTGACAACATAACCTTTGCCTCCCTGCTCTTGGGAGTCCACTGGCCCCGACGCCCATTCCCTTGAAGCCCAGGAGGGGGCAGCATCTTCCCAGGGCAGAGAGCACAGGGAGATGCCCAGGCAATGAAAACTTCAGCCCTTCTGGTTCAAGGGGCTGGGCTGCGAAGAGACCTGGCCCAGCGAGGGTGCTGGCCTAGCTCAGAGCCCAGCTGGCTGCCCTGCAGCTTGAATATTCAGAGGTGAGGCTGTAGGGACTGGTCACTCCTGGAGGGAGGTTGGCTGAGGGGCCGGGGCTGACCCAGCCTCCTTCAAGGCCCATCTCGTCTGCCCCTTCCCACCCGCAGCATTCGCCTGCCCCAGGTATGCCCCTCCCTTGTCGCAGTGCCATTTCGTGGGTGCTTGGTTCACTCCTTCCGTCCTTCCTGGCTCCGATGGGCTGTGAGCTCCCGTGGAGCAAGGTTCCGGCCAGGCTGCCTTCATCTCTGTAGCTGTCCCCAGCCCTTGGGGCCTTCCATTGTGTTGACCCAACAGGTGACATCATTTCTGTTTCCCTCAGGGCTTGGCTACAACGAGGAGCAGATTCACAAACTGGATAAGTGAGTGGCCTGTCCCTTGGCAGGAGGGTGGGCAGGAGGGTGGATGTCTCTGGGCAGAGCGACTCTCTGTGCCAGACAAGACGGGGTGAAGGGCCCTGGCCCCAGGCCATCGCTGGGCAGGGGAATGGCGCTGTAATTATTTCGGGGGCAGGTTATCCAGAGCCAGGGAAGGAGATTGTGTGCCTGAGCGGGAGGAGGTTCCTCAGAAGCAGTGATGGTGAAACTGGATTTACTTCTGAACAAGATTGTTTGTAGGGTTTCCTTCCCTAAGTGTCCTCACTGACTTACCCCCCGCTGCTTCTGACCTCTGCCTGAGCCTCCCCGGGCTCCCCTCTCTCCTGCTTCCTGGGCTGTCATGGCCCAGGAGGCCCTCCCTGACTTAAGGCTTATATGGGGACACACTCCCCCACCCCTACAATCACCCTGACCCCTGTACCTACACACACTTCCCTCTGGGGGCTGAGCTTGGGAGGGCGTGAGTTCTCCGGGGGCCCTTGTCCTCCCATGTCTCTCTGCTGGCCTTGCTGCATGCCAGTCACTCTGTCTCCACGGTCCTCTTTCTTTGGAGAGACAGCCCTGCCATGCACCCAGGAGCTGGCACTTGGGTGTGTGGGACCCAGGCGTGCTCGGCCTGTGCTCAGGTGTCTCCGACTGCTTATCTCTGTGCCTCGGTTTCCCTGCTCTTCTCAGGGTGAATTTTAGTCACTTAGCCAAGAGGCTCCTGCAGGTGTTCCAGGAGGAGTGCGTGCAGAAGTACCAGCGTCTCTGGTCACCCACGGCAATCGCATGAGGTAACAGTCTGGCCCTGCCTCCTGGGCTCATGGACCCTGGGCCCAGGCAGCCATGGCAATCGCAGAGCCCTGACTGGGAGGGAGGTGGCGGTAAAGGGACGGAGGCAAAGAGGGGTGGGTTGCGGCCCTGAGTGGCCAGGCACTCTGCCACTCGAGTCCTGTGCCTCTGCTTGTCGCTTGTCGAGTCCCGCAGTGTCTGCCCCGTGCGGGGCACGCCATCACCCCGTCTCCCAGGAGAGGGCTGAGGCCCGGAGAGCAGGTCTGGCAGGCAGCAGTCCCAGGACTGGTGTGTGCCTGTGACGGCCCCTGAACTCTGGACTCTGTCCCCAGTCCCCGGTGGTCAGGTGGGGGAGCCCACCCTCTGTAGGGGAGAACATTCTCAGGTCCTCCCAGGGTGAGGACAAGTGGTCAGGGGAGTCGGGGCGGGCAGAGACCCCTCTCTCACTGGCATCCCCCGTAGGAGGGTGTGTTCTCCCTGCTCAGACAGTCTCTCTGTTGCTCCCCTACCTGCAGGAGTACCGGTCCCCCCGGGCAGGGAGGGCAGTTCCCAGGTGCTGTCTGTTTGAGGTCACTGGGCCTATGGGCTTGTTATGGGCAGAGGCCCAGGCACCCTCCTACCCTGACATTACAATACCAATGCCCAGCTCCTCCACCCCCCACCCCACCTTCTGACTTAATTGGTCCAGAGTTGGCTTGGAGAGCAGTGGTTTAAAGCTCCTCAGGTGATTCTGATGTGTAGCCAGGGTTGAGCATCAGCCACTGGTTTAACCCCCAGACTTGGTTTCCTTTTTGTGTAATGGGAAAAGGTTCTTGCTCAGTCTCTCTGCTTAGAGAGGGAAGATAATTTGTGTAAGAGCCCTGCCCTTGATTTCCTCTGAAACGGGAGCATGAGGAACTCCCATAGTGAGTGTGGGCTGTCCTCGGCCACTCTGCAGCCTGACCTGGCCGTGCGCCCATCCTGGCGGCCTGAGTGACCCTGCCCAGCGCATGCTCCCATGTGGCTGTGATGGGACACTCACCAGCCTCAGTCAGAACATGAGCACTCTTGCAGTGGGGCAGGGGACAGCTGAGGGCACACCCAGACGGGTGGAGGCAATGAGGGAGGCTAATGCCTGGGACCCGTGGGCTCCGGCCTCTGTTGCTGGAAGCCTCTCCTTATATTTGTGGAATGGCAGCTGGGTGCGCCCCCTAAGAGCCCGGCTCTCACTTTTCATCTGCTCTCTCCAGGATGCTGCACGAGGCCAGGAACCACCTGCGCCTGGTCGCCTGCTCAGTGGCTGCCTGCAGCACGGAGGCCCAGGGGGTCCAGGAGGGCCTCAGCGAGGTGCGAGACCTTCAGGGGCACCGATTGGGGGCTGCTCGGGGGAGCCCAGTCCACGAGGTACTCCGGGGGCATTCGGGCCATTCCCCTACTCTGGGCAGAGCTGCCCCTAACCAGGTCCACCCACTTTGGTGTGGGTTGGAGGTCTCTGACCCACAAAGGTGCCCTGAGGTGGGGATGGAGAAAGAAGAAGGCACTTTCTAGAGATCTCAGACTGAAGGTCACTGCAAGGGCAGAGCCTCCAGAAAGCCGGGATATCTACCTCACTGCCCCCCACCCCCACCCCTTGCACAGCCTGGGAGGCTCCAGGCTGCTCCTGAGAGAGGTGGTGTGAACTCCCCTTGACCTGAGAGGAGTCCCGCACACAGGCAACTGGAGAAGCCAGATGCCTGCTTTGCCACCAGGAGCAGAGGAGGGCTGCTCCTTCCAGGAGGGCACCGGCATGGCTCCTTCTGCCCTCCCCACGCGCAGGCTGCCTCCCACCCCTCTCCGCAGCTCCTGGCACCTGTGCCATTAGGGGTGCAGGCTGGACATGGGAGGACTTGGTGGTCTGGATCACTAAATCCAAGCACAGACAGTGAGGCGGCTACGCCAGCCGCACCCCAGGGTGGGAAGGAGGGGCTTGCAGGAAGGACTCCAGAGGTCTGGGTGCCCCAAGGATGTGGGCTGGGGGCTGTGTAGTTACCCTTTCCTTACCTGTCCTCAGATCCGCCCACCCCACAGGTGAGCTGGCTCTTCCCTTCTGACTGCTGTGTGCTTCCCTTCAGATCCTCGACTTGCTGTCTCACCGGCTCCCTCAGGATAGAACAGAGGGGGCTCAGGCCTCGCCAGCACCCCCAGCTCCTTATTCCAGTCCTGAACTAAAGG
The DNA here is from genome assembly GCF_004126475.2 of Phyllostomus discolor. Classification (NCBI taxonomy): domain Eukaryota; kingdom Metazoa; phylum Chordata; class Mammalia; order Chiroptera; family Phyllostomidae; genus Phyllostomus; species Phyllostomus discolor. The sequence continues at coordinate 5,792,863 of NC_040916.2, forward strand.
ACCTGGGTCTCCAGTAAGTGCTGGGGAGAGAGGGACATTCGAGGGGTGATGGGAGGGTATCGGGTGCTGAGGCCAGGGCCCAAGGGGTCTGCCTCACGACAGGCCTAGGGGTGGGAATAAGGAGGCTGGGTGGGGGCCTCCCGGGGCAGGGGTTCGCCCCGGGCAGCCTGAGCCTCAGGAGCAGCCGCCTCTCTTGCCTCTGCCTTGGACAGCATGGAGGGGCTCCTGGAGGAGATGAAGCTGCTGGCCTTCGACCTGCAGGACAACAACCACATCATTGAAGGGTAAGGCGTCCTGCTGTGTGCTGCCCTGAAGTCGGGGCGCAGGGTCCCTGTCCCCGTCCCTCCGGGTGTGATGACAGGTGTCCGTCCATCTTCAGAGCTTCTGCCTGTCCTCAGGGGCGTCGCCGTCCCCTCCCGGTGCAGGCTCCCACTGCAGTCTCCAGGGCGACGGTGCCCTCAGAGATAAAAAACTTCACCGGTTTTAAGCAACTGGGGGTCTACGACAGAAGATTCACATGACCTCGATGCTACGACCATTCTCGGGCAGGCAGAGACGGGACTCCGGCATGGGACCCGCGGCCGTGGCTGTGGGCTCTGCCTGGCGCCTCCCCAAATGATCCTTTAATCCCCACACCCGGCCTTGAGTGGCGTCCTGGCGTCTGCATGTCCTGCACCAGCAAACTGAGGCACACACGGGGCCGGTCGCTGCCCGAGGCTGTGTTTCTCTGGCTTGTAGGGCCCCTGTTCTGGGCAGTTGCTCACAGGGCCGCCCTGGCTGCAGGCCCCGCGCTAGCCACTCCGCTCCATCACCTGAGTTGATCCCCTCCTCAGGGGTCAGGGGCGCTGGGGGAGGGCAGCAGGCTCAGACCTTTGGGTTCTGTGCACCAGTAAAATTCACGAAAGAAGACTGGATGGCCCAGCTCTTCATACAATCAAATGGACACATCCGAAAGGGGCAAAGCCCTGCCGTGTAGCAGTCCCACCCCACAGAGCACGGCTACCACCGAAGAGGGGGAAGGACGTTGTGTCAGAATCAGGGAGGGTCGGTGGGTTTGCCTACATGCAGTGCACCGCGCAGGCAGGCAGAGTCCAGGACTCGCCCGTCATCCGTGTGTCTGTCACCTCCCCACGGGGGAACCCGTGGCATGCTGGGAAAACTGCGCAGAGATTCCAACAGGATTTGGCTCCTGACTCTGCTCCCTACCAACGGGTGTGCCCCCGGAGGTCTGTTCGGCTCTGAGCTTCTCGGCGTGGGGGTGGGGATTAAAGAGGATGAGATCTGCCCTGAGCTGCGGAGGGAGGAGGGAGCCGGCAGAGGCTTGCTAAGTGGTAGGCGTCCCCTGGGGGGCCATGCCAGTCTGGGGCGCTAGAGCTGGGCCGGGAGGCGGGGAGGCCTGAGAAGCTGGCGGCTGCCTCCAGAGTTTCCGAGGGTCCTCGGGTTGAGGAGGCATCTCCTCCACGTCCCATTCTGGCCAGGGGAGACTCTGCCTCATACACCCTCAAAGAGGAGGCTCGACAGCTTCTTGGACAGCCCTTCCAAAACAGCCCTCGTGGGCAGGAAGTTCTAATTTTAGTGCCGACATAAATTTTCCTTGCTGTGATATGTAGCCTATTTACAGATAGCTCAAAACTTTATTTTAGTGAATTTTCACTTCCTTATTCAGCACTGCAGCCAGAGCGCCTGGAGAAGCCATGCGAATTCCTCTTTCCTCCTCCTAACCCCGCTGCGCTGGGCTCAGCAGGAGAGCTCTAAAGAGTGCAGATGCCTTGGGTCTTGCTGACAAGATCTGGGCGTGGCCCAGGGTGGGGCGTTTTTATAAGTTTCCCGGGCAACTGTAGTGTGTAGTCAGGGGTGAGAGCCACGGAGTTTTTTTCAGGGGGCAGGAGGCTGCCAGAGTAGAGCTGAGCACTCGGAACGCCTTGGAGCTCCTGAAAGCTGTGTTTGGCCCTGGGGTGCGGGCTGCAGGCTGCTCCGCTGGGTGGGGGAAGCTGACTTGTGCCTTTCATTGCAGGTTGATTAGGGTCCAGTCAGCTTCTGATGTCTAACCTCTGTGGGGTGCACGAGGTGTCCTGAAGCATTAGAATCATTCAAACACTGTGCTCCTGCCTGCACTGTGGGGCCCGACACAGGACAATCCCTGGTCCCATCTCGCCAGCCTACCTCCCTCCTGGCCAACAGCCGGGAGATGTCACCAGCATTACCGTCCGCTGCCTTTCTGCGGGAAGCACACAGCACCTGGGGCACCTGACGACCTCTGTCAGGGCCCGCTGCCCAGGCAGAACTTTGGATGTTATGCAGCAGGCTCAGCGACAGCTCCGCCATCGCCCTGGCCCATATGGCTGAACCTTGCCGGGCCCTGGGGAGAAGAGGCTCCCCCAGCCTACCACCCCCGCCCCCAGTTTACTGGGGCTTCTGTCCTCAGGGAAAAGAAGAGGAAGCCTCCCAGGGCACCCCCCGGGGTGCTGGGTCCAACAGCCTAATCCTAGTCTTCCTGCCTCCTAAGTAAGGTGTTTCTCCTGGAGCACGCAGCCCTCTCCCCTCTCCTGTGATTTCTGAGGCTCGCCACGCCCGGCCACAGGTGTCACAGGGTCTGATTTTCCTTCTGCTCTCAGTCTGGCTGGCCCTGAGGTAGAGAGAATGGGGGGTGGAGGCTGGAAGCCACTGTCCAGCGACCCGCCCCCTTCTCTGTCCCCGCCAAGGCCCCACCAGTCCTGGGACGTGCAGCCAGCAGGGGCCAGCAACGGCCGTGCGACTGGGACAGGCCGGTTTGTCCAGAGCCCTGGGGGGAAGGGGCCTGCACTCCACGGAGCGGAATAAACGTGCCTTCTTTTCTATTTCTGAGTGGCTTTCACTGGGCCGTGCCTGTCGTGTTGCAGGGGAAGCTGGTGTGCGCGGCATCCCAGAGGCGTGGGGTGGGGATCTGTGAGGGGAAGGGCTGGGAAAGGGAGGCAGGGCTGGTCGCTTCCTGATTCCTGCCTTTCCCGAATGGGCCCTAATTTCAGGGAAAGCCCCCCCCTCCGGGTTGAGAGGGCTTGCTTCCTCATTCCTCTCTTCTCTGGACTCCTGTCATTTGGGAAGCTGTGTAAGGGGCCTGCAGCTTGGGGAGAAAGAAAAGGAGGTCCTTCTTTAAAAAAACAAACCCGTCCAATCTGCCGTCTAACTGCCCACTGCTCTTTCCCCACACCCCACCTCTGTTTGAACCCTAGGCTGCGTCCAAAACACTGACTTTGAGCTTTGCCATGGGCCGTCTGGAGCGCTCCCTCGATTTGTCCAGAAGCTAACATGGTGCCTGGGTGAGGCATTCAGACTTGGGCAAATTCTGTCTTTCCCCTGCGGAACCTCCAGGGTCCCTTCACGAGATCTAGCCTACCCACCTGACTTCGGGAGGAGGGGTGCAGGGGCGGGGGGGAGGGGTGCAGGGGCCTGGGGAGGCAGCCCACAGTCAAGTGGCCCTAGCAGGGGAGGGACACAAATGAGGAGCTGCGTTGTGTGCTTTGAAACGTAAAGACAACATTATGTTTGACCCTAGATAACACCAGAAATCCCTCTGCCCTGCTGGAGTTCCACATCCTCAGAGGCCACTCTGCTGGACAGCCAGGCAGAGCAAGGCGAGCCACTGGGTCTGGGGGCGCCTGACAGCCTACCAGGCTGCTTCCCCATGGAAAGCCCAGCCCCCTCGAAAGCCCCTGTGGAGGTTGCTAGGCTGTGCTTGCACCTGGCCTGGGTGGCTTTATGTGTGCCAATTTGGACCTCATGTCACGGGGCCCTGAAGCCCAGTGGTTCCAATTCTGGACCCCAGAAGCCAGCGCTCCTTCAGCGGCACTGGGCACCGGGCCGGCACCGGGCCCCCTCCGGCGGGCTCTGCCGGCCTGTGTTCAGGCCAATGCTTCCGGATCCTCGAGGCCCTGCAGGGAAGTCCCCCGTGGTTTTCCCTGGCAGCCGCTCTGACCCCACAATGCTTGGTGGAGCTCAGCAGATAGCCAGGGGATCCTGAAAGCCAATTGCAGATTGTTGGAGGATGAAATATATGACCCAGGCTCTATGATCTCATGAGCAAAGCCCAGCAGGGGACCTACTCAAAGGCTCCAGTTCCTCCCTGTGCAGGGCAGAGCTAGGACATGGGTGCCTCCACCCACCTAAAGTTCTGCAGAACTGAATGCATCTCCACAGCGGGTGGGGGCCTCGCCAAGACCCACCACCAGAAGCACCTTGTAAGATCCTCAGGTGTCTGAGGGCCCCTTAAACTCCCCTCTCTGACTCCTAACAGCACTGAAAAGAAAATGAAGGGCTGTTCAGTTCCTCAGATGCAAAGTGAGCACCTGAAGTTCCCAGGTGACTGAGACCCTTGCCTACCCCTGGGGCGCTCACCTCAAGGGCAGAAGGCATTTTGCTATCATGAGGACAGCGCGGTGACAACAGCAACACTGCTCAAGTGTAGGATCACGCCACTGTCACCGTCACCATCGTCACAGGGCAGGGTGCTTAGTTCAGCCAGGAGGGGGTCGGAGAAGGGCTTGGGGGGCAAGGAAGCAGAGTTGCCTGGCGACGAAGGCATGGCAGGCATCCCCAGCAGCGTGAGCCGTGCCTGCCTCGGCGCGAGAAAAAACTAGGAGTGTCCCTGTCACTGGGGAGCAAGTGGACATGGGAAGTCGGTGTCGAGGAAAGGGAGGAGTTAGACCCAAAAGGTCCTCACAGGCCACACTAAGGAGCTTGGGCTTCCCCTCAGGGCTCCATAGAAACAGGTTGTAGGTCAAGTCCAACTGGAATTTTAAAGATACGACTCTTTGGTGCCTATGGGGGGCGGTGGATTGAAACACTGCCTAAGTTTTCTCATTTGTGAAATGGAGAGGATACCTTTCAAAGTTATAGGTAGAAATAGATGAGCTGTTTCCACAAAGTACCTGGGACAGAACGTGAGTTCTCTGCCCACCCTCCCCAGTCCCGCCTCCCCTGGCTTTGAGGCCCCTGCGCAGGGTGGTCGGCCACAGACTCGCGTCTCAGAGAGGCTCGGTGAGCAGTAGCTGGGATCAGTCACAGATGCCCGGGGAGCGTCGACCTGGCATTCAGATTCATGACCAGCCCCTCTGGAAAGTCTGGCTTGGGTTACGAGGGGCCTGCCTAGAAGGACTCGGGCTGGCAGTGCCACCAGGGCTGGAAGGCCCGGCTGCTGGGCCGTGGCCTCTACTTCCCTCTCAGAATCCATGAGGTGTCCTCTCCACCGGAAGGCATCAGGAATCACAACACAGAACCTGGGTCCTGACCAGTGTGGCTCAGTTGGTGGGGCGTCATCTTGCAAACTGAAAGGCCACTGGTTTGATTCCCAGTCAGGGTACATGCCTGGGTTGTGGGTTCAATCCCCACTGGGGGCGGGTACAAGAGGAAACCAATCGATGTGTCTCACATCAATATTTTCGTCACTTTCTTTCTCCCTCCCTTCCCCTCACTCTAAAAACAAATAAATAAAATCTTTAAGCACACACATATTCTGGGACCTCATCCACCTCCTGATTCCAATAAGCAAGAACATGGCCCAGGAGGCTGCATTGCTAACTGGCTTCCCTCATCTTGCTGAGATTCTTACCCAAGAGTCTCAGGTTTGAGAATCTGAAGTTTGAGAGGCCTGAGGTGGAGTCTGCAGGTGTCCTGCAGAAGACGTGCATGGCCCTGCACAGGCCGCTGGTGGGTGCGCACTGGCCCAGATACCAGCCCCACCCCGGCAGCTGAGGCGGGGAAGCCAGCCTCCGGGACAGCACAGGTCTCCACGAAGGCCTGGCCACTCTCCTGCTGGGTCCACCCTTTGCTCACACGGGGCTGCCTCACTCACTTCAGCAGGGAGGCCTCAGAGGACTGCCGCCACTGGTCGTTTGGGGTTCCCTTCCAGACTGCTTCCGTGAGTCTGTGAAGGGTGGAATTCCTGGCTTCTTTTCCCTCCATTGCAGAAAAGATCCTGAATCAGGCAACCCCAATGGGAGGTGGTAAGGAACGGGCCAGGATGACCTGAAGTAGCTTCAATTTTATTGTCCTTGGAATTACAGCAGCCACTTGAAGCAGTTGGGTCCTTTCCCTGCACCCTCTGCCAGAGAGACGGGGGAGGGTGGGGGAGGGTGAGATAAGCGAGGAGGGCGAGGAAAGGAGAGAGGGTGGTAGGGGAGGAGGGGAGGATGGAGAGAAGGGGAGAAACAGATGCAGTGGACAAGTGGGAAAGAGAAGGAGGGAAGAGAAGCAGACATGAGGGGGCAAGACAGAGACCCAGAAGAGAGACGGGGTGTGTGAGTGGGCTGGGGTGGGAGCAGGGGTAGGCTGGGAGGTCCTCGGGCCACTCTGCTCCCGCTGGTCTGTCACAGGCCCAGTCCTGGCTTCCTCCACAGCGGCGGGCCCAGAGCTGGCTTAGTGCTGGAATGTAAGTGGCCGTGGCTGGGAGCCTCCCCTCTGGCTGAGGAGAAAAAGCTGCTGACAAATCTGCCTGGAATAGCTGAGTTTTTCCAGCATGGAAAGATGAAACAATCACACAAACCAGTCTTATCGTGAGCCTGGCAGAGTGGCCAGGGATGGAAAAATCCCGTTAACTGAGACACAGGCGGAGAAGGCGTCACTCAAATGCTTGAAAACAGGCCCCGCCTCACCCTACCCCACCCTACCCCACCCTACAAGGCGACACCTTTCCAGGACCTTCCGGGGGCCCTCAAATCCCTGCTCATGTTCCCACCCTGGTTTGCCCTCCTTGTCCCCAGGCACCTTCAAGGACCTAGATGATCCCCACGGGAGCACTCGACTTTGGTAACACAAAGAAAGCCCATCTCCCTGAAGTGGGGATGGTGAGCGGCCAGACCTCAGCCCTGAACAGCTACTAGCACCTGGGACAGGAAATCCAGCCCACTGGCCAGCACCTTTGGAGGAAACACATGCGTCTGGACCAGAGCTCCCCACACCACCCCCACTTCCCGGCAGGCGCGCAGCACGTCTTGGGAGCCCCCTGTTCTCCCCAGACCGACACTTCCCCCACCCCCTCCCTCCCTGGGGGCAGGGACCGGGCTTGAAGGTGTGTGAAGAGATAAGTCCCGGGTTAGGGACGGGTGGGGACTCAGCGGAGTTCCCATCATTAAACAGTTCATGAGCACCTGCTATTTGCCTCACACGACGTGATCAGAAAGAGCAAGAAGAGCCAAATGAGGGAGGGGAAAGGGTCAACTTTTCATTGTGATTCGCGCTGTGATGATGGAAATGTCAGAGACGTAGGAGACATCGGGGCCCAGAAGAAAGGGGGGTGGCTGCGGGAGGGCTCTGCAGAGGGCCTGGCCTGCGGACGCACCTGGAGAGGGAATGGGATTTCGGTCAGGAGAGAAAAATGGGGAAAGATTTTGCCAGTCTTTAAGCTGCACCCGCAAAGATCAGAGATTTTCAAACACCGCCACTTCTACCACAGCAGGTGGGCAGTGCAAAGGTGACTTCGTTGAGCTCCAGTCTTCTCACCTGTGAGGTAGGAATGCCAGGCATTTCACAGGGTGGCCAAGGAGTTGAAGTCACACAGGCAAAGAGTGCCTGGCACACAGTAGGTGTTCAACACATGTGGCCTTTTACGAGGGACGTTGACAAACATTTTAGTCCCCTGACAGTGTTCTGTCACAGTGCCTGCTCCGAGTTCAGAAATGGGAGGCATGACTGACACGCATCACACAATGCAAGCAACGCCCACTTCCTCGGGAGGCGGAGCTCTGCGTGTGACAGCTGCCCCGGAAGGAGGGGAAGTGGCTTGGGGAACCCCTGGACCCTCTGGACTCTCTCAGCTTCCCTCTGGCATGGCGACTGGCCACACTGGATGTGGTGGCTGCTCCCTCGGCTTCGGTGAAAAGTCCCCTTCCAAACGGCAGAGGGCACATCCCATGAGTGCGAATGAAGTCTCTGATTCAAAGGCGCGGAGAGCTGGGGGTTGTTTATTACTGCAGCGTAACCTGACCTGCCCTGACAGGCCCAGTGACCCTGCGCAGAGAAGGGTGCTATCAGAACCACCAGAAGGTCCCTAACCAAAAGCAAAACCAAAAACTTCCCCTTCAGAAAGTCAGGCCCCATGGGTGCTTCCACTTTCCTTCCTGCTAGGAAGCTCGGGAGGGGGTTGGGGGACAACCTTGAAACGAGGCCCCCAGTGGGGGAACTGACAGGTGCTGGGACCACCTTGGAAGTGACCTCACCCGCTGACCTCACCATCATAATCCTCCCGCTTGGTCAACAGTGAAAACAGCATACCTGCTCTTCTGGGAGCGCGCTCCAAACAGAAGAAAGTCGATGGCCCTGGGCCGAGAGGATCTGCTAACGTAGCAGAAAACTCCCAGCACAGGTGTGTCTGCGACGCTGTGGCTTGACCCCTGCGGCCTGCAAGAGAGAGAGGGATCCCAGCGATGGTCATGCTCAGGGCCGGACGTCGTGCCAACCCTACAATAAGAGTGAAGCTTATGTAGAGCTTCCCTGGGGAGGGAGCAATGAGTCGTGTGCATGCTGTGTGTGTGTGTGTGTGTGTGTGTGTGTGTGTGTGTGTTGTGGGAGGGAGCTGATGCTCTTTAAAGGAAGAAGGGTCTGGGCTGGAAAGAGGAACAAGTCCGGGGCAGGGAGTCTCCTGTTGGGTTCGGGGGAGGCAACTACTTCTCCAGACCTTAACTGCTTAGCTCAGGGAGATGAACCTGAAGATAAACCTGATAAACTCTTGGATTGGCTTCATGCAGTTACGTTATCTCCATTTTCATCTCTGTTCCCATCCCAGACGCCAACTGTATGGCTTTGGCCCTGCACAGCCTCCTCCCCCACTCAGTGCTGGGAGCAGCCTCGGGAAAACAGAAACCAGAGCAATTTTCTGTGCAGCTCCGGCAACCTGCAAGGGGTTTACCCCTGATTATTCCAGAGAATCCCCAGGCTCCCAGGACCAGAGGAAACACGCATCCTATGAGCCTCTCTGCCCAGAGAATCTGGCCTGCACCACCCTACATCATGCTTGGTGGCTGCGGTGGGGGTAAGGGGCAGGGATGTGATTGTTGGCAATTATTTCACAAATGACATCTGAAAACTGGCCTGCCAGTGATGACCACTTCGCCAGGTCCCTGTTTTTCTTGCCGCACCATGCTGGCACCCAGGCTCACCACACTGGGTCCACACCCTGCACCTCACCCAGCCCACTGCCCTCCCAGGAGGGAGGGAGCTCCAGAGCGAGGCTCAGGCCTGTGGAGATGGACGGATAACAGAGGGTGGATACAAACAAGTATTTATAGGCAGTGCAGGTTTCTGCACAACCCCAAGAGCCTGCTTGCAGAAAAAATGGGAGAGATGGGAGAGGGAATGCAGAGGCAAATTGGACTTTCCTTTTTAACCCTTCAGCCAAAGGCGTTCCGGAATGGCCCTCCCATTGGGCTTTTCTCAGGAGTTTCCCAAGGAACTTGGCCTGTCCTGTGGGGAAAAGGGTGGAGAAGCCTTAGATCGGAAGCAGTGGGTCCAGCAACATCAACACTTCCTGGGAACTTATTGAAAATGCAGAATCTCAAACCCCTGCCCCAACACACTGACTCAGAAACTGTGTGTGGGGCAGGGGGGGGGGGGCGGAGTAATCCATGATTTAACCAGCCCTCCAGGTGACTGCCAGGCAAGCCCAAGTTTGAAAGCCACTGAGGTAGAGAAAGCCAGGTTCAGACGGGGAGAGGGAAGGTGGAAGTGGGGAGCAGGAGGTGGCTGGCAGCTCACACTCCCGAATCTCAATTCCTTCTCTTTGCAGCCCCATGGCCTTGGCCATTGTGGGTCACTCTTCCCGCTACTCAGATACGCCTCAGGAGATGAGGAGCTCTAGCTCCTGGTGAGACCCAAGGAGCCTGCGGCTTGCCCCTTGCTGCAGGGGCAGAGCTCCACAATAATCCCTGCCATGAGGAAGAGCCATGGACCAAAGCAGGCTGGGAATTTCCTGGCCACCCACTCAAAGAAAGGTTCAGAATTACCTAAAAATTACTCCAAGGGGAAAACGAAAAGCAAAATGAAGATTCCCCCACCAGGCACTAGGGGGAGACCCATCTCCAGCCTGGGAAGAGGGGAGGGGTAGGGGACCTGAGGTCTAAGATTTCAGGATGTTCCCAACGTTGGTTGCTGGTTCTGTCTGATGAACCAACCAAACTGAACCCGGGTTGTAAGAGGACAGACAGTGACCACTGAGTCAGAGTGGTGGAACTGGGAGGGCTGCTAACACCTCTGTCTCCTTTTCAGGCCGATTTTGTTAAGAAAACTAGAAGCTAAAGAGGGCCGGGGTCATACAGCTGGTCTGGGTCAGGAGGACACGCGTTCTAAGACACAGGAACCCCGTTTCCTCACCCAACGGGGCGATGAGCAAGACCCACCACATAATTTGCGGGACTCAGTGCAGAAAGAAAATGCCCAGCCTTTTGTTCAAAAATTATTGAGACCATCAAGACCCGGGCCGCAGAATCGAAAGGGGTTGGGGGTTGGTGTGCAGGTCATGGTGAGGCAGCAAATACAATCTGTCTTCGGGTCCCTCGGAGAGCTGTCCACAGCAGATGCAAAGGAGGGCCTGGCGGGGACTGGTGCTTCCACCGCAATTAGTGCAACGGCCATGGGGAGAGAAGGGTTTGACTCAGAAGGAGAAGCTCTCCCAAGCCCAGGGCCGCGGCAGCGTTCTCACAGTCCGAGGCCCACGACCACCCTAAGCCCGGTCTTCCGGGAAAGGAGTGTCCTGCCGGGCAGGGCTGCTGACGGAGGGGAAATCCAAGGAGAGCGAAAGTCGCACGGGGACAGTGTCGCCCGCCGCGGGGGCGGCTTCTCGCGGCCAGCACCAGAAGCGTCGCCTCGCGTCACGGGACTCCGCGCGGCTGCGGGAGCGCGAGCGGAAGCCGGCGTTCCGGACCCGCGCGGGGCTCGGCTCGCGGCGCAGGGGCGGGGGGGGGGCACAGGCTGCGGCCAGGGGAGGGAGGAATCGCGAGGGCACGTCCCTCGGGTCCGCTGAAAATCGGAGGGTGGAGGGCAGAGATCTCGCGGTGGACCTTCGTTTAGACCCCACCTCTGGCGAGAGGTCAAGCTGTCCCTTCCGCCCGCCCCCACCTGGGCGTGCTGGGGTGCGAGTAGGGGCGAGCTGGGGTCTGGGGAAGTGATGCCAGGGGGACAGCGGTGGGGCTGAAGGCAGACGGAGTTGTACCGAATAGAGCCTTTCCCGTGCAAAATCCTCCAGCTATACTCTCCGTTTCCAGAAGACGCCCCGAAATCCACCCTGGTTCGGGCGCCCCCCTCGCCTACCCGCGGCTCTGTCGGGCGGTGGTTCCCCGGGGTCCTCCTTCCTGCCTCTCCCGAGTCTCCCGCCCCTGCCCCGCCCCGCAGCCTGCGGTCCCTTTAAAGGCCACTGGCCTGGGGCCGCCCTCCTCTCGAGGCAAACTCGAGAGAAGAGCCGCTGCCACGCACCGGGCATGGTCATGGCGTCCCCAGCCATCGGGCAGCGCCCGTACCGGCTGCTCTTGGATCCAGAACCGCCGCGCTATCTGCAGAGCCTGAGCGGTCCGGTTGCCGCCGCCGCCGCTGCCACCCAATGTTCCCTCCCTCTCACTCGTCGTCCTCTCGTCCCCCTCCCTTTCCGCCCTTTGTACTCCTCGCGGGCCACCCAGCGGGTCCTCCCGCCGCTGCGCCCCTGCGCCCATCTCCACTGCGCCCGGGGCGCACCAGGGGCCGGCACCCGAAGGGCCGCCCGCGGGGACCCGGAGCCCCCACCCCGGGCCTCCCGCCCTGCTCGCCCTCTCCGGCCTGGTCTGCAGCAGAGACTGCGGCGGCGCCCTGGAGCGCCCCGGCCCCGAGACGTGCGGAGCATCTTCGAAACAACCGCAGGATCCCCGCGTCCCGGCGGAGCGAGGCGAAGGGCACTGCTTCACCGAACTGGCGCTACGGAGCGGCGGGGGCTGGTGCGACCTGTGCGGACGAGAGGTGCTGCGGCAGGCGCTGCGCTGCGCTAGTGAGTGTGAGGGCCGGGCAGGGGAGGGCGCGCGCGGGAAGACCGCAGTCCGTGGGCGAGGAACTGCGAGGGGCTGGGGCGGGAGAGGGGCACTGCCCTCTCCGGCTGCGGGGGAGACCCCGACTTTAACCAAGAGAGGTAAGCCCTGGAAACTCTCTGCCCTTTACTTCCCTGCTCCGTATCCTTTCGTGTCTGCCTACTGCCCAGATACGGTTCTGCGGTAACAAATACCCCTTTTCCTGACGAGTACTTGCCTCGCCCCCTCCTCAGACACGCTCGTGTGGACACACACGCGCGCAGGTAGGGGGCGATGGCCGCAGCCGCAAGGTCATTCTGCTGTCTCCAGTGCGCCCTCCTGCTTTTGCTGCAGGTCCGTGACAGCGGGCTGTGAGGTGGGCAGTGAGGTGCCCGTTTGACTCGTGCTCATCGGGGTCAGCAGCAAACGGTTTGTCCGCCAATGGCGCATGTCCACCTGTGGTACATCCGTCCTCCAGGGTGACCTGCTGGGACAAGGAGGCGACCTGGCTAGGCTCTGAATAGAAACGTCTGTGAGGCTACAGAGAGCCTGCGGTCACCCTGGACTTGTGCCGTTCCTGACTTCTGCCTCGGGCCCCTCGCACCTCTGGGCTGTGCTCTGATGTCTGACGGCACCCTGCCCACACGGGGCGGCACGCTCTAAAATGACCCAGCTCTGGTCCCTTCCTCCCAGCCCTCTCAGCCCCCAGCCTCCCCTGAGCCAGGCTGTTCTCAGGCTCGACTATAAAACCCTGGGTGCTCAGGCTGTGGATTTTCTGAGCCAATGTGCCGTCCTTGGGGCTTTACCATTTTTCTCTTCTTACAGTTAGGTGTGTATTTCTTTAGTGAGTGTCCTCTCTCCAGCTCCACCCCCATGTTCTCTGTTGCCCATGTTTGGCAGAAGATATCTATGTGTTTATATAGGTATTTTAAATATCTGAGACACAAAGCACAGACAATGGCACAACTCTATCAGGCGTCTCTGGGAATACGTTGTGGTTTGCATCTTTCAGCAAAGGCCCTTCCCCCATGGTCTCCCATCCAGTTGCCGCATTGGGCAGCATCCACCTCTCCCACATCAGGAAACCCATACTCTGTCTCTCTCTGCAGGCAGCCGGCAGCCGAGGCTGTGCATTGAGTGGCTCCCACTGCAGCTGGCTGCGGGGACGAGAGCTGACTCCAAGCCAGGGTCAAGTGGAAGGGGAAGATTGGGAGGGAGAGGGGGTGCTGCTCCCTCCAACACCAGAATTCACAGTACAGGTGCCAATTAAAAAGGAAAGAGCCAGAGTTACAGAGGTGCTTGCAATGGGTGAGGGCTGCCGTCATTTGGTAAATGCCCAGACCTCACAGTAGAACTGAACACAGTTGGCCCTCTCAGGGGTCCTGGGGCACTTTACCATGTCCACCAACCCCAGCGACACAGGGGCGGTGGACCCACTGTGATGGGTTTGCTGTGCGGGAGAAATCCGCTTCATTGGTATTCTAGTTTGTATTGAGACATTTGGGGACTGTTTTAATTGCTGATCATTTCGCAGAGTTTTATGATTTTGTGGGGTGGTAATGGTGATAATGGTGTATTCGTGTGTGTGCAGGGTACTCCATACTAAATGAATTTGTGTTCACTTTACATTAGAGCTGTTTAATTTGATTAGTTCATAAGTAGTTTCTGGTGGCAGGAAGACCCAGGTGCAGGGACATCTCCTCTGACTTTGTGCGACTTGGTGGCCCCTGAATAGGTTCACCACCCGCCAGGGATGTCTGAGTGTGAGAGCGAGGGTGCAGAGCTGGAATCCAGGGGCTGTGGATGGAGAAGACCTCCGCGTGTTGTTGCTCACACTGGCTCACTGTGCGTTTGGCTGGAGGGGAACAGCTAGGAAATGGTCTGACATGCAAGTGAGGGTCGGCAGGAGAGACACCGTGGGCTGGGCTCACCGGGCGTCTCTCTTGAAGCGGGAGATCTCATTCCAGGGTGGGATTAGTTTGTTTTATCTTTATTTTGAAAAATAGAGGTCAGAAACACGACTTTGGAAGGGTAGCTCTATGCAGTGGTTATAGCACAGCCTGGAACCACAGGCTGGCTGTGAATCTTGACTTTGCCACTGAGTCTCAGTGTAACCCTGTGTTTCACTCCCTAGTTTTAAAAAATGGGGGCAATAACATTACCGACTTCACTGTTAATGTAAGGATTAGATGAATCAATATTTGTAAGGCGCTTAGAACAGGGCCTGAACAATGCGACAGGAACGTGTTGTGCCACGTGAATGTTGCTGTCCCTCCCACTCAGCCGCGTGTAACAACTTGTCTGGGTTCAGGGCACCTCTTAGCATCCCCTCCCAAGCAGTGCGGGGTTTCCACACTCCGCCCGCTTGCTGAGCCGAATGGGGAAGCCAGTGCCATGAGTGTCCCCAGAAGTGCGGGGATGTCTGGGAAGTCCAGGAAGTCCCGGAAACGTCACTCACGCCTGCTGGCTGAGGAGCATCCTCACAGAAGGCCGGTGGCTCAGCTGTCACCAGGACCTTGGCACTTTGTCTTCGCATCGCTCGCCCCCAGCGTGGTGCCAGGCACGGGACATGGTTTCAGTCAGTCGTGCTCAATGCAGGTGGCTGCTTGCTGCTCCTGCTAAATCTCCCTGCCCTTGGACACCAGCAGGAGGGCCTGGGTGTTGGGTGACATGTGTGTGCATAGGCAGCTGACACTGGGTGGGAACCTTTCTGGCAAAATGGGCTTTCAATGAGGGAAGCTTTTAGAAAAGTGCCTGCCTGCCTGTTTAGTGAAAGTTCCTCCCGTTTGAGCTTACCCCTGCTTCAAGGTCCATAACTGAGCTCTGGTTAACGCTGGATTTGCCGACAGGAAAGTTCAGGGTTGATGTTAATTTCCAGGATCGAAAGAATCGTGTTCGTTGGGCAGAGAAGGAAATCCAGTGGGCACTGGTGAGGGGAGAGAGGTAAAGGTAGAGGAAGAAATAGAGAGAGAAGAGAGAACAAGAAAGAGGAGAAGAGAAAACTGTGTGAATACGTGTGTTTTGGCGGGGGGGGGGGGGGGTGGCAGTGGGGGGAAGAGCCATTTCCAGCACTCCAGGAGGGGATGGTCCGCAGCAAGCAGTGTGCTGCCCTTTGGCTTTGTTCTCAGAGGATGCCCCTTACAGGTCATGGACCCCTTCCTCTGTACAAGGCAGATAGAGTTGACCTTTGACCTTCTGCCTCCTTTTAGTGGATATGTAAGTCTTCGTGGACGAGGGAATGATCTCGCAGGGTGTCCAACCTTTTGGTGTCTCTAGGCCACACTATAAGAGTTGTCTTGGGCCACGCATTAAATCCACGGACACTATGAAAATTGATAAGCAAAAAAAAAAGGTTATAAGTAATTTACGATTTTGCATTGTGCTGCATTCATAGCCATCCTGGGCCCTATGTAGCCCATGGGCCTCGGGTTGGACACCCCTGGGAGAATGGGGAAACCCAGCGTTCCAGCAGGGTTGCTTGGACACTCCTTGCATGCTGCTGGTGACTCCAGGAGCCAGTCTCTCTCTGGAAGGGGCACTGTTTGGAGCCATGATATATTAAGTGATTGGAATTACAGAGTTGACAGGGGCACCCTGAGGCGCATCACCCTCACCTCCCCTTCCTGTATAGCCGCTAATTACGGTGCGAGTGTGAAACATTTGCCATGGCCTTTAGGGCTGAGGACAGGGGACTCCCTTGGGGAGCGAGGCCGGTATCTCCTAGGGCCCCTCGTCCAGCAGCCTTGTCACTGCATTGATGGTCACATTTAACCGTTTGTTCTGTGCAGACTGGAGCCTCGCCTGTGCCAGCCTCCGGGTCCTGCGGGCCCATGCTTTGTGGTGGGTTTTTTGTAGAAGAGATGACTGGGACATTGACCTTGAGTATCCCTGTAGCAGACCCAGAACCCTGGGCACTTGGATGGTGCTTTATTTGTCTTCACACCCAGCAGCACTGAGGTGTATGGCTTGAAGTATTGCCATTGATTCAGGCCCATGCTCGGCTTTGAGGTTAGAAAAATTTAAGCACCAAGATGGATGTCATGCTGTTAAAAGATACTAGCGTCCCCCACTTCCAGCCCCTCCCCTGCCCCGGGCTCTAATTGGGGTCTTCTTGGGAAAGGTCCAAGTGGAGTGTGGGGGAGCTGGAGGCGGGGGTACAGAGAAAGGGCCGGGATGCTTTGAGAGAGGCTTTCTGAGCTCCCCAAGCTGTCTCTGTTTCCTCTGCTCCCTGCTTCCTGTCTTCTCAAAAGATGAAAGCGAAAGGATTAAATG
The DNA here is from genome assembly GCF_004126475.2 of Phyllostomus discolor. Classification (NCBI taxonomy): domain Eukaryota; kingdom Metazoa; phylum Chordata; class Mammalia; order Chiroptera; family Phyllostomidae; genus Phyllostomus; species Phyllostomus discolor. Next base: position 5,809,128 of record NC_040916.2, read on the forward strand.
TGGGCTTAATTTCCCCCATGCATCAGAGCATGAAATTTTCTGATTATGGAGTGAGAGGGGCTTGAGTCCCAGGTACAGTCAAAAATGATTAATGCCACTTGTCTGCCAGCCTAATTAGACTTGGTAATGAACATGTGTGTTTGCCTGCTGATCCTGCGAATTATTAGGTGGATGCGAATCGACATCTCCCCTCAGCACTGAGGGTTTGATCTGGGATCCTCTCTCTTCTCCTAAGTTCACCAGCGAATCAGCTTATGCCAAGCCTGGCAGCCAGGCCCTGAGTAACAGGGGCAGCCCCACCCCCGGGCCCCGGCTGGTGAAGTGACTCGCCTGCTTCAGGAGCTGGGGCCAGAGGCTCGGGAGGGGTGGTGAGGCCCCGAGCAGGCCCAGGCTGGCCCGCCAAGAAAATGAGACAGGAAAGCGCTTCGCAGGTCAATGGTGCCTTTTCTGTGAAGAGCCCGAAGTGCTTTCTTGTCCCTGCCACACTCACCCTAGGAATCTTCATGGGGTCGCAACTCGGGGAGGCCTTATGGTGGCCGGTGTCACAGGTCCGCCTGGCTAGAGGCAGGGTAAGGTCAGGCGATCCCGACTGTCCTTGGAGGCCCAGGGCTATCTCTGCTGTTGAGCCTTGTCCCTCCTTCGGTCCGTGCCCGGCATGGGGCCCTCTCTGGCTTCCCACACCCACTCCTCATTCCTCAGTCGCCCCGTGGAAGGAGCTGCCCGCCACCCTTGCCCTGCCCAGGGTGCCAGGACGGCTGATGAGGGAGCTGTAAACACGTCTCTGGCCTCGTGGAGGCCTCCCTGTTCGAATTCTTCAGGTGACAAGGTGAGTGAGTATTCTTGGGCGGGTGAGTATTTGTGGGTGTGCAAAGCATGCAAACAGGTCATTCCCCGGCTCCTACCCCATGCCTCAGCACCCCGGTGTGGTCTCCTCCGCACCACTCCTAGGTCCACAGATCCGGCCTGCGCGGGCAGCAGGATGCCTTCTGCCTCGGCCTCCTGCCCCCTCTGCTGACCTCAGAGGCCACCCACCCTTCCCGGAGGGCTCTGTCCGGCGCTCCCCTGGCTGGCTCAGGAATGCTGGCAGCCGCTGACGCTGCAAAGGCCAGCCCTGACTGGGGAGATGGTTGTGCATTTAGTCACTTTCAGTTTTTTCCAAGAGTTTTGACAAGCTTCTTTCCACATGCTCGGGGCCAGATCTCGGGTTTGGAAAGGAAGCTGAGCCAGCTTAGGCTGTGGGGAAAGGTGGAGGAGTGGTGAGGGCCTGGTGTCAGACAGGGCGGCCGGCGCAGCTCCCAGGGGCCTAGTGTCAGTGGAATAACATCGGTGCTGGGGAGGAGTGACGGGGAGTCCCACCCCAGAGCCAAGACTGTCTCGACTCACCCTGGGGGGTGATATTTGGGCGTTCTCTGAAGCACCCCACACTGTATGCTGGAGACACAGGCAGAGCCTGGCGGGCCCCGAGAGCTCTCCATGGTGTGGGCTTTGGCCACTGCGGCCGGCAAGTCCGTGCAAGGCCTGCTCCAGCCTGCCTGTGGTTCCTGGCATAGAGGAGGCTCTTGAGAGATGTTCCCATAAGGGAAAGCTGTGGCTGCTTGGTTCTTTTATTGCCTTGTTTGGAGACAAAGGAGGAAGGGCAGCAGGGGTCCCTCCTGGCCTGGTAGCCAGGTGCCCGGCCTCCCTGTGGAGCGTCCCCTGTCTCTGCTGAAGGCTCTCGTGTCCCCTGGTTGCTGTAGCAGGTTCTGATTTCTTCGGGATTACTCTTCACACTCCTACTACCCAGGCCGCATGGAGGGCATCGGGGGACACATGTGATCTGACACTGTGCTGAGGGTTTGTGAGAAGGGTGGTGCGGGGAAGTCCACTCTCTTCGTTCCCATGCGTCACGGGGCAGGCAGGCAGGTGGCTGGCATGTCACTCGCCTGTGACCATTGTGACTGGGTCGTGTTTATTATTCGTTGGAGGGCCTGACCGCCACCTTGTGCTCCTCCTCCCCGCTTCTTGAGCAAATGTTCCCGGGGCGGGGTAGGGCTTACCCAGACGTCTGCAGGGCTGTTGGCTAGGGCTGCGAGGAAATGAAAACCTGGCTTACAGGCACCTTTGGGAAACCAGACCACCAGGTTCACGGAAGCCAGGCCCTAAGCACAGGGATGTTCTTTGCCTGTACATTTCTCTAATCCTTTTTTGTCTCTACTGGAGCTGGACCTGGGAAAGATGGTGACTGTGTTTGCTGGAGATACCAATTGCTGTTCTATGAGCCTGCGCAGATGGGAATATTCCTCTAGACACAGGGTCGAGAGTGGCCAAGAAACCGTGGGGGTGGTTTCTTGGCCACTCTGTATCTCTGAGATAACTTTGTCTCAGAGATGACTTGGCCGTACCTGAAGCGTGTTCCCAAGCACTGGCTTACTCGGGGCAGGTTGAATCCCAGCTGCCTCACAGGTGAGGGAGGCACCGCACTTGGGGCCCAAGTGCTCCTCCAAGAAGACCCGGATCACTGTGGCAAACCCAGCACAGCATTTTGCCTTATGAGCTGACATTGTCAAGCATGTAACTTGGTGGAGCGTCTTCATTCATCTGCCAACCAGTGCTGAAATGTCTGTAAAAAGAGAGGTGTGGGAGAAAGGGAGGGTGAGCCAAGTGGTGGGTCGGCCGGGCGCACACCAGAGAGCCAGTCATGGCCCAGAGAGCTAAGAACTGGCCACGTGTCAGCCTGTTCGCAGTGTTTGGTTTCTAGATTTCCAGTGTGTGTGAATCATGAGGTCTTTCAGCAAAAGGTGACATTTTTAAATCCAAAGATAAAAGAAACAAGTGTATCTTTCCAGCCTCCACCCCACTGGTGTTGGGTGTGTGTGGCAAAGTGGGCGTGGAAAAGCAGCTTGAAGATTGTTCTGTCTCATGCCTCCTCCTTATCGTGACTCAGGGTCAGAATTCACGACACAGAGCGAACTGTGAACCAAAGTGAAATCGGGTTGAATCTCAAAGGGGACAGCTCAGGAAAAGAAGAGTTGGATAGGGAAACTGGGTTGCATTACAGCTGCCTGGCTCTGTCCCCAGGCAGTGGTTCGGCCGTGTGAGGAAGAGCACACCTCCCAGAGCCCCCCGGGCCACCCCAGCCCTGACTGGATGCTTCTCCAGGCCAGGTTGTCACTTGGCTGTCACCACTGACTTTCCGAGCTGACTTGGAGGAAGTTGGTTTTTTTTTTTTGACATCCAAGGAAGTTAGAGGTTTTGTGGTTTCTGTTGAAACAATTATATCCTTTCTGCAACTAAGGAAAGTATTCAAAATCCCAAAAACAACACTTCAGAGATCCTTCCCTATGCAAATGGAACAACAGATTCTAGCTGTAACCTGAGAGTTTTGACAGAAGCTGTTCAGTATACAAAAGTAAATGTATATTAGTGATGAATTTTTGCATATTTTATTGATATGCTATTACAGTTGTCCCATTTTTTCTCCCCTTTATTCCTCTCCACCCTGCACCCGCTCTCCAACCAGTATCCCAGCCCCCTTATTCATGTCCATGGGTCACACTAAAAGTTCTTTGGCTTTTCCATTTCCCCTAATATTCTTAACCTTCCCCTGTCTGTTTTGTACCTACCATTGATGCTTCTTATTCCCTGTACTCCATTCTCTACCCTCCTGCTCCCTGCTGCTAACCCTCCATGTGACCTCCATTTCTGTGATTCTCTTCCTGTTCTAGTTGTTTGTTTAGTTTGGTTTTGGTTTTGGTTTATTTTTTAGGTTCAGTTGTTGATAGTTGTGAATTTGTTGTCATTTCATTGTTCATAGTTCCGATCTTCTTTTTCTTAGATATGGTCCTTTAACATTTTATATAATAAGGGCTTGGTGATGATGAACTCCTTTAACTTGGCGTTATCTGAGAAGCACTTTATCTGCCCTTCCATTCTAAATGAAAGCTTTGCTGGATAGAGTCATCTTGGATGTAGCTCCCTACCTTTCATGACTTGGAATACTTCTTTCCAGCCCCTTCTTGCCTGCAAGATTTTTTTTGAGAAATCAGCTGACAGTCTGATAGGAACTCCTTTGTAGGCAACTCTCTCCTTTTCTCTTGCTACTTTTAACATTCTCTCCTTATCTTTAATCTTGGCTAATGTAATTATGACATGCCTTGGGGTGCGCTTCCTTGGGTCCAACTTCTTTGGGACTCTTTCAGCTTCCTGGACTTCCTGGAAGTCTATTTCCTTTGGCAGATTAGGGAAGTTCTCCATTATGTCTTCAAATAAGTTTTCCATTTCTTGCTCTTCCTCTTCTCCTTCTGGCACCCCTATGATTCAGATGTTGGAATGTTTAAATGAGGAGAGGTTCTGCAGCCTCTTCTCATTTTTGCGAATTCTTGTTTCTTCATTCTGTTCTGGTGGAATCTTTATTTCTTCCTTTTGCTCCAAATCACTTATTTGAGTCCCAGTTTCCTTCCCTTCACTGTTGGTTCCCTGTGTATTTTTCTTTATTTCACTTTGCATAGCCTTCACTCCTTCCTCTATTTTGCAACCATATTCAACCATTTCTGTGAGCATTCTGATGACCAGTCTTTTGAAGTCTGCATCTGATAGGTTGGCATATTCAACCATTTCTGTGAGCATTCTGATGACCAGTCTTTTGAAGTCTGCATCTGATAGGTTGGCTATCTCTACGTTGCTTAGTTCTTTTTTTGGAGTTTTGATCTGTTCTTTCATTTGGGCCATATTTCTTTGTCTTGGCCTACCTGTTATGTTGTAAGGGGTGGAGCCTTAGGTATTTGCCAGGGCAGGGCAACCCATTTCTCTGTGTAGTGGCCCAGTCTTGATGAATATTTCTTTTTTAATTCTTTGGTTGTCAGACCTCCATACAGTTCAATTTTCTGGCAGTTCTGGTTGTTTTCTTGTTTTTAAATTTGTTATCCTTCTTTTGGTTGTGCAAGGAGGTGAAGTGTATGTATCTATATCTCCATCTTGGCTGGAAGTCTAGTGATGACTGCTTTTAAAAGCATATTTCAAAATGGGAATAGATTTTAAGTGCAACACTAAAGATGGTGAAGCTTGTCTCTTGAAATGTTGTTGGTCCTTGGCTGGGCTCCCTCTTCAACATAGAGGTCATCTGGTCAAAGTTTAGAGGTCGAAGGCAGCAAGAGTTCATCATCACAAGCATTTCCCTGCCTCTAGCAACTGCTTCTCCTAAACCACCCTGTGGTAGAAAATCTATCCCATTTTCAAACGCTCAGCAGTGAAGATTCTAGAACCCCAAGCCCTGTGTCTGGGCTCTGCCAGACCTTTCCTGCTGGGTTCCCCGATGGGAACCCTGTCAGAGAACAGCTCAGTGAAGAGGAGAAAGGAGAAGTGTGGTCAGTTTATGCTCAAGCCCCAATGGGGCATTTGGGAGGAATTTTTCCTGACTGCATGTGACTCATTTAAAAATTCCCCCAGCACGTGTGTGTGTTGTCCACTCTGAGGGTGGCAATGGCAATGAGCTCAGCCATGCGGGCGTCCCTGGCCTTCTTGGGGATCTCACGGACAGGGGTCAGAGTCGCAGTGGGAGGAACCTTGACTCCCAGCCCTCTCCTGCTGGCCCCAAGTCTCATTTCAGGATCCAGACTCACTCATGACCCTCTTTTGGTGCAGAGGTTGCTGGGTAAACTGGGCGGCTCAGTCCCACTCAGGAAGTATTAGGGAGAAAGAACCAGTGTCTGTCGTGAGAAAGGGTAGAATTTGGGGGCATTTCCATATTAAATAAATGACTTGTGACAATGTGTTTTTATTGTTGAGTTTACAAACGAGCTTTTGTTGTAATTGCACCAAGTCCTGAGGCCTCAGTAGTGAGGGGTGGTCAAAATGGGGACCACCTGGCCAGCTTTCCTTTGACAAGGGTGGTGATGGGGGAGCCTGTTTGGAGGACCAGAGTGCAGCTCAGGTTCACTCTGCTGACGTTTTCTCTCTAAGTGGGCCAAGGGCATGGGCCGTGGCGTAGCATGCCAGTGAGCACTCTTGATGACCTGGGGGAAACCACAGCACACAGCTGGGGAGCCACGCTGGCGTCTGCAGGGGGAACAACAGAGCTCACCTCCGAACTGACGAGTGTTGGCTTCCCGGTCACACCAGGTGACCAGAGCACAGTGGCTTCATTTCTGCAGCTGGGAGCCGGTGCCTGAGGGGCTCTCCTGGAATGCTGGCTGCCTGTCCAGCGCCAGTTGCCTGTCTTAGCCTGAGTGACAGGACCTCCAGAAACTGTCCCGCCAGGACTTGGTTGTTTCTGGGACTCCATGTTGAGGGGCTACCCCGTGAGTATCATTTTAGGGCAAGAGGACAGCATTTCACCCTTTTAATGAGGGGCTATTCTTTTCTTCTGTTCTCTTTCTTTCTCCTTCGCCTGTGCCTGGTTTCAGATAAAGTATCTGACCCTCTTAAAGCAACACCACCTCTTTCCGGGCCTGGATGGCTGAGAGCTGAGCACCCCCCACCCCGCCTTCCACCACAGGCCTAGCATGGGAGGATGTGAATTAGCCCGGGTGGTCCCTTAGGAACCTCTACAGCTGGTAAAGCATTATTAATCACCGTCCCCAAAGAAATCCATTAACGAGCCCCTGGACCGGGCACAGTGTGCGAGGTAACTGACCACTGCTGTCGTCTGCAGAAACTTTGGAGACATTGATTTTCAGACTCACAGGCGCTAGAGGAGTGAGGCTCGGGCAGCCTCTTTCCTGCAGCCTCTTCAGTGGGGGCATTTTTATCTTATCAAGCTAAAAGCCCCAGGAATAGAAAGTTTTCCACTGGGGGCGGTGGAGGGAAGGCCCTCTGCTAGGAAGGAGCAGGCATCACTCAGGCTGCGCTGCCGCCACCAGGGCCCCAGGTGCCTGCGGCTGCCTTTGGAGCAGCGTGAGGCCGGACCGATCTGAGCAGAACCTCAAGGACCAGAGCCCTTCCAGTGGCCAGTGACCCCCTCACTCGTCCCTCCACCCCGGACACGAGGCCCAGAGATCTCCTGGATCTCCTGTTGATCTCCTGCGGCTGGGATGACAGAGGGCCGAGAGGAGAAGGTGGCCACTGCCTGCTTCGGAACCGTCACCGCGAGGCTCCAGCAGCTCTTCCACAGGCTCCCTAAGAGCCGCTTGGGATCAGGAAAGCTCCAGGCCCTGCGGAGCTTCCGCCATGAAGCCAGGTTGCCCCGCGGTAGGTCCACGTCGCTCCAGCGGGGGGTGCTCAGGGGCTGCTGGGGTTCTAGGGCCTTTCCCATGGGCAAGGGAGCACAGGAGCCTCTGTCAGCCTGGGATTAAATGCTGAGCTCAGCACCACTCCTTGGCACCCCCAACTCCCCAGCGACCAAAGCTGAGGGGCTGCCACCTGGACAGGTTTAGGTGGAACACCTCTGACCTGGAGGAGAGGGTCAATGCATTTCAGAGGCTCTTGTTGGCCACGGGTTTTAACAGCCTTTCCTTGCCTGAGAATTAGGGCCAAGAAGTCCTCTTAGTTTGGGTGCTTGAGCTGGCGGAAGTTTTCCATCCGCCCATCCTGTGGCCCTAAGGGGCACCAGGTCTTGTCAGGTACTGAGTCGGCCTTCCAAGGACCTGGGAAGCGTGATGCTTCTGGGCGAGGGCTTCTCACCTGCTTGGTTAGCAGGGCTGCCTGTGGGGCAGGCCGCGTGGGGCAGGCTGGATGGGAAAGAGCTGGGCAGAGCCCCCACCTCGGGCAGTGACTGGGTGAGTGTCCTTCCCTGAGCACGAGTAGGGTGAGAATAGCCCTTGCCCAGAGAAGGGTCACGGGGCAGTGTGGGCGAGTGAGAGATGAGAAGCAGAGACAGTAGTAACTCAAGTTTTCATAGAATTTAGGTCATCTTACCCCCCCTTTTCAAAGAAAAAAGGTTGGGCCAACAGGCCCCCGAGCACCTGCCCTCCAATAGGGTTCTTTCTGCTGTGTGATGCTGCCAGCAGCACCTTAGATTTCTGCTGCACCCTGTGCTCAAGGGGCAGAGCATCTGTGTTTGTTTGGTTTCTTGCTTGTTTGTTTTTACACAGACCACTGTACGGTGGGAGTGGGAACGGGGTTGCTGTTTCACAGGTGAAGCAGCTCAGAGAAGGCGCTCCCCTTGCTAGCGGGCAGAGCTGCACAGACAGCCTGGAACCAGCCGCCGCTGGATTCTCTGCGTCCTGCTGGCCTGTGGCGGCTGCTCTCTGATGGCCGGCTCTTTGGAGCGCGCCAGCCTCCCCTGGGGCTCCCGCTCGGTTCTCTGACACATTCAGGAGCGGGTGGGCCTCTGGGTGGCCACGGCACTGAGCCTCAGGTATGGAATTAAGCTGAAAAGTCATCTCTGGGCTAGGCTTCTGAAAGTAGAGCTTAAAAGACAGTATGATCTTCACTGTGGAAAATTTAAATTTTCTGATTAAGGTTTTATCTCTTGAGAAGTAGGGGGGTTTAATTCGAGTAGACCTAATCCTCATTTGGAGACACATACTCTTCGGCCAGCCTGACTAATTTATCCTCACCGGTAGCTCGGAGGACACCATGACCCCCACTCAGAAGCCAGCGGGATACTGAGTTCCTCAGTTTAAACTCTCACTGGTGTCTTCATGTTCATCTCCCCCCACCTCCCCCTTAGGAATTACTCAACACATCATTTCCTTGCTCCTCTGCTATTCAGCCCAAGGAATTACAGATTTGATCAAATCAATCAGGCCTGGAGCGGCAGCACTGAGGTCAGGGCTCCTACTGCACTGCGGCTCAGACGTGCTCGTTTGACTCGTGTTCGCGTTCGGACTTGATTGATTGGAAGCGGAGGGGGAAGGCGGTGCTCGGAGAGGACAGGAGCGGAAGTCCGTGGGCAGAATTCTAGAACAGCGCATCTGCTTTCGGGACTCTGTGAGCAACCTGTAGTGTGGGCCTTAAGGAAACAGGCTTGGAGCCAGGCCGGCAGAGGCTGGATCTCGGACTCCGGCTGGGGGCCTTCCTTGCACAGATGAACCCCTCGGAACCTTGGTTTTTCCCAGTGTGAGTGGGGAAGCAGTGCCTGACCATACAGCTGGTGCTGTATGGTCAAGCTGGAGTGATACGGCTGTAAACCACTTAACGTGACACTTGTCACATAGAGGTCTCGTTGGCCGCTGACTGTTATGTCGTTCCCAGAAATACCTGTAACAGCTACTCCCAGCTGGTCATCTTTGCAAGCCCCACACAGCCGTCTGCTCTTCCATGGTGCCTGGGCCAAGGTGGGCTGCCTGCACCTCAGTGAAAGAGGGAGGGTTCGAAGGTTGCCCAAACAGAAGTGGAGGAGGGGTATGGACTCTGAAAGGCATTCTCTGAGCAAATTCCTGTCATTGCATTTACCACACCACTTAATTAACTGGCAAGGCTGGATTAGCCCGCCGGGCATCATTAGGAGCTAAGCGAGCATGTTGCCAAGGAACGAGTCATGTATCACTTTAAAAGGCTACTTGGGGGTCAGCAGGAAAGGGGCCTGGGTCTCCCCAGAGTCTCTGGTGGTCCTGGCACAGGGGTACAGCTGTCAAGAAACCTTCGCGTGCCTCCTGCAAGGGAGAGACTTCACATGTAATCTGTTTACCTTTCTTCTCACTGCAGAAAGCCTCTTTTCACCGGGTTGGCTGGGTTGGGTAGTTGATGGGCACTTTGAGTGCAAGTGACATCAAAGCAGATGTGGAAAACCAGTCGGCTGCAGCAGCCTGGCTGTCCCGTTGAAGGACTAGAACCTGTCTGTTCCTGACCTTCTGTGACCTCCAGTGCTTCAAGTAGGCACACCTGTGGGCGTGCACCTGTTTGTGCATTCACGTCCACATGTCTGTCTAAGGATCCTCTGCTGTCCTGTGGTCTGCAAATGCCCTCGCAGGACTTCTTACAAACCTACTTGGCTGTCCTTATCTTGGGAGTCTGAGGGACACTACTGGAAGTATACTCGAGGCTGCAAGGGGTGCAGCCGCCCTGTGCCCCCCTCTCAGAGATGGTGTTGCTTTAAAATGAAAAGTAAAAAACAATAGCAAAAAACACCTCCAGCTTCTCATTCCACGTCTGCCCCTCATTACTGTCCTTTTGTTTGTCAGCTGCCCAGGCTCCTCCTCATGTCCTCTCAGGGGCCCCAGGGATGGGAGCAGAGGCCCTGCGCTCAGGGGTGGGGGACCCCACCTGCTTTGTCTCTCTTACACCCAGAGCACCGTGACACATGCCTGGAGGCACGGGCCCTCCCAAGTGGCCTGGGCAGAGAGGGCCTCCGGTTGGCTCCACACTGGCTTTGGACGCCAGGGGCTGTTGTTGCTGTTAAAGCCCCTCAAACCCAACTGTGTACAGTGTTTTCAAAACATTTTTTTTTCTTTTCTTAAGGTGCTCTGGCAATAGGATTTGTTTTTTTCCTGCGACAATTAAAATAGGGTCTATATTGGAAAAAAAATACGTGAATACATATTCCTTTCACACCTGTTCCTGTTACAGGAACCTTTGGCTGGAACTGGCTGTTCTTCTGGAACAGCCTGACTTAGGAGGCCCTCAGTAAACCCCCGAGGGGGAGCCTGCCTGCACCGTGAACACTGGCTGGTCACCGGGGTAGGTGGAAAGAGAAGAGACATAAGTATACAGAAAGGCTTAATACTTTCTCTTTGCTTCTCTGAGTTTGTTCTGTGGACGCACAGACTTTGATCGCCCCTGCTCAAAAACCGTGCTGCGTTTTTGCGCATCTCTCTGTATGGCCACACCCTCAGTTCAGCCTGGGCCTCTTCAGATGTGAGGTCAGGAGGTCCAGGTGACAAGCCTTGTACAGACACCTGCGTATGAGGAGTGAGGTCCATTATTTGGCTCTCCCACCCTCAACTCCCTTATTTTTACATGTTTACAAGATCTGTTGCCTCCATCCGTTAGTGACCTAGGCAGGCTTCTCAGAGGAGATGCCTGCGGTGTCACACTGAGGGCCTGCACACGTCCTGCCTCTCTCGTCTCAGGCCACATCTGCGCCTCCTCACCGGGTGTCACCCACAAGGGGAAAATACCCCCACATGAAGCCATGGTACACGGTGTAAAAGGGACAGCAAAACTGGGGCGCATCTCTTTAAGGGCCTGAAGCATTATGGGGAAGCATAGTCCATATGAAAATATAGTGTCCCCCAAATTCAGTCTGCCAAAAGATGAATTTAAAATGAAAAACCAAAATAGCTTGCCCTTGTTGGTGGTTCAGTTGGTTGGAGTGTTGTCCCATGCACCAAATGTTGTGGGTTCGATCCCCGTCAGGGCACGTATGGGAAGCAACCAATCAATGTTTCTCTCTCACATTGATGTTTCTGACACTCACTTTTTCTCTTCCTCACACACACACACACAATCAATAAAGAACATATCCTCGGGTGAGGATTTAAAATAAATAGTTTTGCTGTTTGTAAAAAATAAAAAGACTGAATCCATTTTAAAGTAGAGTTTATTTTATTTTATTTTTATTGATTTATTTTTAGAGATTTTTTATTTATTGATTTTATTTTTAGGGAAGGGATAGAAAAAGAGAGGGAGTGAAACATCAGGGTGTGGTTGCCTCTTAGTGTCCCACAGGGACCTGGCCTGCAACCCAGGCATGTGCCCTGACTGGGAATGGAACCCGAGACCCTTGGTTCGCAGGCCGGCACTCAATCCACTGAGCCACCCAAGCCAGGGCATAAAGTAGAGTTCATTTTGGACAACTGCAGGAATTCTGGTTACAGCAGAATGTAAATGCTATACACAGTGGAAGTGTAAACAAGATAATAAAAATCAGGGGGTGGCGCAGAGGGGATGGAACAGAGTTCCAGCAGGGTCCTAGCAGGGGCATCAGTTAATACTATCTAACACTGAAGCATCAGTTGTTAAAAACAACTCAACCCTATTCAATTTGTCTATAATTTTAAACATATCTGCACATACTCACAGGGCGGGGTGCGGGGCCTGCCTAAGGGTCCATAGCCCCCCAAGGAACAGAGTGGCATGAAACAGAGCATGTGGGCAAGGTGCCCTGGGGTCAGGCTCTGTCCCTCGCCTCACTGGGAGCAGGGCGGCACTGCCCGCTGTGCCCCTCCCTTCCTGCATCGTCTGTCCGAACTCGCTGTGAACTGTGCTGCCTCCCTCCCCGTCCCCTCCCCTCTGCAGACAGCCCTGCCCAGCTCAGCACCTGGCCTGGCCACAGTGCCTTCCTCATGTCGGCACTGGCAGCCTGGGCTTGTGTGGTTGTGCTGGAGGAAGAGGATGGATGGGCCTGCCTGAGAGGCACACCCACCCGCGTGGGGCAGAAGTGTGCCTCTACCTGCCGGCCCAGTACACATGGGGAGAGGTTGCAGAGGGCGTGTCCAGCCTGCCTGGCAGTGTGACTGCCTGGAAGCAGGCTCGGGGATGCACAAGTGGCCCCTTGGATCCAGGTTCCACGGTCACAGTGAGAGTTCCGACACCTGCTTTGCCCCGTGAGCAGCAACTGGGTAGGACCTTTCCCTTCGGTGCAAAATGGTCCCTCAAAAGTACGGTTAACCCCACCCAGCTGTGCCACCCCCAAAACCGATCCTGCCCATTTGGGGAGAGGGGTGGGACCAGGATCTTGGGGTGTTCTTGTGCCCTCCTTCCACTGGGCTCCCCTGCACCGCCCCTCCTGTCCAGCACCTTCTCACCTCAGTGTGCCGGACCCGAGGGAGCGAGGTTCCCATAAGGGCCACCCAGCCAGCCCTCTGTTTCACACCGGGAACTGAACACTCATCCCACCTGCTCGTGTTCGGGTGGTCCCCTCCTGGCTCTTGCACCGGAGACAGCCCCAGTGCAGCCAGTGTCCCCTCACCCGTCCCTGGGCGGGCCAGCCATCTCTGAGCTGGGACATGGGCCTGGCCCAGGCCTCTCCTCCACCACCACCTCAGCCCTTCCTGTGGCTTCCTGGCTTGCTTTCTGGCACATTCTATGATGTGTGTGTGGGGGTGGGGGTGGCCGTGCAGTGTGAGGGGGCAGGTGTGTGCTGCTCCGGGCCCTCTAGGCTGAGGTCGGGGTGTTGAGTGCCCTCAGGTCGGCCTGTCCTCTGAAACAAGGAGTCACAGTACAATACACAGTCTCACTAGGGTTGGGTTCAGGCTCCTTCCTGGGGACGTGAAGACGCAGGTACCTGAGCTGGCTGTCTACCCAGGAGTGGGGACTTGCCACTGCCCGCTGCCAGCCCCACCGGGAGTTGAACCAGGAGCGTGGAAAGTGCGTAGATCATGTTGGCGTTGGCAGTCACTCGCAGACCTCCAAGCATGACACGTCAGCCTCTCCACCTCCCCACTCTCCAACACCAGCTGCTTTCTCCTGTCCCGGCCTCGCTTCTCGGCGCCCACCGACGGCAGGGCTGGAGGGAGGAGGGAACAGGGAGGAGGAGCTGAGGTGAGCAGTAGAGCTGCATGATTCTTCCTACCTTAATACATTGGGAGAGGACTCAGTAATCAGAGGTTTTCTTGGCTGGCATCACATCCTGAGTCAACAGGAAACCGGGCACTCAGACTCAGTCACCCCTTAGTTGAAAATGAGTTAGCACTTACTGAGCACTTACTATGGGCAGCAGCATGTTGGATACTGTACAGATGTTCTCTAATTTTGGCAACACATCTGCTGGCCAGGAAGGCATCACTTCTGTTTTGCAGGTGAGGACATGGAGGCTGAGTAAATTCCATGTTTTACTGAGGTTCAGTGGGTTGTCCAGGCCCACCTCATCGCCAGTCAGTAGCAGGCCCTGGGTCCCAGCCCTGATCTGTGTGACTCTGGGGGCCAGATCCCGTCCACGCCCCCGCCCTTGGTTTGGCACTGTGCCCCTCACACCCATTCCCAAAGACCCCTGTCACGCACATAAAGCAGTGCACTGCTGAGTGGGCACGGGTGCACTTCGGTGCCTCAGTGAGCCAGGGAGCTGGCCGTGTCCATGCTCCCCCCGTCCTCATGTCTCATCCACACAGTGAGGTGGTTGGTTTTGCTGCATTGTCCTTGGGAGCAGAGCTGCAGAGAGCCCACTGCTTGTGGAACCTGAACTTGGCTGAAGGTCTGACCCCTGGGAGCTCAGTGTAGGAGCCTCTGGCTGCTGCCCTAGTAGTTCAGTCTCCCGGAGATGAAGGGGGCATGGGAAGAGGACCAGTCCAGGTGGCAGACAGTATGGGCGGCTTCTGAAGCTCCGAGCTGAGGGGCTCAGCTGGGCTGGGATGGGAGCTGTGAACTGGCTCTTCCAGGACAAGGCGGTGGCGTCAGGGAGGGACGCTCTTGCTGCTACCTACTAGGGCAGCAAAAAAGCAAACTCCTTATCCAAATCCCTTTAACTCAAGCTCTTTTCTGGCCTTGGGCCCCATGACTGATGAGGCCCATCCCTGGCCTCAAGCAGAGCAGGGTGTGGGACCAGGACCAAGTGGAGGTGACAGCTCTGAGGGACGGCTTCCCAGAAAACAGAGCTATTGAGAAGCAGCTAGGTGTGATGGATTTCCGCTCCAACCCTGTGAGGCTCTTAGCAAGTCTCTGAACTTCTCCAAGTCCGTTTCCTCGTCTCTACAATCGGGATAGACCAAAGGAGGGACTGGAAACTGCATCCACATGAAAACCTGCATGTGGATGTTCGCAGCTGCCTTGTTTGGAATTGCCAAAACTTAGAAGCAACCATGATGTTCTTCAGTGGGTGAATGGATCAATAAACCAAGTGTGGTACAGCCAGACAATGGAACGTTATTCAGCACTACAAAAGAAATGGGCTATTAAGCCACAAAATGACACGAAGAAATCTTAAATGCATTTTACTAAGTGAAAGAAGCCAGTCTGAAAAGGCTATAAATTGTCTGACTCCAACTTTCTGGTGTTCTGGAAAAGGCAAAACTACGGAGACAGTGAAAAAGATCAGTGGTTGCCAGGGGCTGGGCAGAGGGAGCGGTGACTGGGTGGAACACAGAGATGTTTGGGGTGGCGGAACTGCTCCGTGTGATGTTGTGATGGTGGACACGTGTTGTTACACTTTTGTCCTGACCCGTAGGATGCGCAACCCCAGGAGTGAGCCCTAGTGTGGACTGTGGACTTGGACCAGAGTGACGTGCCCATGTGGATTTGTCCGCTGTGCCGTGCGAGCCGCTCTGGTGGGGATGCTGGTGACGGGAGAGGCTGCTCATCTGTGGTCTGTGCTGGGGGAGGAGGAGAACCGTCTGTATACTTTTGCTGAAGTTTGCCGTGAACCTGAAACTGCTGTGAAAAGTAAAGCCTGTGATTTGCAAATAGGGGTAGAACATACCATACAGGCATAGTGTTGACTGTGCAAAACCACATGAAGTGTCTGGCACGTTGTAGGTGGGGAATAATGGTGTCCATGGTCATTGCGATGTAGGTGCATGAGTTTTCCTTGTTCCTTTTTGTGGTATTCTTTCCCTCAGTGAAAACAGCTGTGTGCATCACCAAGTTTTAGACACTGTGAAGAAAGTAAAAGCACGTGCAGTCCGCCCACTTGGAGCAAGCGTGTGGCCGTCCTTTCAGATATCTCTGTGCTGACGCAGACGCAGGTGTGCGTGGGCCTTTATACAGCCGGGGCCATCGGTCACAGCGTCTTTCCCAGTAATGATATGCTGCGGACATCTTCCTAAGGTGACCGGTACTAACCTGTATCGCCCTAAACTGTGGCTCAATGGTATTTGCTTCAAAATAGACGGAAACGGCGGCGGGTTTCCCGCAGATGGAGAGGGGCGCTGCAGGCACTCTGTGGTCACAGACAGCTGCGCGGTGCACACTGTAGTGGAGACGCAGTCAGGTGCAGGCAAGCATCCCGTCGGCACAGATCCCCGCGGGGAGGGGCGGAGGGCGGCAGTGTGGCACCCACCTGACTGAACTAAGTGTGTTTGCTGCTGCTGCTTCCCTCTGTCTCTTTAAATAATTTTAGATTTACAGAAGAGTGCAGAGTTCTGATACGCCCAGCTTCCTGTAATGATGGCATTTTGTATAACCACAGTATAGTTATCAAAACTAAGGACTTAGCCCTGCCCAGTGTGGCTCAGTGGCCGGACGTGGC
Organism: Phyllostomus discolor; assembly: GCF_004126475.2. Taxonomy (NCBI): domain Eukaryota; kingdom Metazoa; phylum Chordata; class Mammalia; order Chiroptera; family Phyllostomidae; genus Phyllostomus; species Phyllostomus discolor. The sequence goes on from NC_040916.2 coordinate 5,825,107, forward strand.
CCCGCAGAGTGAAAGGCTGCCCGTTCGATGCCCAGTCAGGGCACACGCCGGGGTTGTGGGCCCAGTTCCCGGTCGGAGTGCGTATGGGAGCAGCTGAGTGATGTTTCTCTCCCTCCCTTTCTGCCTCCTTTGCACTCTCTCTGAAAACTAGTGAATAAAATCTTTTTAAAAAGAATGGGGGTCTCTCGAAGGAGTGCGTGAGAAGGGAGCCAAGGCTAGGGCCCCGAGACTGAGGACTGTCCCCACCGACTTGCTCAGGGGGACCAGGACGACCTTTACTCCTGCTTTGTAAACTTCTTTAACGATGTCATTTTCTAGTGCACGCTGTTTTTCTTGTTCCAGATTTCTCTGTTGTGTCTCACAACGAAATTATTTTAAAACTAAACGCTATTCGCACGCTTTGTTTAGAAATGGTTCGCTGGGCGGAGGTTGGTGAGACTGGATTACCCACCAGGAGCTCGGTCGGAGTGGGAAGGAACCCACAGAGCTGAGTAGTGGGGGGGCGGGGCGGCGGGGGGGGAGTGTGTGGACCGTTAACGGGGCCTCCATGCTCCAGGCCTTCTGTGTGTGGTTCACATCAAGAACCCCTTCCCGTTCTCATGCCCGCCCTGTGAACTGCTGTCATTCCCACTTTACAGTTGAGGAAATGAATGATCAGGGAAGTTCAATAGTTTACCCAGGTTCAGGGAGTTGGTGGAACAGTGACAGGAGGCCAGGCTTTCCCCAAAGCCCCTCCCCTTTCGCTCACACTCGGTGCAGCCAGGCCCCGGGGGAGGAATGCGGAAAGAAGGTGGTAAGGTCTGTTCGGAGGCTGAGCTGCAGGAAGGTCCAGGTGCCCAGGGCGTGGGTGCGTGGCTCCTGGAGTCAGAGGCTGTCGTGCTCCGCCCGGGGCCTCGGAAGTGGCGTTGGCTGTGCAGGGTGAGGAGCTGCTCTGCGCTGACCTGGGAGTGGCCCTCACCCTGCCTCGGCTCCAGAGGAGGAGGAGGGTCAGTGGAAAGGTCCACATTACCTGGATTCTTGCCTGTAGGTCTGGGACGAAAGGGTCGGAAAGGTTCCTTATCCACGGAATGCCTCCAGCTCCGAAAACTCGCCCCTCTGGTTATGCAGCAGAGGGCGTGCCTGCGAGGGAGCCCATGTGGGTGGCACGTGCGGCTGGGGCGGGGCAGGAGTGACTGGGCCGCCCTGGGGGCGAAGGGGAGGCTCGCTGCTTCCGCGTTTCGGGGAGACAATCTCCTCGTGCAGGCCGTTCCGCCCGCCGGGTACACCGTCTGTGGGCTGCCGTGGGAGAAGGACTGCCATCTCTGGGCACAGGTTGCCATGGCCTCTGGGCCTTCAGGTGGTGACTGTGATGGTGACAGTCAGGGACTGAGAAGGCCAGGAGCTGGGCTGCTGGAGGCAGGCAGTTGGCCCTGGCCTCAGCTCCGTGCTCCCTGGCCGCCTCCTCTGCCCGTCTGCTGCTGGTCTCTGGAGACGGTTCCGTGAGGAGCCCCTTCTGCTTGGGCCTCAGGGCACTGGGTTCCCGATGTGGCCCCGGTCTGTGTTGTGGGTTGGATTGTACCCCCGCCCCGAAATGTGTTGGAACCCTTACCCCCAGTGCCTGAGAATGTGACTGGTTTGCAAACAGGGTGGTTGCAGGTGTGATTAGTTAAGCAGGTGGCCCCATATCCAATACGGTGGCTGTCCCGGAAGAAGGTGACCACTGGAGGCAGAGGCACACAGGGAGAGGCCATGCACAGACGGAGGGAGGTGGAGACCGCAGCGAGGTGGCTGCGAGCCAAGCAGCGCTGGAGGTCGCCTGCAAACCATCAGGAGCCGGAGGAGGAAGGGAAGAGTCTCCCCCGCAGGTTTCAGAGGCGGCGTGATCCGCCAACAGGTTGATTGCAGACCTCGGGCCTCCAGACCCCACACAGTGATTGGCAGCTTTAAGCACCTGTTCATGGTGCTTTGCTGTGGCAGCTGGGGAGCCGAGAGAGTCTGGGTGCTGAGGCGGGGCCCTACGAGCCCCCTCTCCATCCTGGCTCCCGGTCCCTTCCTTGGAGAAGGGCCCTCTTTGGTTCGCATCATTCTTCCTTACAGTTGGCCCTTCTATTTGCACAGGCCCCTCTTCCCAACCTGGAAGCACATTTACTCCTCAGAACCTCCCTGGGAGTGGAGACAGGGCCTGTAGCTGGAGAGGAGGCTGAGAGAGGAAGGGCTAGTTCTGCTCTCCAGATGCCAACACCGAGGTTAAGAGAGGCCCATTCTCCCTGAGACACTGCAGTTGGAGCCGAGGAATGGCAGCCCCAGTCCTTTGTTGCTCCTTGTCGGGGTGATGCTCGTCCTACGTGTTCTGCCATGTTGCAGCTCCCTGTCTCCCCTTGGCCCCTGCCACGAGGGGCTGGGAGTCACCTGGAGTCCGGTCCATTCTTCAAGCTCCCGGAGTCGCCTGTGCCTCGAAGCCTTACCTGGCAGCCATGGACGACAGGCCCCTGTGTCTTCTGAACAGGCTTCCTGGTCTGAGCCCCTGCTGTGGGCTGTGTCACTCACTGCTTATCTTTGCACATGTGTGTCCTGTCTGCCCAGCCAGCCTAAGTCCCCCCGCTGTCCGGTCTTACTCATCTTCACCCTCATGCGAGCACAGGGCATGGGGCAGACCGTGCTCGAGACATTGAAGCTGCTGCCAAAGGTGATGGTGCTGCTAGGCCCAGACGTTCCTGGGGCCTGTGTGGCCCTGCGCCACTGAAAGTCCCTCTTCCTTCCTCACCTGGACTGAGCAGCAGCTGAAGGCTGTGGAGCACTGGATGCCAAGGGCAGGCCTGGCCTAGCAGCCTCTGGTTAGGAGCTGCCTTGAAGGAGAGATGACCTGCGGGGGTTTAACCGCTGGGTCCCGGTAGAACACGGCCCTGCCTTGGAATCTCACGGGCGTCCCCTTTCGGCACAGCCAGCCTGCAGCTGCGGGCAGTGGCCTGGGGGGCGTGCCGCTGCTGTGTCTGGAGATGGGCACAGTGGCTCTGACTTCACTTCCATGGGCCCGAAAGCCCAGGCTTGCCACGCCCAGGGCCCGGGGGCTGTCATGGTGTGCTTCCGTGTTTGCGCCAGCCCACGATCACAGTCTGATGGACTGAAGTCACTGGTGCTCAGCAGTGCTCTTTAAAACCCTGACTGTAGGTGGTGGGCACCCAGGTAACAGACAGACCTGGTGTCATACAAATATACGCTTGAAACCTGTATGATCCTGTTGACCACCATCATCCCCATAAACCTAATACAAATTATAAAAGATAAAATAAAATCCCAAATCACTCCTCTTGGGATCTTCTGTGTCCTACCTCCATCCAGCTCAGCATCAAGGTCTATTAAAAAAAGTCTTTCTGAGGTGTTGGTGCTGTTTTCACGGGGTGTATGAATCAGAGAAAGACAGTCAGGGGAAGGAGGGGAGGAGAGGAAAAGGGAAACTGAGGAACTCAGACGTGCCGGTGGCCACAGAGTGCCAGTGTCAACAGGACGAGCTGCTGGAAGAGGAGGCTGGAGGACCTGCGCCTCCCCCAAGGCGCTCTCCCACTCGTGAACTGGTGGCAGCACTCACCTGCCATAAGGTTGGGAGAGCTTCCAGCCCTTCCTGCTCCTCGTCCCCACTTCTTGGCATCCCCGAGCGTTCGTGCTTAGAGCGCGGCCAGAGCTGCACAGGTGTGTCTCGGGAGCGGCGCCCAAACAATGCTGCTCTGTGTGCACTTGGCCTTGGTGCTACCTTATCAAAGCCCAGTGATTCCCGGCACTGCGGGCAGGGACACTTGGCCTGCATGTGCCCCTGTGACCTGTACCGCTCCAAGGGTGAAGCCGTCCCCATGCCAGAGATCGCCCACTGTGGGGCCCAGAAGTGCGTGTGGGCAGTTGTGGGTGTCTGGTGCGTGCCTCAGAGAACTGGCTTCATCCCTCCCAGCTCCGGGAAAGAGGACAGCGTCCAGGAGAGTCTGGGAGGCCTAGACGTGAGTGGGGAGTGAAGGTGGGGACGCCGGTGGGCCTCATTTTCAGGCACGAGGGAGATGAGCAGCAGAGCTTCTAACCGCCATCCCAGATGTGAGGGGGGGGGGAAGCTTCAGAAGGTTGAGTCAGAAGGTTTGAGGATTCTGGAATCTCTGAGTGTCCCTGCGTTTGTCAGGTGCTCCCTGCAGGCATTAGTGGCCAAGCCTGTACAAGGAATGTGGCCCAGGAGCCTCTCTTTGAGGTGTAAGGAAAGCTGGCAGCTGGGGAGAGTGAGGGTCTCATTTTAAAACTGCCCAGAAGAGTGGGAAGAAGAGACCCATCCTTACCTCAAGACAGAGTTTGCTGTGACGGCTTCAAAAAAGAGTGTAAATGTGCCACTTTTTTCAGAGATTGTTAAAATAAAGGAGAAGTGTCAGGAACCTGAACCCTCATGAATCAAAAGTTGTCCCCTAGTGATTCAAGCAAGCCCACACTGTTGTGTCCCCTACCACAAACCCTGCCCACTGCAGCCCCTTCAACTTTACCTCCCTTCTTCCAGAGAGCCCTTGAGGAACCTGGAAGATACTAGCAGCCTTGGCTCTGCCACTAAGCTGTGTGTCAAGGGCACCTTGCTTTACCTCTCTGGGCCTCAGTTTCCCCATCTCTAATGCAGTCCCCAGGGCTCATTAAGTCCTGCTTCCGTGCAAGTGATTTGAGATGTTGTCTGCAGGCTACACCAGCTGGGTTAGAGAGGCTTCCCCCTTCTTTCTAGAAGGGGCAGGTCAGAGAGAGGTGACTGCCTGTCCTGCTGCTGCTGGTGACGGCTTTGTCCTTGGAAGCATTTTTAATTTGTGAAAACCTCTTCTTCCCTGTAATTATAAACCTCCTCGTGCACCAGGTAGGGCTGCTGTGACCTGGCTTTTACAGATGGGGAAGATGAGGCCCAGAAGAGTGAGTTCCTTCCCCAGGGATCCCTGGCGATCAAATTAACGTGAGTTAGTAGAAGAAGCACCAGTCCAAAGCCAGATGTTCTGACGCTGAGACCGTCACTAAGGTCCCTAAGCCCCGACCCCGTCTGTAAAGCGACACAGTAGTGCTTGCAGGGTCCCACAGAGCAATGGAGGGAAGCCTGTTTGGTTGGCAGAGGTGTGCGGGTGGGCACACCTCGTCTCACTGTGCTTCGCTGTGCTGCGCCCCACAGGGGGCGCGCCTGGCTCAAGGATTGAAGGTTCGCAGCGACCTGGCCTTAGGCAAGTCTGTCGGCGCCATTTTTGCAACAGCACCTGCCCACTTGGTGTCCCTGCGTCACATTTTGGTCATTCTGTCAATATTTTAAACTTTTTCATTATCATTGTATCTGTTGTGATGATCTGTGATCAGTGATTTTCAGTGTTACTATTGTAATTGTTTGGGGCACCACGAACCGTGCCTGTGTAAGACGGTGAACTTCGTAAATGTGTGTGTCCGGCTATTCCCCCATCTCTCTTCTTCTTGGGCCTCCCTGTTCCCCGAGACACAACAGTATTGAAACTAGGTCAGTTAATAACCCTACAATGACTTCTAAGTGTTCGTGTAAAAGGAAGAGTTGCACATCTCTCACTTTAACTCAAAAACTAGAAATGACTAAGCTCAGTGAGGAAAGCAGTCGTAAGCCGAGACAGGCAGAAAGCTAGGCCTGTGGTGCCACACAGTTTCAGGCTGTGAATGCAAAGGGTCCTTGAAGGAAGGTGAGCGTGCTTCTCCGGGGACACCCGGATGATAAAGTGGAGCAGCCTTGCTGCTGATACGCAGAAAGTTTTACTGGCCTGGGTGGAAGGTCAAACCAGCCACAACATTCCCCAAACCAGAGCCTCATCCAGAGCAAGCCCCTTACTCTGTTCAATTCTCTGAGAGCTGAGAGGAGCGAGGAAGCTGCAGATGAAAAGTCTGAAGCTAACAGAGGCAGGTTCATAAGGTTCAAGGAAAGGTGTCTCCACAACATGAAAGGGCACAGTAAGGCAGCAAGCGCTGGTACAGAAGCTGCCCCAAGTTCCCCGAGAAGATCTAGCTGAGAGCGTTAATGAAGCTGGCCGTAGTAAACATATTTCCCACGCACACAAACAGCCTTCTGTTGGAAAAAGAGGCCATCTGTGAGTTTCACGGCTGGAGAGAAGAAGTCGGTGGCTGGCTTCCGAGCGTCAAAGGACAGGCTGCCTCTCTTGTTAGGGGCTAAGGCAGCGGTGACTTTCAGTTGACGCTAGTGCTCATTAACCATTCTGAAAATGCTAGGGCCCTTGAGAATCACACTGAGTCTACACTGCCCATGCTCTGTAAATGGAACAGCAAAGCCCAGACGGCAGCACGTCTGTTTACAACATGGTTTAATGAATATTTTAAGCCCACTGTTGAGAAGTACTGCTCAGAAGAAATGATTCCTTTCACAATATGCTGCTCATTGACAATGTACCTGGTCACGCAAGAGCTCCGATGGAGATGTACAAGGTTAACGTTGTTATGCCCATTAACACAACATTTATCCTGTAGCCCGTGGGTCAAAGAATAAGTCTGACTTTCAGGTCTTTTAAGGGATACACTTTGTAAGGCACAGCGCCACGAACAGTGCTTCCTCTGATGGGTCTGGGCAGTGCAAACTGAAAACCTTCTGGGAAGGAGTCCTCATTCTACATGCCATTAAGAACATTTGTGATTCCTGGGGAGAGGTAAAAATACCAGCGTTAAAAGGGGTTTGGAAGAACTTTACTCAGACACTCTTGAGGACTTGCGGGGCTCCAGGCTGCAGGGGCAGAAGTGCCTGCAGCCTCGGAGGACACATCAAGAGACTAGAATTAGAAGCGGAGCCTGAAGATGTGATTGAGTTGCTGCAGTCTCACGATGAAACTTCTCATGGATGAGTGAAGAAGGTGATTTTCTGAGATGGAATCTACTCCTGGTTGACACGGCAACAAAGGAGTCAGAGTACGACCTAGACTTCGTTGCTAAAGCAGCAGCAGGGCTTGGTAGGACTGACGCCTGCTGTGGAACAAGTTCCACTGAGCAAAAGATGCCGTCAAACAGCATCACGTGCTACAGAGAAGCTGCTTGTGGCAGGAAGGACGCATCAGTGTGGCAGACTTTTTTGTTGTCTTCTTTAAGACGTTGCTACAGCTGCCCAGCCTGCAGCAACCAGCACCTTGACCAGTCTGTGGCCACCAACCTTGAGGCTCACTGAAGGCTCATAGGATGGCTAGCATTTTTAACAATAAAGTATTTTTAATTAAGGTATATACTCTGTTTTTCAAAGGTGTAATGCTACTGCTCACTTAACAGACATAACTTTTCTATGCCCTGGGAACCAAAGCATTTGTGTGATTTGCTTTATTGCAGTGTTCACTTTGCTGCGCTGACCTGCAGCCGAACCTGCAATTTCGCCCACGTATCCCTGGCAAGCACCCATCGGTCAATCTTCACCATTTGTAACGGCTCCAGGAGCCGCGTCATTCTCACCACGCTCTCCCACTCCCCACTTCTCTTGTGTGGTTTTCCCTCTAGGAGCTAAATGCAGCCCTTCGAGGTTTTTCTCTGGGAAGCCTGGCCCCTAACCCCCCTGTGGTTTTCCCCTGCAGACTGTAAATTCACCTGCCACCCCGAGTGCCGCAATCTGATCCAGCTGGACTGCAGTCAGCAGGGAGGCCCAGCCCGGGACAGGCCCTCTCCAGAAAGCACCCTCACTCCGACCTTCGGCCAGGTAGGCTGCAGAGCTCGAGGACCAGGCTGGAAGCAGCCTTTGCAGGTGCCTTGGGCTCCACTGTCTCTCCAGCAACTCTGGTGGGGGTTGGGGCTGTGGCATGAGTACGCCACTGGTGCTGGATGTCAGGGTCCCCTTCTGGCCAGACGGGGTTCACAGACGCACATTCTGATTCTGCAACCAATTGTGATGTGTGTGGGGTTTTGGTTTTGGTTTTGTTTTTCCCGCATACCACCCAAGCAATTCTCTGATACCAGCTGGGCATCGTACAACTCAGCTTCACTCTCTGCTCCTCCCCGGCCTCTTCAGTTGTCACCTGGGCTTCTGACTGACCAGCTATAGGTGGAAGGTTACCACAACTCCCTGCTTGGGGTTGATTAATTTGTTAGAGCAGCTCACAGAACATAGAGAAACATGTTACATACCAGATTATTATAAACAGGTATGACCAAGGGACCGCCAGACGGGGTGATGCACTGGGCAAGGTGTGTGGGGAAGGGCACAGGGCTCCCATGCCCTCTCCAGGCGTGCCCCGCCCCATGCCCCTCCCCATGTTCACCAGCCCGGAAGCTCACTGATTCCTGTCCTTCGGGTTTTTATAGAAACTTCATTATATAGGCATGACTGGTTGAATCACTGGCCACTAGTGATTGATTCAACCTCCAGCCCCTCTCCCTTCCCTGGAGGTCAAGGGGTGGGGCTGAAAGTTCCAATGCTCTAATCACTTAGTAGGCTCTGCTAGCAGTCAACCTCCTCCTTTAGGTGGGATCCAAAAGTCACCTTATTAACGTAACAAGAAACACCTCGGTTGCTCTCATCACTCCGGAAATTCCAAGGGTTTTAGCAGTTCTGTGCCTGAATTGGGGACAAAGACCCAATGTACGTTTCTTATTATGAATCGAGATAGCACAGGCTCCTTTCCAAGAGCCTGGGGGATGGAACAGGAACAGTGATGCCGAGAGGTCTGTCCTCAGGTATAGGGCCTGCCTTGACCTTGGGCTTCAAGCCAGAGGTGTGGGTATGGGTGGGGCAGCAGGGGTCCCAGAGGAGGCTCCTGAAGATCCTTTGAGGCCTCAGAGCCCTGGAGCAGTGGGAATGTTGGAGCTGCCAGCCCGGCCAGATGAACTGCAGAGGGTCTTGGCAAATATTTCCTCCCTGTGTTAAAGGACCGGGAAATTCGATGCCCAAAGCACATCTCGGTTCTAGACTTGGCCAAGGCGTTGGATCAGGATGTGGCTGTACTTTGATGTCTAGGATTTGGAAGGGTGACAGGAGAGCTTTTTTTTTTGACTCTTGCATTGAACAAGAATTTATTGAGTATCTACTATCTGCCAAGCACTGGTGAAAGTGGGATAATAAATTATACATCACATTTTATATGCTCAAAGAGGCTACATACTGATAGGAGAGGCAGAATACAACCAAATAGTATATACTGTGATGCAATTTGCCACAAAGTATGAATCAATTGTCTTGAGCCCAAAATACAATTGTTTCTGTTGGGAGAAATGACGGAGGACTTCCCAGAGGAGGTGACATTTGATCTGACTCTTAATGTATGAATTAAGGGTTGCCTGTCAAGGAAGTAAGGAGTATTCCAGGACACCACCATTTATTCATTTAACAAATATGATTTGAATGTTGAGCATATGCAGGCCCAGGAATGCCAGGAACTTAGTGATGAAGTAAACAGATATGACCCCTGCCCTCCAGTGCTTGCGGCAGAGTAGAGAAGTGGGACTTTAAACAAGTAAACCCCATGTTTATGAAGGAGAAGCCCAAGGTACTGTGAGAGACAATACAGATACTGGGTAACTGGTTATTTCCTGAAGAGACCCTGAGTGAACCTGGGGGCCCTGGGGTCCAGCCCCCAGTCCCCAGACTCGCCTTCTGCCTGCGTTTTCTGGCTGTGCTGCGCAGGATCAGTGCTGCTTGGTCGTCTGAGCCACCCGTGGGTGTCACCAGCCGCTCAGCTACTCCCCCGTGCCTTTCTCTCCCACTGGGAAGGCTTTACTGCAGAGCAAATATGATGTTTGTTTTTATAAGAATGATATTGAATCAGCCCCGGACGGGCGGCTCAGCTAGTTGGACCTCCGTCCCCACACGGCAGAAGCTGCAGGCTTGGTTCCCGGTCGGGGCACGCTGGGAGGCAACCGATCCACGTGTCTCTCCCCCATCTCTCTCTCTCTCTCTGTCAGTCGATAATCATATCCTCGGGCGAGGACCTTAAAAATGATATTGAATCAGTTCTGAAATATATATTTTAAAATTCTATATATCCTCCACATGCTTTGGAATAGTAACTGCTTCTGGTGTGGCCTGAATGCAACCCAGCCTGTTGGGAGGGCCTTGTCTCTAGCCAGAACCTGTCTAACCAGGTTTTGGTGGGGCGGGGGCGGGGGGGGGGGGGAGGAATCTGGTGGGGGTGGAGGGGGAGGCAAGGACACAAATTTGACTCCCAGAGCCCTAGTGAATGATTTTTTGCTGAAGGTATTCCTCAGCACACCATGTAGCACACCATACAGCAACATTTTCTAAAAATCTTACTTAAACAGCTCTTTATTTTCCCAATCTTCTGTCTCATTTGGGAGCTTCCAAGTATCTCTTCTCTCGGTTCCCTTCAACTCCATGCATCTCCCAGCCTGGAGCCTGCCCCCCACTACTTCCTGGGTTTCCAGTCTCTTCTATCCCTTCTTCGAAAGCTGCAGGTCTCAAAATGGGGCGATTGCCCCCTTTCCCTGGGGGACAGGTGGCAGTTTCTGGAGATGTTTTTGTTTGCCACCACTGCAGGGCGCTACTGGCTTCCAGGGGGTAGAGGCCTGGGGTGCTGCTGAACATGCTGCAGTGCTCTGACAAGGCTCCTGCAGCGAAGAATCATCTGACCCCAAATGTCAGCAGTGCTGAGGTGGAGAAACCCTGCCTGAAGCTGGTTAGCCGCTCCCAGTGTGGGGGGCAGAAGGCCACAGAGGGCCCTGGGAGTTGCCACACACATCCTCCCAAGCTCAGAATGTCAGGTCTGAGCATTTGAAGGCAGAAGCACCCTTTTCCCTCCATCGGGGACCCCCTGGCAAGCTAAGTCACGGCTATGTCCAGAGCAGAAGCACACTGACATATATTGGGTTGGCCAAAAAGTCCGTTTAGTTTTTTTCCATAAAATAAGAGACACATTTTTTATTTCCATCAATAACTTTATTGATTTGGATATTTTTAGTATGTTGGCTATCTCCTGCTATTGGCTTCTAGAGGGAAGGGGCCAGGGGTGCTGCTAAATATCTTCCAATGCATAAGACAGCCCCACAGCAAAGAATTTTTGGCCAAAATGTCAATAGTACCAAGAAACTTTGCAAACCACTTTTGACACATTCGATCAGTCACAGCACCTTCTCCAGACACTGCACAAATCTTTTTTTGCCTTTCAGTTGTGTTTGTACCTTTCTTGAAATAATGAAGCCTAATAAGCCATAAATGTTCATATTTTCTTCCATCCTCAATATTAAAATGGCTACACAAAAATTCACCAATTTTGATAAGTTTTTTTATAGTTTAATGTGTTTTAATAGCAAACTTACAGGCAAGCACAGAAGGCAGACAACATTAAAAACATGCGTGCGTGTAGGACGGCTCAGTTAGTGGGTGGGACCCGCTGTGTGGTAAACGTGCTGCAGACACCATTTAGTTGCCATCAGTAAGAAATTTACTTGTTTTTTAAAAATCCAAATGCTGGCATTGTCCAGAAAAATTTAGCAGGTTTATTTACATGATTATAAAGTTGAACTGCTGAGACTTGTTCACTGAAACACTTTGGTTTGCATTAATGCTTTATGTCCCCAAATCTATATTTTAAAAAAATTCACACACAAATGAAAATGGAAAAACTGCCAATACCTGATTTCTGTCCCCTATTTTCCACTTGCAGTCAATCATATACTTAGGTACTTTTTGATCCCATGGAAAAAAATATATAACGTTCATAACAGGAAGAAGATAATCTTTTTTTAAAGAATGAAATGTTTCCCATCATACAGATTCTTAAGCATGTTCTCCACGTATGGGACGTGCTAGCTGGATGTATTTTGGCAAAATTGTTACACGTTTGGCGTGGATAACACACAGGTTGGTGTCTTCAAAGAGGCCAACCAGATAGGCTTCGCTTGGCTCCTGCAACGCACCAAGAGCTGCACTCTGGAAGTGCATCTCTGTTCTGAAGTCCTGAGCAATTTCTCACACCAGATGCTGAAAGGGAAGTTTGGGAATCAGGAGTTCAGTGGACTTCTGATAACATCTCATTTCACAAAGTGCCACAGTACTAGGCTTGAAACGATGAGTGTTCTTCACCCTTCCAGTAGAGGGCGCATTCTTGCAAGCGGCTTTGATAGCCAGTTGCTTCCTCAGTGCCTCACCACCGGTGTGCATTTGCAGGCAGTCTGCTTTGTAAGAGCCATGGTATAGAGACCTCTTTACTTACACCGCTTCTGCTTAGGCTGGAGCTCTGTGAGCTAGATGCCCTGCTGGAGTTAGAGAGCGATGGCCCAATAAGGTTTTTTTTTAAATGCACGCTGTTATGACAGCTGTCACAATACAATCTAACAAATTTGTTTCGGATGAAGTTAAAGCCATTGTATGGAGAAAACTAACAAACTTTTTGGCCAAACCAATAGAAGGAGCCACATAGAAATACACAGAAGGAGCCAGGGAGGCCCCTGTGGGTGTGGAGCAGCCCCCAGCCAGCAAACAGCCCGGAGGGGGGTTGCTCCGTGGGCGGGGGAGGGCTGCCCTGTTTGCCTTGGACAGGCCCGACTGCGCGCTCCAGCACAAGTGGGGCAGGACCTAGCCTTCTATCAATAAAAGCCGGGCCCAGCTCCAGGCTCACTCGCCTTTTCTAAAAAGGGTGTTTGTGCTGGTTTCCGCCTTGGCTTGGTTTTCTGTCAAATACCAGGATAGACTTTCTTTCACCTTGACCTTGTCACCTGGGCTAGCTAACCTAATGTTCAAGTGCCATTTTCCTGGGGGGTTTATTGTGGCTAGGGCCTTGGTCTGAGCTCAGCTAGTGTGGGGACATATGGCTGTGAGGAGGCCTCAGCTTGGTGGCATTGCTCCTGTTTGCTCTTTAAGGGGAAAAATAAAATCATTGATTTTCTGCCATCCAGAGAGAACCACTGTTAGTTAACATATTTTATTTTTTCTTCCTGTACATTCAGACATTTTTACAAACGTTGTTGAGATCACCCTGTAGGTAGGTATCAACCTTGGAAAAGCAGTGGTCCCAGGATTCTGCCTTCTCTCTGCCATGCCCGAGGGAGGCAAGAGGGAGGGAGGAGGGGCAGGCGTGGGGGGGGCGGGGCTCAGAGCCCCCAGCTCTACTCACAAGACCACATGGGCTTGTGCCTGGGCAGAGAAACCAGGAAGGGCGGCTGGCGGCTGCCTGTGCTTTTGCCAGCCTCAGAGCCAGTGTTCCCAAGTCTCTCCTTGGAGATCCCTGAGGCCTGTGATGTCTGACTTTTCCCGTGGGCACCCACTGCTGACCAAGCAAGCCTCCTCACGTCCACCCCAGACGCCTTCTTCAGTTGAAGCCTATTTCCCGGAGAACATGGCTGCCATTGGCTGAGGACCTCTATAAATTGCCAAACCGGCTGCAGTTCTTTTATTGGAGGCATGCCCCAGCAACTTCATACTTCAGGTGGTCTTGAGGGTGGCCTTACCACGTTGCCCCTGGGATGAAAAAGCCGTCAGGGGTCCCCGTGCCTCCTGAGGAAGCCAGGCCACTGCTGGTTGGGTCCAGTGCTTTCACTGTCTTTGGGAACGGTGACCTGCAGGGAGGAAGTCCTTGCCCCAGACTGCTGATTGTCATCAAAACCGGCTGCGGCCGGAGGGGATCCTGGTAGCTCTGTCCTGGCCTTTGGTGCTGTTTTTCTTGGTACAGGGAATGCTCAGATGACAAGAGAAAAACTCTTTGTTCCACTCAAATCACTGCAACCAGGGATTGAATCTTATGTCTGATGGGCCAGCTTCCCCTCCCCTCCTCCGGGCCGCCAGAATCCCAGGCAGCTGCGTGGCCCCCAGCTCCCAGGCCCCAGCTGCAGAGTCCAGCCCCTCCTACAGCAGGTCCCGAACCCCACTCAGGCCGTGAGTTCCACCTAGGACTCGGGCCATGTCCATGCTCCACCTCAGCTATTATTTGCTTAGCCTTTCTCTGTAGTAAACCTGAACTTTATTTTAGTAAACTTAAACTTATGTTAAAGGAGCTTTTTTAAAAGCCTGAATCACTGTTTGATATACTTAGGATTTTTTCCTGACACATCAAATTCCTTATTCATCTCTAAAATTAAAAGACAATGTGTCTAAGGGCTGCCTCAAACTCTCCCTGCACGTGTCTATGGAGCCAGGCACTCTCCTGAAACCCCCAGAGCCACGGTGGGGAGCCCTGCCCACAGGGGCGGCTCTCTGCAGTCATTGGTCCTGGGCTGCACGGGGTGTGTTGGGTGGAGCTGCTGGCCCCGTGAGCCGTGGAGAGAGTCCCTGGGCAGCTGGGAGGAAACTCCAGCCCCCACACTAGTACCACAGTGCCCTTCCGAAGGAGAGATGGACCCATACATATACCTCAGGGAACAGTGCAAATTGAAAACAAGTCACTCAACAGCACACACAGGACAAACCCATTTGTATTTTGTAGGGGTGCTTGTGTGTGTGTGTGTGTGTGTGTGTGTGAAAGTAGCACGAAGGCTGGAAGATGCCCAGCCAACCTGCTGAAAGAGGTTTCACCTGGGCAGGCAGGGAGTTGAAAGGGGTAGAGTGTGACAACTTCCACTGTTTGCTGTTCGCTTCAGTGTTGTGTGAATAACCAGATACTGTCGCGTGTTTCTAGTATAATATTTTAAAAAGCCGATAACTATTTCTTAAACAAAAGAAAGGCCCTCGGGGTGGGTGACAGAGAGCTAGGTTCTGATGCAGACTGTGTTGAGGAGATAACTGGTGTGTGACGGAAGACAAGCCTCTTGGTTTCTCCGAGCCGCAGGTCTCCCTCCGAGCAGTGCGCCAGTAGGCAGGGTGGTTGTGAGGCTCCACGGGAAGGTCCGAGACCGCGCCTGCCTGCGGGGCAAGGGGTGGGCATCCAGCGCATTTCTGTGGATTTGTTTATCACCTCGAGCCTGCCACAGAAGCCCTCAGTGGCTTGCCATTGTCCTCAGACTCCATCTAAATGTGGATCAGGACGTGAAAGCCTTCGTGGTCTGGCTCTGCCGGTTCTCCAGAATGCCAGCGATGGTTTCGTCCTACATAGAAAACCAGGACACTGCGTGGTTTGGGTGTGCACGTCTTACTACAAGACTTAATGATTATCTCCTCCTTTGCAGCCCAAGTTATTATTCCACTCTGTTGATAAAAAGACCAATAATACCTGGCCCCGTTCACCAAAGGGACAGATGGCTTCCAAAGCCCCAGGGCAGGGCGGCCCTGCCTGCTGGTGTTTCAGCCTGACAGGTTGCTGCCGCCTACACCCCCTCCCCCACCACGCCGCTGTCATTCCTCAGCAGGGCCCCTCTGGAACCATCTCCCTCAGCCGCTGCAGCCTCCGAGTGGTTTCTCAGCTGGCGTGTAAAGCTCAGTCTCCTGGCACCCTGCCCTGTGCTCCCTCCCCCAGTCGCCCTACTCCTCCCTGCTCTCTACCCCACTCTGTCTTCGGATGTGTAAGCACCTAGGGCCAGTTGTGTCCCAGTCCTCAGCCCAGTGGCCACAGCTGAACACAGAACTACCGCACGAGGGAGCCTGGGACCAAGAAGGGGAGAACCTGGGGGCGGGGTCTGTCTCTCTCAAGGTCGAGCCCCTCCCCCTTTGTAATTAGGGCTCAGGATAGGTGCCTGCTCACCTCGCAGGGGGTTCTGGGGCCTGGGCCCCCTCTGAAGTGCTCAATACACTGTAAATGTTTAGCAAATTCAATTGTGGCTGATTGACAACAGTAGCGACCTTTCATTGAGTCATACCATGTGGTCTACTTGTTTAATTAATTATTGAGGGATGTTGAAATCAACTTTAATTGTGGATTTGCCTATTTTTTCCCTACAGTTCTAGCTTCCTGTTTGAGGGGGTGCCCAGAAAAACTGGAATTATCTTCTGGAGGGTGGGCCCCTTGTAGTACAGGATTCCCCCACTAGGCAAATGTTCTAAGAACCCATCTGTATCAGTGTACCAGCTGGCATTGTTGTGAGAGGCTGCATTCAGCTTCAGTGAATTTGTTTTTGAAGACTCTTTCAATGCATTTACAAGAGCACCTGCCCACACTGTGCGAGTGTTCAGCAGGTTTTGACCCCAAAACTCCAAATGATCCCCATGTCCCACCTGCCCTATTCACCTGATTTTGCCCCAAGCTAGATGTTTTTTTTGTTTTGTTTTCCTAGATGAAGAAAAGCCCTTGAAGGGAAAGGTTTTGCTGATGTGGAGGAGGTAAAACAAAACAGCAGGAGCAGTAAAAGGCATCAAAATCAAGTTCAAAAAACTGTTTTGAGCAGTGGAAAAAAGTCTCAATAGTTTCATTGCACCAAATGGAGAGTATTTTGAAGGTGCTTGATGTTTAAACATGTAAGAATAAATACACATTTTTTAATAAATAAATAACGTTTCTTTAGGTTCCCCTAGTATTTTGAAGCTCCATTAGTCAGTGACTAAACATTTAGGACACTTATTTCCTCTTATTAATTGACCCCTTTACATTACTAAATGACCTTTCTTTAAAGGATGTTTTTCTGTAATTTTTGCTCAAGATTTTTTTTTAAAGATTTTATTCTATTTTTAGAGAGAGGGGAAGGGAGGGAGAGAGGGAGAGAAACATTGATGTGTGAGAGAAACATCAATGGGTAGCCTCTCATAGGCCCCCCCAACTGGGGGCCTGGCCTACAACCCAGGCATGTGCCCTGACCAGGAATTGAACCCACAACCATTTGGTCTGCAGGCCAGTGCTCAATCCACTGAGCCACACCTGCCAGGGCACAAAATAGTCTTCTTATCCCTGGTACTATTCTTTGCTCTGAAATCTACTTTGTCTGTTATTAATATAGCCACTCCAGCTCTCTTTTGATTACATTAGCATGGTATTTCTTTATTCATATTTTTAATTTTGGGCTACTTGTGTCTTTGTACTTAAATGTCATTTCTTGTAGACAGCAAATAGTTGGATCATATTTTTTAAATCTGGATAATCTCTGTCCTTTAATTGGGTTATTTAGATAATTTACATTGATGTGATTATTGATATAGGTAGATTTAAGTCTATCATCTTGCTATTTGTTTTCAATTTGTCCTATCTCTTATTTGTTCCCTTTTTCATTTTTTTATCTTCTTTTAGATTAATTGAATATATTCTATGATTCTATTTTATCTAATTTACTGCCAGCCCTCATGTGCCAAAGGATTGAGCCAGTCCCCTGAAGCCCTCTCCACTCTGGCTACATTTGGGGCAGCCGCTCTCCCCCCTCCCCCACACATTGCCCTCCATGCTCTAGAAGCCAGAAGTGCTGGCCACAGCTGTCAGGGATTTGACCTGATAGACAGCTGCATCTCTCGGGAGCTGCCCCAGAGCCCATCGGAGCAGCCCAGGCCAACCCATGGGAGCTCACTTCTGATCAGGCAGGGCCGAAAGGCTTGCCAACTAGGAAGTATCTGAGAATCTGGCTCTGAGGAGGCACAGAGCTCTAGTACTTACTTCCCTAGAAGTCCTTGAGCACTGGAGACACTTCTCTGTGCTCCTCACAGCCCTCCCCTCTGCTTCTATCCTAGAAGCAGTGGCTGCCTGAGCTGACCTCTGCTGGGCTAGGTCAGGCCTGATCTAGGTCAGGCTCCAAGAGGACAACAAAGTCCTCTTTCTGTGCGTAGTGGTGCAAGTCCTGGCCACCTCTCACACGGAGGGCCACACTACCTCGGCCATGAGAGGACTGGTTTTGTCTGGAGAGGGGCACTGAGGGATGTGGTAGTCGATCAGATACACCTTTGGGATTTCTTGAGTCTTCCTAAAGAAGACTCCTTGGGCCTGATTCGAACCCAGCATGAGCTCTTCTGGGCCTCTGACTCTCTGTGTGGCTGATGTCCCTGCCTCCATGGCTTTAAGTGTCGGGGCCCTATCGAAGCTGTTGGCCTGGCAGCCGAGCCAGAGGAGTGCTGCATGGGCCAGAACCCCGAGAAAGTGAATCTTCTGAGTCTAACCAAAATGGTGTGCAGCCGCTTACCTCCTATAGCAGGAAGTCACCTGGGGAGAAATCAAGCTGTCTGTGGTGCCCAGTATGTTTTGTTGCTGTCAAACTCAACCCTCGGGGTGGAGATCTTAAGACGCAGCCCAGACCCCAGGGAAAGGTTGCTCCTGAGAGGCAGGGGAAGGTGTGGGAGGTGTGGTCGCTATTGTCAAATGCGTCAGGAAGTCAGGAGGACAAAGGAGGAGGGTATTGACAGGCAAGAGCCAAACCACAAGAGGGCAGGGCGGCTGCTGGGAAAGTGAATCGAGTGTCGTGCTGCTGAAATGGACAGGTGCGTGACTGTGGCTGGAGATGGGTGCGAGCTGTGGCCTGACACGTGTTGCCTTGAAGGACGCGGATATTGCTGGCGTCACTGGTGGGGGCAGGACAGCAGCTGTGATGGAGAATTGTCAGACACAGAGCCTGCATCTGCCATGGACTTGCTGTGCGGCCACCCTGAGCCCCAGTTTACTCCTCTGTGAATTACTTCCTGCAGAGTTGTGAGCATTAAGTGAGACAACAAAATGTGTGACAGCTCGGGAAGTCTAACGTAATCTCTTATTTCACGTCAGCCTACTGGATTGCACATTATGTGTACACCATACTCAGGCCTGAACTTGAATACCGAGGCTACTGCTTGCCATGTAGAAGGTGCTCGGTGAATAGTCGATAAACGAATGTGTGGAGGAATAAGCAACCAGAGCTTGACACGTGGTACTTATTCCATAAGTATTCGTTGAAGACTGAGTAGAAGCTTCTATGTTATAACAACTCTGACCAGGTCTTGGCCTAGAAGGGTAACTCGGGCAACGAGGGGGCAGGGAGTGTGGAGGAGGTACAGATGGGAACAAGGGACACTACTGGAAGGTTTTGCAATAACTACACTATGGCGCTCGTGGAGACAGGAAACACTGAAGGGGAAGGAGCAGGTGGAAGTGAGGCAGGGAACAGAGGGCTCAGTTTCCAACCTGCAGAGACTGAGGCTGCAGGGGGAGGGCTGGGGAGTCAGTGAGCTACCTGGGAGAGAAAGAGTTCTGAGATGCCAGTCAGTGAGGTTTGGTTGATACTGTTTGCAGAGGTGAGACTTGGCCACTGGAGACGCTGGTGCATAGCAGGAGAAGATAGTCAATGGCCAAACCCTGGGAAAGCCCCAGGAAGCTAAAGGGAAGACAGGTGCACCAGCAGACTGAGAAAGTAGTTCCTACCTTGTCTGTGAAGCTACGTTTTCAGGCAGTCTGCCTGATGTGAGAGCAGTCACAGGGTAAATTCTCAGTGGTGTTGCAGGACCTGAGTTCTGCAGCTGAACCAGCTGGGTTGGTCTGGCCCCACCGTGCAGACACATGGCATGTGTGACTACGTGTAAGTGACTTCAGCTGCCTGAACCTCTCTTCCCCCTCTGTAAAACAGGGATGATAACTGTAGCTTGCCCATCGGTGTGTTGTAGGGATTAAATTAAATGACGCACATCAGGTTATTAGTATAGTACCTGCATATACCGGCTACAAATGACTTCAAAATACATTTCAGGAGTGGGGTTGTACCTCACCCCAGTTTTCAGCCTCCAAATACTGACCTCCACCTCTGACATCCCTCAACGGGACAGATGAGGAAACCTGAGGTTCAAACTTGCTCAAGACACCCTATCAAGCTGGAGCTGGAGTTGGAACTAGTAGAACACCAGCTTCTGTCTAATGTCACAGTTTTTCTGGGACAAACTGGCCACATGACAGGATTTCATTTGAAAATGAAGAAAGCTTAAGATAATATTTTTCATCATCATCAACTTTGAGACAGGAAAGTCACCCATTGAGCATTCACTGGGGCTTTCTGAACCCCCAGCACGATGCCACGGATGTAAGGCTCCACTTGTGCTGCTCAAGGTGCAGCCCCCTCCTCCTGAGCCCAGGGACCAGGAACAGCCAGTTCCCGTCCTTTGTGTGTTCACCTCCAGGGGCATAATAGGCATTGCACAGGCTCTCCGTGCCTCCTTTCCGCCGCCCCCACCCCGCCAGGTTGCCACTGCTGTTGGTTCTTCATAGAGAAGAGGTCGTCAGACACTGAAAGGAACCCCCTCTTTCTCTCTTTGGGACCCCAGAGCTTCAGTCTGGAGTTTTCCTCCTGGAGGCTGGCCAACTTGTTGTATTATATATTATCTTCGCAGATTTCTTCTAGTCCCAGGGTTCTCACCAGCACAGTCTGTTCTGCTGAGTCTTCACACGAAGCTTCCTTCCAAGCCCAGATTCACGGACGGACGAAGTGGGGCAGGGAGACACTAGCAAGGAGTTGGAGGCGTTGAAAGTATGAGCTGTGATGAAACACAGTTACCTCATCTGCAAAGGGGATGATACCTGCTGTCAAGGTTATAGAGCAACCTAGGTGAAGTAATGGGTGTTAAAAGGGCTTTGAAAAGCCCTATTCAGACGTTAGGTTTTCATAATATTTGGGATGGCCTGGAGCAGCACCTGCAAGAACACAGTGTCACTTAGAGTGTTTCCTAATCAGGTCTGGTTTCTCCTGTGTTGCTCACAAGGAGAGACTCATGCTGAGTCCTAGGGTACTTTGGCTTGGTGTTTAAAAAAAGATTATCAGCTGCATTTTAAGGTTGCACATTTTGAATGTGTAACACCGGGGTTGCTTTGCAGAGGTCCCTGCGTGACTCCAAGGGCACAGTGTGGCCACAGAGAATCTGGGGCCTGTTTTTTCCTTAAGTACTGGATTCCCGCTGAGCAAGAAGTTCCTTTTATAAAGAAAAGTGTGTTCCTCTGTGAGCTGGACAAAGCAGGTGGGCTGTTATTGATGGCCCGAGGATCATGCAGAGCCCTCTCTCTGCAGCATTCTTCATCATGGCATTGGACTTGGAGGTACCGGTGAGGCCAATACAAGCTTCCTTTGCCTGAACTGCCGTCTCAGGGGAAACCCCACCAAAAAACACCCTCCAAAATACTCATTTGAAGAAAAGATTGCTCTAGCCAAAGCCAGAACCTACCTTCAATACCATTAATGTGAGCTCTTCCCCTCAAACACCCCGCAGCCCCCTCCAGCCCCCCCCCCCGCCTCCCACCTCCCACTTATTATCTCCCTGTCCACAGAGGCAGCTGCTGGTATTGAGGGTCTTCCGAGCCCAGGGTGACCAGTGGCTGAAGTGCTGGCTCTCCGTTACCTCGAGTTTATGCCTGCCAGGCCCTCACAGGCTTCTGGGAGAAAGATGGCGTGGGAGGACGGAGCCAAACTGGGCTGCGCTTTGAAACCCTCCGGAGCCCTGGCAGAACATGTTCCTCACAAAAGTAGCCAGACCTTGGATGGAGCGGGCAGCATGCCGTCTGGGGCTGAGTCGAGCCCTCTGCCCAGCTCGTGCTGCAGGGTGGCGTTGTCTCAGAGCTGCAGGAAAAGCCTCGCAGACTTGGAGGGAGTCCGATAACCCCTCTCAGCCACTTCTCGGGGCTCCCAGGGTCCACAAGCCATAGCTGCCCCCCATCCCTCCCCAGAGCACGCAAGAGTCGCCAGGCTCCGGAGGCTTTGCCGTCTTTTCCTGGGACTCCAAGCGGCAGAGCACTGACAGATGCAGAGCGCACATCAGAACAGTCCCATCTCTGCTGAGCACCTACATCACAGAGGCTAAGAGCATAGGCCCTAGAATCACAGGGACCTTGGTCTCAGTCCCAGCACACACGTCCTCCTGTGTGACCCTGAGCCCAGTTCCCTCACCCAGAACATGGGAATAACGATCTCTTGCTCCAGCTGTTGGGAAAGCTAAATGCCAGGCTGCATGTAAGCCACCCTCACACGTGGCCCTTCTTTGAACGCTTGTACAAAGGTGATCCGGGAAGTTGGGGGCAGGGTAGGCTGCTCTAATTGCTGTGAAGGATTCAGCACTCCTCAAGGAAGGGGTTCCTTCCTGTCTGATGGGAAATGTAAATGAGCTGTCCATGGTGGTAATGACAACATCTGGCAGAGACCCCTCTTGGCCAGACTGTCAGGGAAATACACCAGATAACCGCGGTGTTGTCTGCAGGCTCCTTCAGTATCCTGAGGTGCCCTGAGGTCAAGTTCCCCTGGGTGGAAGGGCCGCTTGCTTCTGTGGTTGCCATAACTTTACATATTATTTGCATATGCTTGTGGGGCGCCTGCCTTTTTTTCTGGCATTTTCAACTCAAAATATTGCTACATCTCCAGGCAGGCCAAATATTGATTTCCTTCTTCTCCAGTTACTTCTCTAACCACTCTTATTGACCTGGCCCTTTCACCCAGTGAATAGGGAATGGAAGGGCGGAGTAAGAAGGTGGATGGGGAAGTGGGGAGAGACAGGGTGGACCTTATAGCACATTTGTCGCAGTGAAGGCAAGCTGTCATGGGTGATGAGAATGGGCTGTTCGCAGGAGGATGAAGGGCAGGCAGAGAATTTTCCCCCTCGGGTCCATCCTGGTTTATTCCATCTCTGCGTCCTTTATCTGACCTGTGGTGCCCTAAGTCCACTGGCCACCGAGGTTCAGTGGCACCCAGTGGGGTGGGGAGGCACGGGCCTGGGGCAGAAGAGAGGGAGGGCGCCGTAACAGCCCTGCAGGGCTTTGAGGAACCTTTCGAGAGGAAGTGGCTTCGGAACCGCTCTGGCCGTACCAGGGGCAGGAAAGGCGCGGGGAGGCGGGGAGGCGGGGGAGGTGTCGAGATGGCGCTCTGCGCGCGGGGCGAGGGAGGGAGCCGAGGACATGAAACCACAGAGGCCCAGTGAGCCTGGGAGCGAGGCAGGTCGGATCCGTGTTCGCAGCCGCTGGCGCCGCGTCGGGAAGGGAACAGGTTACCCTGCCGCCCGAGCCACGCCGGCCCCAGGGTGAGACGCGGCAGCGGCTGGCGCCCGCTCCGCCAGGCCGCGTAACTGACTGGCCCGGGCGGGTTTGGAGCTCCCGCGGGGAACCTGGGGAGGGCCCCCGCCTCCCTGCGCGCGCCCTGAGGGGCCCAGCCCATGCCCTCGCTGTCCTCGCCGGCTCCCGGCTAGATGACGGTCGACCGCAGCATGAGCAGTGGGTACTGCAGCCTGGAGGAGGACCTGGAGGACTGCTTCTTCACTGCGAAGACCACCTTCTTCAGGAGTGTGCAGAGCAAGCGTCCTTCGAAGGTACGCTCCCAAATCGAGTGCAGGAGACTTTCAGGGACGCGTTGGGGAGAATAACCTGGTGGTCTCGGAGGGAAGCGTTGCTCCTGGCAAACAGGCAACTCCTGTTGTTGTTACCAGAGTGGCTGGGCAGTTGCCCTGGGGACCCTCTGGCACTTGGCTGCACAGACCAGAGGTTGGGTCTGGAGCCCTTCTCGGACCACCAGCACCCAAGATTCTCTGTTTAGTGCTCTGTTCAGCATTTCCTGTCCCTAGACCTTTTCAAAATGGCTCTCTAGGATTTTCAGCCGCACTGGACTCATGATTTGGCCACATGCTCACCAGTACCTGGGAGAGTGATGGGGCAACTGTTTGTTTGCTTGTTTGTTTATTTATTTCCCCCCAAATTTGAGCTTTGAAGCTCTAGATGGAAAGCGGATTTCACGCATTCCCTCCGCAGGATGGACACTCAGAGGCTAAGACTTCCGTATTGTCAATGCCCAGACACCGTCTTAAAACCCAGCCCAGCAGCTTTGCAGAAGTCCCAGTGTTTTTAGAAGCAAACTAAAATTACTGTCCTGCTACCACTTTAGCTTCCTGGGTTGGTCAGAAGTAACCTAAAGGGTTTTGCATGTGTTTCCTAATGGGCTTCCTAAAGTAGTCAGCCCTCGACACCCGGCACACCTGAGTCCCGTGGCTGGGGGCCCGGGCCCCACCCTCCCAGTTGCTGCAGAGTCAGCAAACCACCACAGACCTGGTGGGAGTGGTGCAAGAGCTCTGCTTCTTTATTTTGTTATTTATACGAGAGGGCCCTGAGCCAGGCCCTTGGAGAAGTTACCTAAAAGGATCCGTTTGTAGACCAAAGTGCGTGGCTGTATTTCACAGACGCGTGCAGGCTCGTCATTACTTTGGCAGCCCTCTACGTGTAGCGTTAACCCTAAACTTCCCCAGGCCTGACTCTGAGGCCTCCTTTATGAATGGTCTATCTTGCCTGTCGGCCTGGCATTTGCTGGGCCCTGACATCAAACAAGCGGACCTTTCAATTGTCTGAGGACGCCCAGGAGCCAAAGAAGTTTTTCACTGTAGCATTTAAAGGAGTTTACTAAAACTGGTTGCTTGACCTGTGTGCCTATTTTCCGGGCTCTCCCCTCATGAGGCTGGAGAGCAGGGCTTGTTCTGGAGGGCTGAGGGCAAGGCGGGGAGGCTGAAGGGAGGGCTTACGCAGAGCAGCATGGCTGCAGAGGGGAGGTGTGCCGTTCTCTTTCGTTTTGCCTGATATGTGGATTTCCCCTGCCCTGCACCCCCCAGACATGGGAACTCCAGCTTTCTGGGCCCTTCAGACCAGGGGTTCTCCACCTTAGCTGTGCCCTGGAGCTACTTGGGGAGCTTTAGAAAGTGGGGGTATTGGGTCTCACTGCTGGGAGTCTGGTTGAACTGGCCTGGGATGCAGCCTGGGCATCAGGATCTTGAAAAGCTCCCCAGGTAATTCTGACGTGCAGCTGAGCTTGAGAACCACTGCTCTAGAGCAGGGGTGTCCAGCCTGTGGCCCACAGACACCATGTGGCCTAAGATGGCTATGGATGCAGCCCAACACAAAATCACAAACTTACTTAAAACACTATGAGATTTTTGTGTGTGTGGTTACATGTCACAGTGTATTTAATGTGTGGCCCAAAACAGGTCTCCTTCTTCCAGTGTGGCCCAGAGACACCAAAAGGTTGGACACCCCTGCAGAGAGCTTTGGTGCTGCCTGCAGAGGAAATGGTTCCTGTTTTTAAAACAAAGTTTAGCTGCCGCACTTACTACCCGCCAGGCTGTAGGCCCTCGGTCCCAGAAGGTGGGCTTTTTGCATGACTGGTGGAGGAAGGCACACCACAAAGCTGGGGTTTCCTTCACTTGGCCAGTGAAACAGCTAGCTGTCTCTGGTGTTTCTTGGGAGAAGCAGAACGATTTGACGAGAGGATATGCTGGGGTGGGGGATGACCCCTTCCTTGGCCCCAAACAGCCTTCTCTGTTCACCCCCTGCCCCCCACCTCTCCTTCCTCGCCTTCCTGCTGAAAACGCACCTGGGTTTGGTGCCCACATCCACTCCTCCTTCACTTTGGTTCTTGATCCAATGCATTCCAGTAGGCCTCTGAATATCTCCCTACCTCACGTTGCCCAAGCCTGTAAGCCCTCAAAGGGGGCCTTGCCCCTTCTAAGAAACTCATTTGGTTGAACCTCAGACAGGGCTTAATGCTTCCCAAAAGGAAGGATGGGGGCATGGCCCCTCTTACCCCTGGTCTCTGCCTGACTCGAGTATGAGGAGATTCCTGACCAGGGATTCAGAACTGCCCACAGGGACGGCTCGGCTGGCACCAGGCGAGCGGGGAGGGAGGGAGGGAGGGTGGACTCTGCTGGGTGGACCAGCCCTGGGGTGGCCCCGCTGGCTGAGGGAGCAGCAGGGGTGCGTGTGGCTGACTGAGGAGGTGGGTGAGCTCACCCAGATGTTCTAGTCTTTCATCTTTCTGAGTGTTTCCCTCTTAATAACATTTTCAGCCCTCCTCTCCCTTTGAGCACTTCTGGAAAGGGTTTCCAAAGAGAGCAGCCAGATTCTGGCCCCATTCTGACCCCCTAGCTATGCTTTTGGCCTACCTAAAGAGAGATCACATCTGAGCTCCTAAGGGGATTTCTTTTCCTGTCTCCAAGGAAGGGCATTTATATGTGTCCCTGTCGCTGAGAGACGCAGCCCCCATCTGGGAGAAGCTGAGCCAGCTTCTATAAATAGCCTTGTCAGGGTGACCTGAGTCTGCCCTGGGCCTGGGCCTGGCTGGAGCAGAGCTGTGGGGAAGCCCCCACCTGGGGGGCGTCACTGTCGGGCCTCCAGGGAGTTCCCGGGGCCTTTCTCCCATCCCAGTGGTGGGAGGTGGGAAGGTGGAGAGACAGCAAGTGAACACGTGGGAACAGGCCTGGGCCTGGGCCCCAGCTTGTTCTCATCTTTCAGAAAATGGCAGCTTCCTGGGGCCCTCTGCCTCATCTCAAAGGGGCAGGGAGGTTTTGAGTCACACCAGGCGCAAGTTCAGGAGGCTGAGGCTGTGCTCTCTGGGTACTTCCCCCTCTCTGGGCACAATTAGTTTGTGTTTCCCAGGGTTGTGAGTGTCCAAGTGGGGCTCCTGGCAGCTTGTGGGGGAACCCACCTGTGTGCTCAGTGGCACAGTGTGCGAGCAGCCATGGCCACTCTGGTCTAAGGTGCTGGAGTGTCAGGGGGGTCATCCAAGGGCACACAGCAAGTTTATGGTGGACTCGGGGTGACAGCTGCCAGCCCAGAGATTTTTCTGTCTCAGTCCGCAAAAGGCAGGATTTGGCACTTGTCCGAATGGCAACTGCGAGGCCAGCTGCCCCTTTGTTCCTGTGTGGGATCCGACCCTGCAAGTGGGGTCGACTTCTGCCCCAGTCAGGCCCTGAATGCCTGCAGGTGTGGCTACTGGGTTTTGACTTTGGAGCTGGGATGCGGGCGCTCCGCCGGTTCAGCAGGCGCCAGGTCGCAGGCCTCAGTGCTGTGCAGAGCATCTGGTGAGCGCTGAGGTCTCGCCAAGCCTGCTTCCTGCAGAACGTCAGAGCTGAAAGGGACCTGGTCTAGGACCTCACCTCACAAATGGAGAAACTGGGGCCCAGAGTAAGGAGGACTCATCAGGCCATGTACGTATCTGGTGGGGTGGAACCAAGACTGGTACACCTCTTGGACGCCTTGTCCAGTGCTCTTCTCGGTCCTCTGTACTCAGTGAGTGACTGGGACAGACTGCAGTGCTTGTCCTCTCAAAATCTTGTAAAAATGCAAAGACCCAAATAACCTAAAGCTGGGAAATCGGTCAAAGGGCCCCTCCCACCCCTCCATTCCACAGGCCCCTCCCACCCCTCCACTCCTGGGGCACACTGGCCCTACGCTAGCAGGGGGCCCCTGTCATCAGCTCCAGAGTCTTACTACTTGAATCATTTAAAAGTCCTTCTTGCTGCCTATCCTAAAATACCACTTGCCAGAGATCCTCCCTGTGTGTGTTTTCTTCGTAGATACGGAGGATAGAAGGCTGACCTTATCGCTGGTTAAATATCACACTTAAGCACATGTAGAACACACCCCCACCCTCCGTCTCCCCCACCCTGAGACGTTCTCTGCTCTGTGCTGACACTGCTGAAGAATTCAAGGGAGGCGCAAAGAGGAAGGGGTCTCAGAGGGCAGAGTACCGAGCCACTCTGGTTCTCTTCCTTCCCCCACTTGTCCCATCTTCTCTTGCCCGGCCAGCCGGCCCCTCCCTGGACAGGGCCTCTGTGGCAATCGGGGACGTCGGCCAAGCTTGCCCGCCCTGGTGCAGCCAGGGAAAGCCCCACCTCGGTGCCAGCAGCAACACGCCAAGCCTCAGGCATAGCACCTGGCCCTGACCTTTTTGGCATGAGAGAAAAGAACAGAACCCTAAAAATAAGTTCCAAATTGAGCAATAAAATAAAATAAAAATCTTCAGAACCTTTGGACCAGTTAACTATGTTTTTATGTGTTGTCATCTCAGAAGCCTCCACAGCCCAAGACTGACCTCAGAGGACTTTTCGAGGTCCCTGATGTCTCCCCTTCAGGCCGTGGTCCTGCCCCACTCCTGTCTCCTCTGGTCCTCGCCACTGCTGCTTTTCTCTGCAGGGATGGTCAGCCCCGTGAGATCAGACAGAACCCGCACCCCCTCCAGGTCCCAGTGCTGGTTACAGCAGCAGGCGCTGACTAAATGCTTGCGTCCTGTGTAATCTGAATGGACTGATATCAGACAACCCCTGTTTTTCAGTTGTTGAACATAATCAAGTTTATTTCCCCTTTAAGTGAAGTTACATTGGCAGGTGGGGACCCACAATAACACATGGGAAATTCTGCACCTCGGCCCGGAAATGGTGTGTTTTTTTTGCACCCACATGCCATTGGCCAGATGTCAGTCACATGGCTGCAGCTAACCACAGTGGAGGTTGGGAAATGAAGTACAGCTGTGAGCCCAGGTGGGACAGGAACCGGTTGTGGTGAGCCTGTAGCTGTCTCTGGCACACATCCCCCTGCCTCCTCCTGTGCCAGCCACCCTTGGGAGCGCTGCTCATACTTTCTTGATGAAGGGTCATAGCCTCTGCCTCTTTGGCCTTGTCCTGTCCTTCGTCTGTCACTGAGGATGTGCCGTTCCTGGAAAGGGGTCCTGTCTCCCCTGGGTACCCTGGGAACACCTCGAGGACCATGCTTTTCCTTGCTCGGCATGTCCCTGGTTCCTCTGTGGCACCTGGAGCCTTCGGTGCTGCCACCGCGTTGGACCGGCCTTGGACCACTTTCTGAAAGTGGAGATGCAGGAGCCCCACACCAGACTCACTGCCTCCTGAATGTTTGGAGATAGGACCCTCAAATCTACCTTTTAAAACCCGCCCCACAGGTGGTTCTCACATATACAGAGTCTAGGGACCACCTGTGCAGGAAACATTTGGTGACAGGCTGATCGCTTCTGTTGGAACAGAAGACAAGCATTCACCACAGATTCCAGAGAGGTCCCTGGGCTGGAAACCGAAGCCCAGAGGTGAAAGGATTTGGTTCTGGCCACACAGCCAAACAGAGACAGAACTGAGGACTTGGGGCTCCCCAGTCCCTGCTCGGAGCCGTCCGTGTCACCCCCACCATAACACGCTGACCTCACAGTCGTGACTGGCGCGCGCTGTGGCAGGAGCAGTACAGAGCTACAGGCCACGTCCTGGCCTCCCATCCCAGCTCCCGCCAACAACTGAGGGGCTGTGGCCAAGTCACTGCTAACTTCCAGGCCCAGGTGCTCCCTCTTGTCCTCTCAGCAAGGACACAGGTGACACGAGCCTATCCTTTTCTTCCTTAACTGACAGTCCCTCATCACTTTGCACCGGAGCAGGCCCTTCTTCCCAGTTTCTCATGGGACTGAAGAGGTTTTAGGCGCTGACCCCCAAGTTCTGTAAAGGGTAAGGACCTCCCTAGGGTGAGGCCAGGAGGAGGCCCTGAGTGGCTACCGTGAGTCTTGTCTTCAGGACCACCTGGACTTACTCGGGACAGCCTCACTGCCATGTTCAGATTCCTCCCCTCCCAGCCGCCTGTCTTTCTTCACTTATCCTGACTCTGCTGGCTTTTCCTTACAAAGCAATTCCTGGGACAGCTTTGGGCACACATACAACAGCCACCTGCCTAAGTAGTTCAGGGAGGAAGGAAGGAGGATTATTCACTGAGATCAAGCCCTAAATTCCAGCTCTTAGTTCACACCGTCAGGTGGGACTCTGGATCCAACCGCCGGCCCAGGAGCCTGTGTGGGCTCCCATCTTTCCTCGGCTCTCGACTTGCCAGGTGACCCACACCTGTGCGCTTTCTGGCCTTGGGATCGTCCTGTGTGGAGGACCCAGACTTGTCATCATCACCCAGGGCCTCGGTGTCCTCTTTGAGATGGCTCAGTCTGCCTGTAAAAGAGCATGGGGACCCAGGCCTGGCCTGACAGATTCCATGGGGACCAGAGGACCAGATAAGTTTGCTCAGATCAGGAACATGCAAGCTCAGGACCAGGAGGAAGAGGGGAGCATTAGTGGCAGAAAACTTCAAGATCGAATCACTGAGACTGTGGCTTCTGTCCGTGGTGCTGTCCTGGCCCCGTCTCTACTCTCTTCTTACCCCTCCCTAGTGCACCTGACCCCGGCCCATCTCTCTTCCTGGCTCCAGAACATTTTCAGTAGCCTATCGGAGGTCTCACATGCCCCTCAGATACCTACAATTAATGTCTTGAACCAGCTCATAGTCTGGCCCATGGCTGATTTCTCACCCTGCCTCAGCGCCCCACCCCCCTCCTAGTGGCCTGTCTCCGAGACCTCAGGCCCCCACCTTCTCCCTTCCAGTCTGCTGCTCTGGGCTCCGCCTCCACAGTGTTGCCGATGTCAGGCTCCTCCCCTCCTCCTCTCCTCCCCTCTGTCTCCGCCCTGCTCTGTGGGTGCATGTCGCTTCTCACCAAATGCTCCAGAAGGTCACACAGCCAATTTCCATCTGCTTCCCACTCCTGTGTGCCCTGCCTGCTGCTGCCAGCGGCATGTCATCCTGGTATCCCAAAGCCTGTAGAGCCTCTTCTGTGCTTCCAGAGTGAAGCCCTCACATGGTTCCTGATCTTCATATGACATCCAAAACCCTGCAACACCAGCCGCAGTCAGAACACTGTGTTTCTCACTTTCTCATGGCATTGAGCACCAGGGCCGGGTGACACAGAGGTGGGTAACACGTGGTCTCCACACTTAAAGACTGTATGGTGCCCACCGCACTGTGCCACACACCCTAGTCCCTCCCCACTTTCATCCCTGAAGTGTGGGGATCCGGTCCCCTAGGCAGAGGGACATCAGGAGGAAGATACTGCATTTACCCCGCGGCCATGTGGCTCTCCTCAGGACAGGGTAGCAGCTCCCTGACAGGGAAAATGGAGGGGCTGGGGACAGGCTGGCAGCAACCAATGGCAACACAGCTGCAGCAGCCATAGGGAGGGGTACAGGAGATTCAGCGAACCTCTGAAAAGCCTGGAGCTGGAGGAGGCCAGTAGGGGTCATCACAGCCATTCCCATCTCCAAGCAAGCCTACAGTCACCCACTGCAGGCAGGGGAGCGAAGCCGTGCTTATGGCCACCATCCTCCCTTGACTCACTCACCAGTCCTTCCTGGCCCAGGGTGCCGGGCGGCATGATTTCAGCTGGCTGCATTCCTGCATCATGTGGGGCTACTGTCCTTGGCAAAAACAAAACAAAACAAAACAGGGAGGGTGGCAGCAGAGCATTTATGCCAGGCAGACCACACTGGCAGGATTTCTGTTGCTATCAAGCCAAAAGGCTGGCACATTCGCTGAACCTATGTGAACCATGTGCAGGGGGCTCGCCAGGGGCGAGGTCCAGCTTCAGAATACACACTCTTCCCACTACCCACACGGCATCCTGAGCGAGATCAAGTTTTGAAAGGCTCCAAATGAGCTCGAGTCACCCAGTTCAAACCCTGGTGGCCTATTGTAGGAAGCTGTTTTTCTCATTCAGCCAATTCCCTGATGCTGAAATCCAGGCCATTTTTTTTCTGTTTTTGTTTTGAGAAATCTGGGTCACCATACTCTATTGTGGTCACTTCACCAACCTCCAGTTCGTGAGCGCCTCAGAATCCTGCTTAGCTGCAGGCTCTCCGCCCACGTGGAGAGTGGCGTTGGGCTGTCCCCTACGCTGTGCTGTGGCTGACAAATGGGATCTGGGTCCGCAGGGCACTAGCCTTGCGATGAGAGCGTGAGGCAGGGCCCCTCTGTCGGCCCAACACGTGGGGAGGCAGCAGGCGTGTTTAATGCACAGTTGCACACGGCCGGGCTGGCGGGGGCTTGTGAGGAGAATGTGGGTGCTAGTGACATGGGGTGTGTAGAGAGCATTTCTGCTTGTGACTCGAGTGCTCCCTTCTTTGCTCCCCAAATATCACACATCTTTCTCTCCTCTCCCTCATTTTGGTGGGCTGTGATTTTCTGGGTGAGGGACCCTATCTGGTTCATCGCTGTGTCCCAGGCACGTGGTAGGTGCTTAATGCACGTTTGAGAAGGAGGAGTGGGCTTGGGGCTTCTTTCTCAGCAACAACAGCCCTCAGAGGCAGCCACCCCAGGGGACACTCGGGCGCGTGCTTTAGGGCAAGGTAGGGGTGAAAGCTGATCTCAGGACTGTTTTAAAGGAAAGCTTGTTAAGATTCTGGCTGCAGAATCAATAGTTTTTTCCAGTAGCTATGAAAATAAAAATCTCACTGAGTGAGCAGAAAATGCAAGGACGACTTTCCAAACATAGAGCAGCCCCCTCCATCCCGTCTGTGATTGCTCAGCTGTTTGCCCTGGAGGATGAGGCCCGGCAGGGCTGGCTCCCTGAGCAAGCAGACCCTGGCACCTGCTGGCAGGAGTTGGCTTAGGCCTTCCTCAGCTGAGGCCCCCCAGGGGCTGGAACAGAGGGGCCCAGGTGAGGAGGTGGGAGAAGCTACTGTGACAGGTTTCTTTCAGACGTGGGCAGTGGCAGGTCAAGGGGGAGGAGCCAACACACTCCTCATCTGTCTTGCTTTGCCAATGTGATTCTGAGCAAGTGAAGATCCTGGCTTGATGATCCTAGCAGATGGAGTGTTCTCAGCAGGCCCAGGTGGAGTGGGCAGGGGTGTGCCCCTCAGGGGCCCCAGGACATTAGTGAGCCCCATACTGACCTGGGAACCCGAGCCTTCACTCCGCGTGACCCCAGGAGGCATGCATGCTGGTTGAGGCCTCACCTTCTCCTTCCGTAAAATGGGAAGGCTCGCCCCTGCACTGGGGAGTGAGTGCTAAGGGAGGCCCAGTGTTTGGGTGGGAGGGCCTGTGCAGAACCTCCCAGGCCTGGGATAATAAAAGATGTTTCGGGAACTGCAGATAGGTGTTGAATTCGACACAGGGGGGTGGGGTTCATTATTGGGGTGTGGAGGTGTAAGGCTATGTCCTCAGAACAGAGAACAGGCGGGAACGAGGGGTCTGCTGGGAAAGAGTTAAAACGTGCGGCAATAATCATTGATCATCAGGCCTTGACATGGGTCAGGCTCCAAGCTAAGTGCTCTGCGTGCATAGACTCATTGAATCCTCACGATAGCTGTGCACGGTTTCCAGTTAACCATGAGGAAACCGAGGCATGGGGGGGGGGGTCAAGGAAAGTGTCCAGGGTCACACGGCAGTGAGGGCAGATCTAGGATTTAGGCCCCAGGAGTCTCATGCCAGAGCTCCTGGCCCTCACCTGCCCTGCTTCTCTGACAGCACTGTCCAGAATTGCCCAAGAAGTCAAAGCCCCAGCAGAGAAGTGCAAGGTTGTCCCCAGGTGCCGTCCTGCGTCAGCAGCACTCCTCCCGGAGTCGAGGAGGGCGGCACGCTTTGCCAGACTGTTCAGGGAAGGGAGGAAATCAAACGTCTCTGCCTGTGAGCCTTCAGGACACAGTGAGAGGACACACACATGAGAACTCAGAATTACTAACGACCAACTAAGTCACGTTTTAGTGTCACAAATGAATCCCCAGGCACCAGCGTGGGGTGGGGTTATGGGGCAAGCAGCGCAGTGACAAGAGGACGTGTGTGGGCTGGTGCAGAGGCTCCAGCCTCTAGCACCTCCCCACCCCTCAAAGCTGCAGGCACAGGTGCGGCTTCCCGGGAGAGGGAGACAAGGACTGCACTCCCTCTGGCGGGGCAGCGCAGGCTGGTGTTCTGGCAGCCGGCGCCAGTTCCGAGCCGCCTCTCCCCTCCCAGCAAGTGTGGGCACTGCAGGCATGCTGGGAGCTGGGCGCTGGCTGCACGGGCAGCTCTCCACCTCCGAATTATCTGAATCACTTATGGTGCTGATCACCCTATCCTTCTGGGAGCTCCAACCCGAGCTGGATCCAGCAGGTGGTGGGACAGGGTGCACCTGGGCTGGACAGTCACAGCACCTATGACCTGTCCAGCCCAAGAAAGGCCTACACTTAGAACCCGTGAGCTGGACTTTTAAAGCTACCCCTCTCTCTCATGGCCTAGTGATTCTGCCGGGTTTGACTCTGTGGCTCTCAGAGCACATGGGATTCTACATGAAGCTGAGGAGCCTGTACTCAAGGCATTCTCATGCAGGAAGCCCCCCTTGTGAGGGTGAGGAAGCAATTTGGAGGGCTGGGACGGACAGCTCTGAAGGTGAGCTAAGCCCCAGCTCCCAGCTCAGTGACTTCAAGAGCACACCACGACTCTGGCCAACAAAGAGGACACAAGGTCCGGTGTTCCCCCCAAATCTTCCTTTCGCTCTTGCATCCATTTCTCTAGGGGTGGTTGAGGTTGGGAAGCCTGACATGGCTCCTTGGCCACGGGGTGGAGACAGAGTGGCGGGAGAGCGTCGGAAGCAGCTGGAAAGTCCCCACAGCTCAAGTCACCTAAGGACTCAGGTTGCTTCAGAGTGTAGGTGACAGGACCCTTTCCTCTCCAGGCCCCCCCCCCCAGATCTCTGAGCTCAGGCTTCTTGTCTCCCAGCCATGCTCTGGAGAGTCACCTGGGAAGCACCTCCCCACAGCAGCCCCTCTACGCTGGGCTTCTGTCGTATCATCCCAGCGTCCATCCTCAGTGCACCTGGCGGGAGGGCGGCCCGTGCCTGGGAAAGAGCCTGCCCCTGGAGGGCTGGGCGCAGAGGTCTTGCTTAGAAGGGGGGTTGGCCCCTCACTTGCTTAGAGTGTAGAGAGTAGGGGAGCTCCCAACTTCACGGGAGCTGAATGAAAGCCACTGGTTACATGGCCTGCGGGTCCCCCTGACCTTGGGATCTTCTTTTTTTATGGTAACAAATGTACGTAACAAAATTCTATCATTTCAGTCATTTTTAAGTGTACAGCTCATGGCATTGAGCACGTTCACACTGTTGTGCAACCACCACCACCCTCTGTCTCAGGACGTTTCCGTCTCCCCGCTGAGCCTCTGCACGCATTAAACAGTACCCCCACACTCCCCAGAGCCCCCAGCAACCACCTCTCTCCTTTCTGTCTCCATGAATCTGATTCTGTAGGGACCTCAGAGAAGTGGAATCAAAGTGTTTGTCTTTTTATGTCTTGCTTATCTCTCGTGGCGCAGTGTCTTCAAAGTCCGTGCATATCGTAGCATCTCAGAATGTCTTGCCTTTCACAGATGAACAGTGTTCCAGTGTATGTATGTGCCGCGTTTCGTCCATTCATTCACTGTGCGGCAGTGGGCTCTTCCCCCTGTGGCTGTTGTGAAGGATGCTGCTGGGACCGTGAGTGTGTGTATAGTGGTTTGAGCGCTGGCTCTCATTTCTTTTGGGTAGATACCCGGAAGGAGAAATGCTGAATACAGTGATTCTTGTTTAATATTTTGAGGAATCACCATGCCGTTTTCCATAGCAGCTGTTCCATTTTCCATTTCCATCGCAGTGCATAAGGGTT
Organism: Phyllostomus discolor; assembly: GCF_004126475.2. Classification (NCBI taxonomy): domain Eukaryota; kingdom Metazoa; phylum Chordata; class Mammalia; order Chiroptera; family Phyllostomidae; genus Phyllostomus; species Phyllostomus discolor. The sequence goes on from NC_040916.2 coordinate 5,860,019, forward strand.
CCAATTTCTCTATCTCCTCACCAACATTTATTTTCTGTGTTTTCGATAGTAGCCATCCTAGTAGGTGTGGTTTTGGTTTGCATTTTCGCAATGACTAGTGATGCTGAACACCTTTTCACGTGTTTATTGGCCATGCGGGTGTCTTTGGAGACATGTCTATTTGAGTCCCTTGTCTATTTTCTAATTGGGCTGTTTTGTGGTTGTTAAGTTGTAGGCGTTCTTTATACACTCTAGATATCGGTTCCTTATTGGACATATGATTTGCAGTGGAATCCTCTTTACTGGTTCTGAAAGAGCTCAGTCCAGCCTCAAGAGGGCCTCCCTGTCTGGGCTGGAACACGGAGACCCATTCACCATAGCCACCATCTTCCCTCAGCGCTCTGGTTCTGGGTGCTCGGGGAACACAGAGAGGGAAGAGGTGCAGCCCCTGGCTTTGGGGTGCTCGCGGGCTAATAGAGGAGAGGGCTTGGACACAACAAACACTGCTGCATGGAGAATAAAATCAGTGCTGAAATAACTGAGGCATAAGCTATTGTTGGAGGTCCACTAATGGTAGACAGAGGCGGGGGACTGAGGAACCCATCCCCAGAGGGCAGGGCAGCTCCAGGTGTGGGGCATTCTCTCAGGTAAGGAGGATGTCTCAGGCTGAGTGGTCAGACTTCGGGGCCAGGGGACTGAAAGGAGATGCACCCGGGGGAGGGGACAGGGGCTGAGATGGAAAGCCAGTGAGGAAAACCAACCTGAAGGAAGACCTCAGGCCCGAGAAGCTCTGGCGGGCATGAGAAAATGCCCCCAAATCCCTGTGGCCACCACGGTACAGTGGATGTTGTCACTGTATTTGGCCTGGATTGCACGTTGGACCAGTGATCTGAAAGGGAGCTTTGTGAAGGCTCTCAGAAACATCAGGACAAGAGTCTCCTCTGGTTTCTAGTTACTGTCTCTGAGGCAGGCGGATGCTGTGGATGAGGATCCGCTGGGACCCTTATACAACTGAAGCCTTTTCATTTCTTTATGTGGGGACAGGTGTGCCCACATGCATGTGTGTGCGCACATGTCCCAGTGTGTACTGTGTGTGCGTGTATATATGTCTTACTACTTCTTTCTCTTCCATTCACTGAGCAAATGTTTGATGAGCCCCTCCTGTGTCCCAGGCACTGAGCTGGGTGCTACGTCAGGGAAGAAGGGAGACTGTCGGGGAGCTTCCGCTCTGGGATCGGCCTGCAGGGAGGTGTGCGGATCTGCAGAGGCAGCCAGGCTAGCTCTGTCCAGGCCGCAGCCAGGCAAGGGGGGAGTATCAGGGAAACGTGGGTGCAGCTTTACAGAAGACAGAAGAGCAAGCAGTGCCTGGGGCCCACAGCAGGGAGGACAAGAGAGGGAGGGAGTCCCATCAAATGTGCTGGTTTGCCCAGGACTGCACTGACGTTAGCACTGCAAGTCTGCATCCTGAGAACACTCGTAGTCAGCCCCGGGCGAGCTGGGACAGTTGGTCACCCTACTCGGGACCCAAGAGCTGAAGGCACTGCCAGCTTATGCATGAGTGGTGGTTGGCAGGCAGTGCCCGTGGCCCGCAGGACTCTAAGGGCCCACACAAAAGGCTCTAATTTCTTTTAAATCGGGAGGAAAAAGTGAACTTTTAGGTTGAAGAAAGTATTTCAATATATGACTTTAATATATTTATCTTTATACCAATGCTATCACAAAAGATAATTTACAATAATTTCTTTAAAGATTTTATTTATTTATTTTTAGAGAGGGGAAGGGTGGGAGAAAGAGGAAGAGAAACATCAATGTGTGGTTGCCTTTCACATGCCCCCGATTCAGGACCTGGCCTGCAACTCAGGCATGCGCCCTGATTGGGAATCAAACTGGTGACCTTTTGGTTCACAGCCCTCACTCAATCCACTGAGCTACCCCAGCCAGGGCTAATTTACAATAACTTTTTATGGAGGAAGGGGCCCATGGCCCTGAAGACCAAAGTGCTTAGGACGCACGAGAGCCATAACATGGCCCTGGCTGAAACACCTGTCAGGCATCAAGGGTAAAGCAAGAGGCCTCCCACACTGGGTCCATCCCCACCAACAAACTCCTTGGTGCTGCTGGACAAAAGACCACTGATGGGGAGGGTGCACTAGCTCTGAGTGTTTACTCTCTACTGACATTATGCTAAGTACTTCCAATGTGCAGTCTCATTTCATTTCTACAAATGTGTAAGGAAGGCCTTGTTATGTGCATTTCACAAAGAAATCTTAGTCTCAGTGAGATCAACTTGCCCAAGTTCACAGAAGATCAAGAGCAAGGCTGGCAAAGGCCAATCTGTAGCTGATGTGCAGGGCAGCATGGTCTAGTGGAGAAAAGCAGGCACTCCGCATGAGAACATGCATCCCTCCTGCTGTTTTGGGGGGATGAAATGAGATTGTGGCTGTGAAACTTTGAGAGCAGAGCCTGGCTGTTGGCGACCTTTATTATTATAACAAGACACTGCAGGGCTGGGACTTAAGTCACTGTCGCTCCAAAGCCACATTGCTCACCCAGCCTCCTGCATGGAGCTACTGTCCCCTGGTTCTGACTCACCCTACCACCTTCTCTGGCTTGTACACTGAGATGGTCACCTAAAAGAGTGAGGGACACTATGCCCAGGCACACTGGCATCCTGGCAAGTTCGCTGACATCACAGCCATACTCACGGAGCTGACCTGGGCTGCCTAGGGCACCGCTGGGGCTCAGTGCCAAACTGCCGTGCTTGTTTGGTGTTTCACCCTGCGTGTAGCTGTCTTCCATTCTCAGAGAACCTGGGCTCCCCAGGACAGGGACCACCCCCTGGGTTTCCTGTCCCAAGGTGCCTTTCACAGTCCTCAACCCACAAGGCAATTCAATCAGTTACTGTTGACTGACTGTCTACATTGACCATCTGCTCTACATTCCGTCTTCGGGGGTTTCAGTCTCTTTCCATTTCCTCAAATGCCACCCCCTGTATCTTCCCTGCCTCTCTCCTGCGTTCCCCCCACCCCAAAGCAGCTCAGATTCCACGTGGTTCTGCTTGGACAGATGGCTCCATGCTGAAGCCCCTCTCTTCCTTCCTCTATTGGGAATAACCTATCGGAGAACGTGGTTCAGGAGTTTCTAACCCTTTTATGTATGGGACATTTTACATATGGGACGTACAGGGACCTGTGGGAACCACTGCTTCACTGCCAGGGGCTGCTGGGAAAGCCATCCAGAGCATTGGCCCTTCGGGACTTGGGAGGGGACCCCAAGGTGAGGCTATAGGGGGCTTCGTCTTTCCCATCTGGTTGGACCCATCACAGAGAGACCCATGAGTCTTGAATGGGGTCTGGACATTCCGGATGCAGCCTGGATCAGTGGCTGCCTGCCCTTTCTTCCCTCAAAGTTCCCTGTTTAGGACAGGCCTGCCGGAGACGCCAGGTGTTTGGGTCAGCTCCGCTGTTGGGCTGCCAGGCAGAGTGGAAGGTGTCTGCAGATGGTCATTCTCATTTCTCATGCTGTAGACGCCGAGGCTCTCCTCCCCGCCACAGGCCTGGAGATGTTGCCACTCGAGGGGCATGAACATTGCTGCTGACAGAGTTGCTGAGAGCCAAGAAAGAGGAAATGTAGCAAAGGTTCATGGTGAATGGCTTCTGGGGGACTTCTTGTTTTGTTTTCTTGAGTCGTATGTGTTAAGAAGGCGCAGACCTACTTGAGCTCGGCCCAGATGGGCTCTTGCTGAGGAGCAGAGAGAGTAAGTTATGAGTCACGAAACAAGCAGAGTCGCAGAGGCTGGAACTGTCCTTAGAGCTGTTTGAGACCAGTTATCACCCTGCAGTTCGGACAAGGCCAGCTACCCCCCTAGAGGCCCCGAGCCCCACACCCAATTCTCTGAAATGGAAGAGGAAGCAGTGATGAAAGAAACCACCCTATCTTATACATGAAATCTTAGAGCTGCCAGGAGGCCATAGAGCTCCTCCGGTCTTACTTCATGATTTCACAGATGAGGAAACAGGCCCCGAGAGAGGAAGTGGCTCTCCGGGGATCACAGGTCGTTCGGTGGTCTGGCATTTGTTCTCACCAGGAAACTGCAAGGAGCTGAGCCAAAGGGCTGGCCTCCAGCCAAAGCCCACAGCGCCATGCCACCCACACCGTCTTAGCATCATCCTCTTGGGGTGTAGGTTGGTGGGAGGTGCTCCTGCGCTTGACTGGCGCTCATGGCCGGGTTCTGGGCTGGGAGTCACCCAGGCTGCTCCTCCTTCTCCCTGCCACCCAGTCCACAGGTATTTATCTGACTCCTCCTTGGAGGGGAACCCAGTGCTCAGCCAGGTCCCGCAGGGGACATGAAAGAAACGTAGTCATCAGACATCGTGTCTTTCTCCCTCCAGGGAGCATCCAATTGGGAAGATGGCATTAACACATGTGGAACAATAATTAAACAATAAAAGGCAGCATATAATTAGATGCTCCCTGCAGTCATGCGGGCTATAAAAGCACATCCATAGGTCCTGGCAGTAGTGAGTGGCTTTAACATTTGCAAGCAGCTGCAGAGGCCCATGGCATGTGGTAATTTGCAGCTTTGCTACGACAGTATTCTGAGGCTTAGGGCATGGGGCTGGTGTTTGGGAGTGAGTCCCTGAGCCAGTGAGTGAGCCTAGATGCCCAACCTGCACCCCTTCCTCAGCTAGCTTGTTGCCTCTTCACTGGATAAGGGAGGAGAGTTGGCAAAACTCCAATGAAATGATAAAGTCTTCGTCTGCTTGAGAAAAGTGTCCATTAGGTGAGAGTGATATTACAATAGGCCCATCAACTGGAGGTATGAGGAAATACGCAGGAAACCGGACTCTCAGTGGAAGTATGATTCAGGAGAAACGCAGAGACCAGAACGAACCTGTACATACCTGTCTGTATTTGGGAGTTAAAATGTCAGGGATCTAATGTATTAGGAGGACAGAGAATGAGGAGACTGCTACGCAATCTCACCAGGAAATGAAACGGAGAAATGGAACCCGTGGAGATGGGGGCTGTGCCGCCGAGGCAGGAGAAACTGCGTCAACCACCGTGGGGAGCAGAGCGGCACACGGCTGCCCAGGGCCCAGATTCCATACGTAGAGTTTTACCCGAACACAGCCACATGCACCTATGGCTGCTTCGAGCCACAGGGGCAGAGCTGAGTGGCTGCAACAGAGACTGTGTGGCCTGCAGCGACGTCACACAGCCCGTTCTCATCATAGTAACAGTGGTTGGACTTCTCCCGGACAGGCCTCCGTATATATGATCTGGCCCCACGCAGCAAGTGTGTGCCAACCACGAGTGCGGAGTGAACACACTCTGTGGCACAGGGGCCAGTCCAGAGTAAGTGCTCACAGGGGTAGGACTCCACACACCTGGAACCACAGTGACTGGACATGCCTTTGGATGGGTTTGGTCTTTTCCCAAACACCTCCGTGCCTACGGTCTCATCGTGTGTTACCTTGGCATCAGTGCTATGCGGCAATAAAGGGTTTTTGCCCCAAATTTACAGATGAAGAAACTGAGACTCAAAGAAGTTCTCTGACTCTCTTAGGATCACTTGGTTAGTAACAGGGGTCAGCACGCAAACATCCTGCAGGTGTTACCTGCGCCTCTCCTCTGCGCCGGGCTGGACCTGGGCTCCGGGACGCCAGGTGGATGAGACAGGCACAGGTGCTCGCAGAATTCAGTACAAATTGAAATCCCAAGCTCCCTGTGTATATTGTCCCTGTAGCCAATGGGGGGCCGTTGAAGTTTCTTGAGGAGGTATTTATTATTTGTTTAACACTTAGTGCCACAGGCATAGAAAAGAAATAGAAGTAGGGTGTAAGTTGTTAACAAGCTGTGGTCTAGTTGGGAAGGAAAACCAAGATGGATGGTGTACTTTGAAGTTGATGTAAATAGATGCACATTTAAGTGCCAGGCAGTATGGTGTCAGCTTTAGATGTAGGTTAGTTTTAACCTCGCTGGGGCTCAGTTTCTGCATCTGTGAAATGGGCATGATGATGGTACATTCATCATAAACTGGTGGTGAGTAGAACAGCGCCTGGCACATAGTAGCCAGAAATAACAATAAGGATGATCATTGCCATTATCCAGGACTGGGGTGATCAGAGAACCCTCGGCAGATGAAGGGACCAGAGATGAGCGGACAGGAGTGATATTTCAAAAGCAGGGAAAAAAAGGGCTGACAAGTTCAAATAGAGGGAGAGAAACATTTTTGGCAAAAATGAGGTTTGTGTGATTTCAGTCCAGGGAAAATGGGCATGCCTGTGCCGGAGGGCTCCAGCACCAGACGGACACCGTCCCCTCGGCCAGCTCCCCACCCGGGTTCCCACGGCCGGGGCTTCCGTGGGCTGCCACGCACAAGCCCGGGGAGACTCAAAGCCACAGGGTCCCCTCAGTGCCTCTTCTCAGGTCACCGGGTCACTCTCCAGTGACAGAAATTAAGACGTTGTACATGTCATTGATTAGAATGCATAATTAGCCAGTGTTTGTTGGCATTCTTCTAAAAAGAAAGTAAAATTCAACTTATGGGACATCTGCTTGGAGACAGGCCCCAGACTGCCAGGGGATGGTGCTTTTTATTTTCTGTTAAGGGTATTTTAATAGAAAAATTTGAGAAGCGCTCTCTCAGGGGGCCCCTCTAACTTGTAGTACCAGCCTCTTCAGGTATCTGTACTCCAGTAACCTCAGGGGCTGAGGGAGGCCACAGCCCTTTCCATGGCTGAGGACATTTTCCCCCAGCACCGTGGACATGCCAGGGGCATCGGGAACAGCTAAGCCATCTGCTCCCCAGCGCCTGGGCTCGGTCAGAGCAGATGAATTCTCTGCCGGGGGCACCGAGATGTGTGAACCCCCAAAGAGAGACACCTCACAGGCCAAAGCCTGTGTTTGTTAAATCGTAACAGAGTGAGTCTTGGGCCACCCCAGGGATCGAAACTCTGTCTGCCTGGGCCCTGCCTCTGTGCCCATGGACAGAAACAGATCTCTCATTTTGAGGGCTCAAGAATCGGGCAGGTGAGTAGAAATGGGGGTCGTGGTCCCAGGATAGCTGCAGGTTACTGTGCTGTGGCTTTTGTCCACAGAGCAGACGCCTTCCTTTAGGTCAGCCCTCGGGGCACGGGGCAGCCCTGGGCCTCTGTGTGGCACAGGGGCCTCGAGCTCGGGGGCTGCCTGCCTGCGAGGGGTCTACACCTGTTCTCAAACACCACTGCGTGTCAGAACCACCTGGAGATTTTTTAAAAGCGCTGTGCCCAGGGTGTGCCCCAGACCCATGACATGTCCGGCATGGAGCTCAGGCACTGTGTTTCTGAAGACCCCCCCGGGAGACTGCGTATGCAGCCACGTTTAAGAATCACTGGGCTAGACTCGGTACCATGCCTTGCGTGGGAAAGGATCAGTGGGCCCTGTGGCTGTGGCTGGCTTGCTGACTGGCCGGGCTGTTGGGGAGGTGATTCATTCAGTCCACGGGTCAGACCTTGTCTGCCAGATCTGGTGTGGGTGGCACCAGCCCAGTCCTGGTGCTGACATCCCGGGCTGTGAGGTTTCATGTGTTGGCCGCACGGGGCTCCTGGCACTCCCAGGCGAGGTGGTGAGGGTGGGACAGCTGTCTTATGCGTCAGTCGGTCCCGGAGGCGGTGCCTGTGGCCACTCGTGTCACTCCCCCAGTTTGTGGTGGGAACGGGTAGAAGAGGCGGGTGCTCTGCTGAAGGAAAGGGGAACAGGAAGAGGAAGAAGCTGTGGGTTAGGGCAGTCCTGACTCTCGCTGTGTTCAGAACCAGGCCTAGAGCCACCGGCCTTTGAAAGCCAGGATACAGATGCCTGTCCTTGCAGAGAAGTAGCTGTAGTTCATTCGGAAACTGAGAGGAGAGCTTCCAGAGCTTCTAGAATTTTCTTTCCGTCAGTTAACTTTTTAGAACTTTGTTTATTTAGTTTTAGAGAAGGGAAGGGAGGAGGAAAGAGAGGGTGAGGAGCATCTATAGTTGCCTCTTGTACGTGCCCTGATCGGGACCAAACCTGCAACCCAGGCATGTGGCCCAACTAGGAATCGAACTGGCAAACTTTCACTTTATGAGACAACACCCAACCCACTGAGTCACACCGGTCAGGGCTCCATCATTTAACTCTTTTATGTAGATGAGTATGAGAAAGCTATTCGCTCTTGAGGAGGAGCAGCCTGTGTGCTTCAGAAACAGACAGAATCAAGTGCATAGCAGTAGGGGGACATCAGTCCTTCCGAGGGGAAGCTCCCAGAGGGCAGGCCGGGGCGGCCAGGCCCCACAGCGCTGCGCCCAGGGAAGGCACGAGCAGGTCCATTTTGAAGGTCCCTGGATTAAACAATCACCAGCAAATGAAGTCAGTGCTACTCCCCTCCGGCAAACAGGAGATGCCCTGTGGAGTGCTTCCCTTGGGTGGTCTCCCGTGGAATCAAGTTCCAGCTCCAGAGACCGGAGTGGCCACATAGGAAAAGGGTGGGCCCTCCACCCTGGCAGCTTCACCTCACCCCAGAGGTTAGAAGTTTCTCCTTGCCATCATCTCAGGAGACGTGGTGCTCTGGGGCCTGAGGCCTCTGGGCCGGACCCACTGGCCCAGTACACCTTGCATGAAGGTTTCACAGGGCAAGTTATGCACAGGCCTTGGTTTAGCAGCTGCTCGCCCCACCCTGTGGCATGGGACTCTGGTGATCAGAATGGTGGGCCAGCCCCTTCAGCAGAAGAGGCTGCCATCCTAGGGAGGCCACGTGGTGAAGTGAGAAGCACCTGGGCTCCAGACTTGGGTGGACTTGGTTCCAGGCCCTACTCAGCCACTTTCTAGCAGTAGAACCTGAGAGACTCAGGCATGTTTCTTAACCTCTCTGAGCCTCAGTTTGGTAGCCTGTAAAATAGGGAAAAAGTAAGTAGTATGGAAGACGAGGCATGTGAAAGCACATAGCACAGGGCTGCTATGGTCAGGACTCCTGAGGAAGAGCAATGAGGGAGGACAGGCCAAGGGACATCAGCTCCCCTCCACGCCGAGGGCTGGGGTGCCTCATCAGCACTCCTTGGCGGCCACAGAGCCTGACATTTTATCGGCACTGTGGGGCTGGAGAGTGAGAGGAGGAGGTGATGGCATGCTGCTGAGTGTGACGTGTCTCCCACGAGCCTGCTGGCTGGAGGGAGGGAGGCTGGGTCGGGCTCTGCTGTGGGCGTCATTGCGTTCAGCTGGGTGTTGATGTGATGGCAGGAGGCTGTGAATTCCCCAACCAGACCAGACACCAGCTGGGTGGTGTTGGATGGTGTTAGGCACGCAGCCCGGAGAACACAGTCGCCTGCTCCTCTTGGCCTCAGTTTCCCCTTGTACCAAATGAGAATCCTGTCCCTTTCTGAATCGCTTAGGTTTCTAAGATCAAATTCTGGGTGAGTTTTGACCAACCAACCTGTTTATTCATTTATTCCCCTGAACTGTGGCTCCTGTACTCCCAGCCACACTCAGACAACATGGAGAGGAAACTGGGAAGGTGGGTGACAGTGAACTTGAGAGAAACCCAGGGGATCGACTGAGGGACAGAGTGGCTTGGACCCCAGGATTCACCCCTGTCCCCTTCCACAGTGCGAAGAGCACTGACCTCCATCTCCTCAGCTCTGTTCTTCCTTTATTTTCCCCAGGGGGTGAGGGTAGGGAAGTGAGGAGAATAAATCGTAATGTCTTAGGAAGAACACCGCGGAGCAGAGCTGGAATTTTCCTTTGGTTCTGCACACGCTGACTGCGGGCTTTAGGCAAGTTACAAGGCTTGGAGTCTCAGCCGTCCACTGTCAAGCAGGACAGGCAGCTGACTAGCGGGGTTTGGGTCCATGGGGACTAAATGAGACACTGCGTGCCAAGTGCACGCACAGAGGCCGCTGAGTAGGTGCCGGTGCCCCTCTGCCCCAGTAGAGGTGGTTTGCCCCTCGGTTGCTGTAGCCCCCTGCCCCCACCACATCGCACATTCCCTTGACTGATACATTTACTTCTTACTATGATGTGGGGCCTGAACTGGTGGCCCCGTGCCCTTGGACCTCTGGGTCTCGGAGAGCTACTGCCCTTCACATGCCGGCTTTGCTCTGCCTCGCCGTCACCCACCTCTGTCCCCGAGGAGATGGGTCATGCCTTGCATTGCTCTGCATCTCCCGCAGCACCTGGAAACATCTCCGCAGCAACCTTTGGTCAGCAAATGCAGGTCTGCTGATCCGCCAGGTTCATTATCAGTGCCTGTGGCCCTGGCATCTTCACGCTGTTCTCACCACGAGCCTGAGGGGGCAGTGTTGCTCCCATTTCACAGATGAGCCGACAGTGGCCCAGCTGGGATTGGACCTTGTTCCCACCCTGAATTCATGCAGTACTTTTTTTTTTTAAGTCTCACTGGCTTGGCTTTAATTAGTTTTAACCCTTAAGTTTTTAAAAGTGGAACCAATCAGAGGGCAAGGGTGTAGGGGGTAATTTTTTCATCACTTCCCTTGTAAACTCATATTTAGATTCTTCTTTGGAGTAAAACGGGCTCTTCACTGCTTTCAAGGTTATTTCTGAGTTGCAGAAACTCCTTCCGTTGTTCTTCCTGTACTGCCCCACTCAGCCCTGGCTGCCACAGTCAGACACACGCAGGGCGAGGATGTTTTTCCTGCACCTGCAGTGGAAACCTCAGCAGCAGACAGTGACAGCTCCAGGTCTGGCAGATGGACGCCTCCTGAGAGTCACGGCCCCTGCGTGGGGCTGCCTCTCACTTCCAGGTCCGAGGCCTCTGGGAGGCCGCGGCCCTTCCCCTTGGAATCCTGAGAACCATTGTACACCCACCCTCACTTCTGTGCACCTCTGTATCTGTTCCAGAATGCCTGCAAACCTGCCGAGGAGCCTCAGAGCCCGCCCACACTGCAGGAGATCAAGCAGAAGATCGCCAGCTACAACAGCCTCGAGAAGAACTGCCTGGGCATGAAGCTGGTGAGTGGGCCTGCCCACCTGCGCCCCCTTCCTGCCTCCTCACACCCCGCCCGCTCCACGCCTCTTTCCCGTGGGGCTCCTCTGCAGTCCCCCTGGATGCTGGGGCTACCCACCTGGGCGGCCCCTCTCTTCTGGACTCTGGGGGCCTTGGAGGGTGTGGAGGGCCGGTAGCCTGGCTGTCAGGACCCCGACTTTAGAGAAATAAAATGGTCTTTAGAGTAAGATGCAGGTCCAGCCTCTGGCTCTTCCACTTTCCCACTTGTACTTTGGGGGACTTTCTTAACTTCTCTGGGTTTCACAGTTAAAATGGAGATGTTAGTGTCCTCTGGGGAATCAAATACTCTACCATGACCAAGGGCCCGGCACCGCTTGACCCCAGGAAGCCCTGGACAAGGGGCATTCACAGGTCCTCTCAGTGGCTGCACAGGTACAGCCTGTGTCTGGGGAGCTTCTTCAGATTGTGCAGAGCTGGGGGCAGGGGAACAGGGCACCAGCTTTGTGCCAGGTTCAGAAAGGCCATCTTCAGTAAGCAGTGGAGGGGTGGAGAATGTGGGAGAGCCCTGCCCCCTGCTGGTGGGTGGCAGCAACTGGCCTTTTGGGGCTTTGGCTAGGTGTGGGCCTGGGAAATCCAGTCATGGATATGCCTGGTGTGAGTCTTGCAGGCTGTGGGGTTTTGGAAAAAGGCCACTCCAGAGCTTGCCCCTTAAAGTGAGGTCTCACCTAAGGCAATGAGCATCTGTCTGGTGGCAGATTTGGGGCAGGCAGCCGGAGTATTTTAGGAGGAAAGGCCATAGCAGACCCAAGTATCCTCTCTGATAGCCAGATGCTGTGGGCCTCCTCAGGGCCCACTGGGCACCCCTCTGTCAACGGAGGCAGGGAGGCAGTCAGGGATTCAGGTGGGGGGCTGCCCGGGGTGGCACGGTTACTAGGAAAGGCCTCTGCAGTCCGTGTGACCTGGCGCAGTTGCCCGAGTGGCGAGTGGGATTTGCGGGACAGACCCGCCCTGACCCGTGCGGCCCCCCTCCCCGCTGGCAGAGTGAAGACGGCACCTACACGGGCTTCATCAAAGTGCATTTGAAACTCCGGCGGCCGGTGACCGTGCCTGCCGGGATCCGGCCCCAGTCCATCTATGACGCCATCAAGGACGTGAACCTGGCAGCCACCACGGACAAGCGGACGTCCTTCTACCTGCCGCTCGATGCCATCAAGCAGCTACATATCAGCAGCACCACCACAGTCAGCGAGGTCATCCAGGGGCTGCTCAAGAAGTTCATGGTTGTGGACAATCCCCAGAAGTTTGCACTTTTCAAGCGGATACACAAGGATGGGCAAGGTACGAGAGTGTGAGCTCCCCCGGACACTGCCTTCCCACTCTGCCTCTGCCCCCACAACCCGCCCCGCTGGGGGGAGGGTGGCCCTCCCTGGGGACCGCAGTGAGGCCATCTACGTGTGTGGCATCTGGTCTGGGGAAGGCCACGCACGCACGCACGCACGCACACACGCACGCACACACACACGCATGCACGCACGCAGTACTGAGAGCCGGACAGGAGTTCGTGCTGCTCACTGTGCCCTCACTCCGGGTGTGACTCCAGGAAAACCACAGCCAGGGCTCCCACTTCCTAGCCTGTGGAGTGAGACACCCGCCCCACTGCTCCTAATCTTTGACGGGTGACGTGAATGGAAACATGTCAGCTCTGGGCAGGCACCAGAGATAAGGCAGATGCCCTATTTATTCTTGTTAGGTTCATCCCTTTGGGTTGGAAGGATGCCCCTGCCCAGTGCTATAGCCACCCCACCCCTGCCCAGGCTGCCCCACCCGTGCAGGGCGTGCCCGGCTCCCCAGGCGAGCTCCCAGCCCCCTCTCTCGGTTTGCAGTGCTTTTCCAGAAGCTCTCCATCACCGACTGCCCCCTGTACCTGCGCCTACTCGCTGGGCCCGACACGGACGTCCTCAGCTTTGTGTTGAAGGAGAACGAGACTGGAGAGGTGGAGGTAGGCCTGGGGTCCTGGGCTGCCACACCAACGCAGCCGTCAGGGCACAGCGGGGGGTGCAGGTGGGCAGTCTTCTCTGCCCGGCGCAAGTGCAGCAGCAGAATGACTTGTGGAGGTTGAGCGGGGCAAGTGCTGGCCCAGGTTCAGTGTGTCAGCCAGACTGCCGGCTCCCTGGGGTGGCAAGCTGGGGCCTGGCTCTGGCAAGGCCTGTGGAGAGACAGGGTTCCGTGTGCTTTACTTCTGGAAACCCAGGACGGAAGGGCAGTGGCACACACGCCTTGGGTCAGCCCAGGCTCTTTCGCTCCAGGGTGGCCTGAGGCCCCAGCCAGTGCCATTTCTGGGCTCTGCTGGGCATAGGTGGCTTTGAGCCTTTTGTCTCTCCCTGGTTCTTAAAACTTGACCACACGCCCCCATGGGGACCTGTCCAGTCTGGTGGTGTAACGTGAGCTGAAAGCAGACAAGCCCTCCCAGCAGCCTGGGATGCTTGGAAGGTGGACTCATGAGGCCGAGAGCAGGGAGTTCTCAGGGTGTTCGTCTACAGTGTTCAGTGGAGGCCTGGGGTTTGGGAGGGCGGTCTGGGAGGTCACTTGGGACACTTGAGGGGTCTAGGCAAGTGGGACCCTGTCCTTTCTCCTCACTTCAGCCAGGCAGCTGTGGTTGTTTGGAAAAGTTTTCTCCTAAAAATGTGTGGACCCTGCCAGCCCAGAGGAAAGCTTGTGGGCCTGGGAGTTTAGAGACCTGGGTCCTGACTCAAGCGCTGCTGCCACAGGCTTGGTGGCCATGGTTACACTGCCTTCCCTCTGTGGACGCTGGTTTTCTCATTTGTGCAGTGTGGGGAGGAAACCACGTAAACCTTACTGCTCCTCTGTGCTCAAAGAATTTAGGAGTCGAAACCCCTGGCCCCTAGAGGCCCAGCTCCTGGGTGGTCACCTGACAGGCCAGGTCCCGCCCGGGCAGGCCTGGGCCAGCGAGGCTCTGTAGAGCTCTGCAGGTTGCCTCATTATCTGCTCTGCTGGCCACAGTTGGTCCCTGCATTTCATGGCAGATGAGAAAACATGCCATGAAGGGTGGAGTGGTGAGCTCAAGGTCACAGGGTGCACTCAGGCTGAAACCCAGCCTCCCGAGTCTAAGCTGTCCTCCAAATCCTGCGAGTCTGCGCGTTGGGAGCCTCCCATCACCCAGGCAGACAGCTGGAGTGGGCCTGCCAGGGCCGTGGGCAGCCCCACCATCCCTCTTCAGATCTCAGCTGCTGCAGAGAGCACTTAAGATTATTGATTAACAATATGGACAGTTGGCTCGTGGACTAGTATCTCTTGGTCATAAGCTACCAGGCTTTGACAGTTGCCGCTGACGTGGCGCGGAAGACCCACGCTTCAGTCACTGCCCCTGCCCGTCCAGCGGCAGACCATGCCGTGTGCAGACCATGCTGGGCGGCTGGGGAGGCAGCAGGGCCCCTCGGGTCTGGCGACCTCTAACCCATCTCCTGTTCTGTTTCTCGCTGCATCTCCCCCTCGCTTCACAGTGGGATGCCTTCTCCATCCCCGAGCTCCAGAACTTCCTAACCATCCTGGAGAAAGAAGAGCAGGACAAGATCCAGCAAGTGCGGAAGAAGTACGACAAGTTCAGGCAGAAACTGGAGGAGGCCTTGAGAGAGTCCCAGGGCAAACCTGGCTAACCTGCTTCCTCTGCTTCCAATGCCCACGGATTTATTTTTTATTATTAATTATTATTTTGCAACAGACACTTTTTCTCAGGACACCCATGACGGATGCGCCTGTGCTCGCCCAGCAGGCCCAGACGCGGCACCGTCTCTGAGGGACACGCGTGTGCGCAGGGCTGGTCCTGCCCGCCTCCATGCACTGCCCGTCTGCAGCCTGCCAAGCAGCGCTCCTGTGAAGAACGACCTTGCTGTCTGCAAGCCTTTCACAAACCGAGAAGTTGCCTCTCTCGTCGCCAAATTGGAACATTCACACCAGCCGGCAAAGGAAAGGAAAAATGGATTGGAGACATATGTTCTTTCTCTGGCTTTTATTCTTCAATTTCTCCTTTAATTGGCACTTGCAACACCTTTATTTATGAGTCAAAAGTGGTAGCACATTCCTCTAGCCGGTCTGAGCTAAGCTGCTGAAAGCAGGGTACTGCTGTGAAAGGGCCGTGGCCCGCTCGCCCAGACGCTCGGGCTGGGAGCACCAGAGCTGGGCTCGGCTCAGAGGTTTCCAGAGCAGCTGCAGCCTGGGCCTGGCCCTCATCGCCCCGGTCCGTGCACACGTGAGCCCGGAGGCACGTGTGTGGTGCGTCGCCACATCTTTGTCAACAACTGTCTGTTCTTAGGTCACGGCTTTATTTAATGCTGCCATTATCCTCACGTTTCCACCAAAAGGGAACCAGCTACTTACCATTTTCAAAGTCTCCTGCTGAGTACAGAAATCAGGCAGTCAGCGAGAACCAAACAGCTTTGCGGAGAAATGTGTCCAAGCCAGAGATCAGGGGAGGGCCCGGCTGCCTCGGTTTCTCGGTCTCCCGCCCTGTCTCCCTCCTCCGGCAGACTGTAGAACCTCCAGGTGCTGCCAGAGCAGCTGCCTTGACTGCAGAGGGGGACCCTCCAACTCAGCCAACTTGGAGTCCTTTGTGTTTTGAAGTGTGGGCCAGCCCGGGGCACTGTGCTCAGTGAGCTGTGGGGCTGGCCTTTCCGCTGACCTCCCCGCTGACCTCAGTGCCTTTTCGTTTCCAGAGAGACAGAGTGGGGCAAATTTGCTTGAAGCTTTGCTTCTGGCGTGTTCCTGCCAGGCAGTGGGCTGCGGTGGTGCGGGAGCGAAGGCTGGGCGAGCCCTCCCTCCAAGTGTGGGGCCAGGGTCAAACCTTCCTCCCACCAATGGGCCTGGGCTTTGATTCCCATACTCAGTGTCAAACCACATTAACAGGATGAATCAGATTCCTGACCCTCCGTTTGTCCTGGCTGTTTGTTCTAGTCCAAACTTAAAAGTAAACTAGCCAGGTAGCCAGGACTGCAAAGACACTCCAGTGCCCAGGGAGAAAGACTTTTAACTTCTAAAGCAGGGCAGATTTTTCAATCCAGCCCCCGAGAGACCATTTCTTCTACGTCCTCTGCCTTCCCAAGTTCCTCCTGGGTTGGTTCAAGCCTAAGTATTTTCGTGTAGCTTCAGAAGTCCCCTCCCGGATGCTGGCAGAGCCTGCGCTGCCCCACCCGAGAAGGAACGCTGGCCTTCTCCATGCAAACTGTGCACGTCTTCAGAGCGGCAAAGGCAAGGCAGGCTTGCAGCCTGGAAACCCCGCCGTCTCAGGCTCAGCCTTATCACTTCCCTCCCCCGGACTCTCCCCCGCTGGCGTGTGCTGAAGGGAGCGGTGGGCAGAGTCCTCTCCTCGTGCTGCATGTCTTCCCGGCGACAGAAGGCACGGCTCCTGCCGCCACTGCTGTGAATGCTGCTGAGAACCGCCTTCTGACGGGGGTGGCTATTTTATTTTTGAGAAGGAAAGAAGTCATGTACATACGTATTCCATAAAGGTGTATAGCTATATATAAAAGAAACAGAGGTGTTTATGAAATAAGAAAACTACGGGAAAATGCAGACTTTATGCAAAGCACAGTTAGACCCAGGACCGGCCTGAGGTCGGAGCCTCCGGAACCAGTGTGGGTCCAGGACCCCTGCCTTCCCAGAGGTGGGTGTGGCTGTCGGCAGTGCCTTCTGTCGTCCCGTTGTCCTGTGTGTTTGTGTTGAGGGTATTTCCTCTTTCAACGTCTTTCTTATGTGGGTTTTAAAAAAAGTAATAAAAGCTTGTTGCAAAAATGACTCCGACTGGAGACCCCTTCTTTGACCTTTGCTCTCTTGTGGTCTCAGGAGCCGGGACAGAGGGCGGAAGCCCCTCGGCAGAGTCGGGTTTTCTTCGACCAGCGAACGGCGTGACGGCTGCCATCCAAACACGTGGGCTGGAGGGTGCCGCCTAGGTGGCCGGCTGGTCCGCATCCCCACAGGGCGGCCGAGGAAAGGGGGCTCACTGCAGAAGGACGCTGAGTCAGGAGAGAGGAGGGGCTTTCTGGGCCGAGGATGGTTAAACTCATGACAGGCTACTGAGGTGAGCAGTGGTGCTTCTGTTTCTTTCTTCTGCTTCCAGTTTGTTCTTTTTTTAAAATTCAAGTAGACACACAAAATACCAGCTTCAGACGTACAGCACAGTGATTTGACATTCATATGCTTTACAAAGCGATACAGTAAGTCTAGCAACGATGTGAAACTACCCCAAATTGTTACAACACTGTTTTCCGTAGCACCTGTGCCGTATGTTACATCCCCCTGAATTAGTTATAACAGGAAGTTTGTACGCCACGCCCCTTCGCCCTTTTCATCCATCCGCCGCCCCCTCCCCTCGGGTACCCATTAGTTTGCTCTCTGTGTCTATGAGTCTGTTTCTGTTTTGTTCATTCTGTCTTCCTTTGTTTTAGATTTCACATTTATGTAAAATCTACAGTATTTGTCTTTGACCGACTTCATTTAGTATGATACCCTCTAGGCCCATTCATGTTGTTATAAATGGCAGGAATTTGTTCTTTTTTGTGGCTACTATTTCATTATATCACATCCTTATCCACTTGTCTATCGACGGGCACCTAGGTGCTTCCACATCTTGGCTAGTGTAAATAACGCTGCAGCAAATGCAGGGGTGCGTATGTCTTTTCAAGCTAGTGTTTTTGTTTTCTTCAGCTAAATACCCAGAAGTGGGATGGCTGGGTCTTACGGTAGTCCTTTTCTTAGTTTTCTGAGAAAAATCCATACTGTTTGGGAGAACAGTATGGATTGGCTGCATCAGTCTACATTTCCACCAGCAATGCATGAGGGCTCCCTTTTCTCTACATCCTCACCAACACACGTAATTAGTTGAGATTTTTTTAAGACCTTATTTATTCTTAGAGAAAGGGGAGGGGAGGGAGAAAAAGGAGGGGAGGGAGAAAGAGGGAGAAAAACGGTTGGTTGGTTGGTTGGTTGGTTGCCTCTTGTGTGCTCCAAACAGCAGACCTGGCCTGCAACCCAGGCCTGTGCCCTGACCAGGAATCGAACTGGTGACCTCTAGGTTTGCAGCCCGGCCCATGGGGCCATACCAGCCAGGGCTGCAGACCTTTAGATAGAGCCATCCTGATGGGCGTGAGGTGCTGCTTCGCTGTGGTTTTGACTTGCATCTCTCTGCTGTTGAGCGTCTTTTCACATGTCTGTTGGCCAAGTGTGTGCCTTCTATTTCTTACCTAGATTTACTGTGCTTCACAGATGTTGTGTTTTTTTTCGAAATTAAAGGCAAAACCCTCTGCCAGCAAGATTACAATTCACTTGATTGCAATACTTGCTTCATTAGAGTGGTCTGGAACCAAACCTGCAATATCTCCAAGGCATGCCTATATTCAGAAATAAAATAGGAATATGGTTGAAAGTTTGAGATCGTATCACCTGGAGGAAGAGGGCGAGATGAGGTGACCAAGCACAGTCCCTTTCCCCCTTCGCTTTAGCGTTATCTAACTTCCGTGACAGGAACGCCTCAGTAACCACGGAATAGCCACATGAAAGTTACTCAGAAGTTCTCACCTGCCTCCAGGACTGACCACACACAGTGCAGTGACCGGGCCTCGGGCTGCAGGGGCTCTGGAGCCCGCTCAGCGCACTCCCCACCTCCCTGCAGGAGGGAAGGCCCAATACATGTTCTTAAAATTTTCCAGAATGGGGCACAGCTGTAACACCTGTTCACCTCCTAGGCTTCCAAGAAGCCTATCTTTGAATAAATGTGCCAAAACCTGGAAATGAACCAGTTTCTGCTTTTCACTGAAACTCATTGGGTTACAACATGGGATTGAGTTCAAAGTTCTAAGTCTGGCTTTGACAGAGATTATTGGGTTTAGCACATAGAAAAAAGAGTGCATCACACAGCCTAACTCTCCCCTGCCTCCTCACCTGTGCCTCTGTGGTCACAAGGAGGAGAGGGAGGACAGCCCGACGCAGAGGTGCACGCATCACTGGGGGAACCACGCGAAGCACAGGCCTTGAGAGCACTGTGTCACAGCAGAGTCCGAGTTGAGCTGCAGCTGAGTGGACGTTCATGTGACACTCAGCCCACCGTTGACTGGCTGTGTGACGTCAGCAGGGGTTAACAAGGCAACACACAGCTTCTCTGTGCCTCCAACCCCTCCAAGAGTGTGCGAAACAAACCGTGTCTGTGAGACCTTCATAAAGCAGTGCGTGTTCCTCGTCATCACGTAAGAACCGCATGTCAGCACTGCTGTACATGCCATGCGCCCTCAGACCAAGCCGCCCAAAGGTTCTGCTGTAATGTGGTCTTGTTTGGGGTCAACTTCCAGAAGTCGCTCTCTCAGTTCCACGTGCGCAGGCCGGCAGAGGCAGGACCAGCAGGATGAAGCCTGCTGATGGTCGCAGCAGAGGGGCCTGTTGTCCTGGGCCTGACAGCAAAAGGGAGGAGGCATCGCACGGTTTCATGCCCACCCCTTTCTTTTCACGCCCAGGTGGATAATGTGTGAGTACACTGTGAGTGTTTCCAAGTCTTTCTTATCTCAGTTCCTTTTAAAAAGTGAGATGAGAAAGAAAAAATAAGTAAATGGAAGTGTAATTGTTTTGTGACGGTAAAACTGAGAACTCAAAGGCGACCGGCTCAGCCCTCGCTCCTTCCCGCTGCACAGGGAGAGCTCTGGTCCCAGAAGTGATTTCCGGGGCCTGACCAGGGCCCCGGGCACCAACTCTGAACCTTCTGGGCAGCAAGTGACCCGCTGGGAATTGGATGGAAGCCTGGTAACCTCTGTTGGGAAAATGATCACACATCTTGCACACCACGCTAGGGAGTTCATGGGCCCTCTGAAAACCCAACAAAGACCCCTTCCACGAGCCCCATTACGAAGGTCGGGAAGTCTAGGGCTAAAGAACGCGTCTGTGGATAGGTCGTCACTGTGAGGAAGCCGTCATCTTGAAGGCACGTCACAGCGTGCCACCGCCGGTGGCAGCATGCTGTCGCTGAGGAAGGGTCACTGTGCAGAAACCCACATCCTCATGTTCTGTTTTTCTCTGAAACATCTGTCTAGGTTGTGCTGCTGCAGTTCAGGGTCAATCCTTGCAGCTTCTGCCTTGACGGACGACAGCAGCTGGGTTCTGCTCTCTGTTTGAATAACCCTTTAGAGAGGGGAAGGATCTATTTGGGGGCTAGAAGGATGACCAGGTAGTAGGAATGGATGAGCAAGAGGCTGGGGACTGCTGGCAGAGGGACTTCGAAATCACAGGCAGCCCCGCTGCCTGAGCACTGGATGGGCTGTCGGGCCCTGAAGGCCGGGGAGGAACTAAAACCGCTGACGCACGGGAATGAGGGAGGCGTGCGGCAACAGCCTCTTCCGTCCATTTAAAGTGGCTTCTGACTCGAACATTTAGTACATTTTAGCTAAGTGGAGGAAATGAAGGAAATCAAATTTAGATTAGAATAGAAATTTATTTTGGTAAAGAATTATATATTTCTTATTTGCAAAAGCTGAAAATGCTCCTATAAATGACCAGCCCAGAGCTTCGACTTCCACCGGCTTGACTGAATGAACGAGAGTCCGTCACTTCTTCTTGGCAGGTTTGGGGGCCTTTTCCAGGCCTTGGACGTGTTTTCGAGGAAGCTGATACTCTTCTGCAACCCACAAAGCAGAAACCCATCAGTGGGGCATGAGCTCCCCTGTCCTACCCTCCCACGGCTCCAGTGCCGCGCAGTGCCTCTCCTTGGCCCTGACCCCATGGGCTCCCGACCCACACAGCTGCCTCCTGGCCCTCCCCCGCCCCCCTTGTGTGCTCATTCCTGTTGTCAGCTTCTGTTCAAACAACCTCCACCACGGGGTC
Source organism: Phyllostomus discolor (assembly GCF_004126475.2). Classification (NCBI taxonomy): domain Eukaryota; kingdom Metazoa; phylum Chordata; class Mammalia; order Chiroptera; family Phyllostomidae; genus Phyllostomus; species Phyllostomus discolor. The sequence goes on from NC_040916.2 coordinate 5,880,834, forward strand.
TGCTCTGCTACTACCAGCTCAAACTCAGCTCCTACGGGAAGTCTCCTGGGATGAAGTGTTTCTTCTTATACTTCAAAACTGACGTGTGCATTTCAGTCATGTTCACACTGATAGCTGCTTGCTAGGTGTAGTTCAGGCATTTAGAACTTTCTCATGGGAACGTGTGTGTCTCTGTTCAGTCACGTTCATCTCTTTCCCTCTGTATTTTTTTCTCAGCGCCTCATACACAGCTCTTCACTTAGAAAGGCTGAATTCTATAAGTTAGCTGCTGAGTATTGCCTTAGATCACAAAATCAATTTGCTTACTGAGCATTTTCTATATGCTAGGCCCTGAGCATGAAAAAAAAAAAGGATGAAAAAGGCAAGGTCTCTGACTGAAGATGCTCAGCAGGAAGTTCAGACATTAGAAAAAATTAGCCAAGTTGCAGACACTAACCAGAAATACAAACACAATTGGAAAGTGCTACATTAGCAATTTTTTAAGTGTTAGTTTTAGGAAAGAGAAAAAAATGGGGCATGCACTGAGACAGGCTTCCCGTGACCCCAAAGCTGGCCAATGAGCCTTCAGGGTCAGGCAGACTTGGGCTGCGGGAGGAAGAGGAGGTGAGCACCCAAGTATGGATGCGTTTGTGTGTCTGGGCAACAGGCGGAGTCCAGCACGGCCCAGGCCTGGCAGGGCATGTAGGGGTTGCCAAAGAGCCTGATGGGGTTGGTTGGGCTGAGAGGGTCTTGTTTCTGAGCTTAGAGTTTATTCTGAAAGCACTGAATAGGCATAAAAAGTTTTTTAGAGGAGAGTGATAAACACATGCATTTTAGAAAGCTGGCTTGGGCAGAGGCGTGGAAGATGGGTTGAACTGAGGACCCAGGGTTGGTCAAAAGCACTTAGGCTTTGCATTCTGACCAATCAACGTCCAGAGCTCCGCTGCAGCACCCGATAGTTGATTATCTCAGTTTACTCATCTACAGTGCTGCAGCATCACTATGATTAAGAGAAATATACCTGCAAAAAGCCCAGCAAATGCTGAGTGCAGTTTGGGTGCTCAACAAATGTTTATACAAAGAAAAGGACCAGAAAGAAAGGTTCTCTAATAGGATGATGGAAGAAGCATTGAACTTGGGGTCAAAGGATCCACCTGTTCAAACATTAGCTCCACCTCTCATTGGCTTGTAAAAGCTATGTGGGATATACATTCGGGGGTGTTATGAGAACCAGAGTGAGTGAGTTGGTGGGAAGATTTTCGCCATTCAGATCAATGGCTCTGCTTCTTCAGAGGGGATGCTCACCCAGCAACAGCCGGCCGACGTGGTGGACCTGGTTTCCCTGGATTTGGACCTGCAGGCTGTCCCTGGCCCCAGGGGCAGGGGTGACCGTGGTGCTAGCCTGGCATCGCTGCTGCAGGACGGCGGCCACTGCGCATGGGTCCAGACCATAGGCCTCCAAATTCCGGACCACGGTCACCTGGGGGGACAAAAGCCGGATGGTAGGAGCAGACCAGGTGCCCTCCCGCCCAAGGGCCTTCTAGAGCCTCAGCAGCCTCATCACCCCTGTGTCCATCATCCCTACCAGCATGGTGTCTTTTCACCCAGATAACTTATTTTCGTACTTGTAAATTGATTCTTTCCAGCCCAGCTACTATATGTGTTATACAGGGTCCAGCACAAATAAGCCCTTGTTTTATTACAAAATCATGAGCCTGGAATTCTGTAAACAGAACGATATCACACTCAGGCACACCATATGACATTTTAGGTGAAATGTTCAAATAAAGCTATAAACTAATGTATTTTTGGACTAGAAGACACACTTTCCTCCCCCCCAGATTTGGGTGCACCCAAAAGAAGGGTGCGTCTTATAGTCTGAATGTAGCTTTACATTTACTTTGGGGAAATATGTTATTTATGTTATTAAATATTTTACCACATTTTTTGCTTCAAAAATTTTTTCCCTATTTTCATCTAAAACCTAGGTGCATCTTATGGTCTGAAAAATACAATATTACACCTATATTATTACACTTCCGACCACACCTAAGCAAGCCTTGCTGCTGCTGGACCCTATATATTTAGTGGGATAAATATTCTCTATCCCACATATAACATATGCCTTTTTAAAAAGTGTTTGTATAATGGAGAATTTAAAACATAAAGAACAGCGTAACAGCAGAGTGAGCTCCCATGTGCCCACCACCAGTTCCAACAGTTATCGAATCATGACCGACCTCGACTCATCTACACCCCTGACCATTCTCATGTTGCTTTAAAGCAAATCCTCCTAGACATCAGATCATTCCACCCACAGATATTTCAGGATACATCTCCAAAACAGTGACTTTTAAAAACAACTATGAAACCATCACACCTAAAGGTAAATAAATGATAGTTCTTAATACCAAGTAGCTCATCAGCAACATCTGCATTTTTCTATGTTTCATCAACTTCCCAAATGACAAGTAGGTAACTTTGAGATGAAAAAGAAAAATAACACTTTTTAAAAGTCACAGTTCTCCCCATTTCTTTAACAAGTTCTTTCTCATTCATGACTGGTGAAGCACGTTTCTATCAGGAGTGGGTCGGGGAGGGCTGCTTTCAGTAAAGGCCACAAAAGCCCCAAATAACCTACATGGGCCCAAGGGTTCCAGGCCTGGAGAGTCGCAGAACCAGTGAGACGCCGGGAGCCACATCTGTGTCCACCCCCGACAGATGCACAAAATCCCAACAAGCAGCTGTCGGATCACTGCTTGCAGACCTCCAGAAAATAACTCCCTATTTTAGAAAGCACCAATTTTAAGTTTGGATAATTCTAATTAACATAAAAGTGAGTGTTTAAATAAGCTAATATATATATATAAATTGCTGAGTACAGAGTCTAGCACATAAATCACACACTCGAGAAACAGTGGCTGTTCCTACTTATTATCACGGTTATTACTGGTCCTCACTTACGGGATGCTCACAGGCCAAACACTATGACAAGTGCTTCACCCACGTGTACTCCTTCGCCGACCCTCACAGCGCCTTACAAGGAAGGCACTGTTCCCATCTTTATACACAAGGACACTCAGGCCACAAGACATTCAGTGACTTGCTCAAAGCCAAGCAGTGAGGCAAATGCCACGTCTGAACCCACATCTCTAACCCCAAAGCCCACGCTCATCACCACGCGCTACTAGAAAGTTCTCTATTTGACCCGAGTCTGTCTTCCTGGGACTTCCACCCAGTCATCCTATTGCTGTTTTCTCAAGGCACACTGAACAGGTGCGCTCCTTTTCCCGCGGACCGCTTTCCACATATGTGAGGACAGGTTCCCTAAGACCTTGTGTGGCCAAACGAAGCACAGTCAGTTCCTTTAGCAATTCTGCACAAGCTGTTTTCACTGAGCAAGGCCCAGGAGGTAATCGAATGAAGAGGAGGTGAAAGCCTGCAACATAGCTCTAAAAAAAAATAAAATAAAATTTATATGAACCTTTGGAACCAGGTTCGGGCCAGTTTCCCGGCACAGAACCCTAGAGGGCAGTGAGCGAGGAGTCAGCCCTACCTGTTTCATACGGGGCCCAGCCCAGTCACACAAACATGGGTGTCTTATAAATCACCTCTGAGGGGTTCAGGGTCAATCTGAAAACCTCCAACCACATCAGAGAGACCAGAACTTAGCAGGAACATGAAATCACCATCTTCAAACTTTGTGTCTTTGTTTACATTACCTTTTTGTTAGAAGCTCTCTGTGCTAGGGTGATGTCCACTGGGCAGATTTTGCCTTTCTTCACAATGGGCTCTTGTCCAGGAAAGGCCACTTGATAGGCAGGCTGCAGTTTTTCCAAACACCTGGAACGGCGTCAGTGAGCTGCAGACTGATAAAGCACCAGGAGCCCTTTCCTCACACCCCACCCCAGCAGGCAGCGGCTCGCCCGAGGCTGCACAGGAGAAGCATTCAAATCACCTAGGGAGCTGCACCCAGACCAGTCACCGCAGACACTGACCAGGCAGACACATATTTTAAAGCTCCCCAGGTGTGGCCAAAGTCGAGACCCACTGCAATCTTCAGGGAAAGGAACATCAGTGCCTCAAACCCCCGGCAACCGACCACTGGCCTGGCCTTTGGAGAATTCGCCCAGGTTTCTCGATGGAGAGTGCCACCTGTCTCAAAACCCCACCTCACCTGGCCTGAGAAAGTGCCAGGTCACATTTCTGACCTGCTGCAATAATGCACCTGTTATAGAATGCCTTTCCCAAGTTTCCGCCTTTTATCTAATCAGTTTCTCTTGCTGATATATATATATATATGTGTGTGTGTGTGTGCGTGTGTGTGTATATATATATACACACATATATATATGTATACGAATTTTGACAAACTTCTTCTATCAAGGGCCAGACAGTAAATATTTTAGGCTTTAAGGGCCATGCGGTGTCTGTTGCAACCACTCAACCCTGCCTTTGTAGCACGAAAGCAGCCACAGACAGTACATAAATAAGTGGGCGCGGCTGTGTCCCAGTAACACCTTATTTACAAAACAGGTAACAGACCAGATCTGACCCACGGTGCTAAGTTTGCAAACTCCTGATATAAATTATTTTCAGCCTCGGTTCTATGGAAAAGAGTATAGGAACCTTTCCTTTGAGGACTTCAAGACAATTCCCCCTCAGCCTTCTTTTTGTTTCTAAATCTTTATGAAATTCTTATTTTTAATTAGTGTTCTTTCTCTTTCTCCCTTTCAACTTCCCCTACTTTGTGTTGGCTTGTGTAGTTCCAAAGACCCTCCGCATCAGAATCACCCTGTGTTTATGCAGACTGACACGGTAAGAATTACGGGGACAAGTCAGAGACTGAGACAGTGACGATTCCAAAGTCCAGTGTGACAGACACTCAGGGCAGGGGCTGGAACGCTGGAGAGGGGCCGCCGATGCCCACTACCTGGTCAGAAGACTGTCCCACGGAAGCTTCGAGACCATGTGCTGCTCACTCTTCTCTAAGACACAGTCACTCAGGATGGGATCCAGTTTCACGAGACTGTAGGACAAGAACAGGCTGTTAGTGAAGAAATCCTAGCCTTGCCCCTTCTGACCCAAAGGCCAGCTCGGGATTCACCTTTGATCATAACACCCTTTGTAGTCCTTCAGCAGCACTGGAACCCAAACGGTGCCCCAGTCGTGAAGCAATGCACCTGTGCGTGGAGGTACACGTGTACCTTCCTAAGACGAGGGAGAAGCAGGCAGTGGAGGGGGAAGTGGGATGGGAAAATTCAGGGACCAGGATTCGTGGTTCAGTTCTGCTACTAACCAATCACGATTAGGCCAGTACAGTGTTTTGATCATAAGGATGTCTTTTGAAAGTAAAAATAAAAATTATGGAACGCTCTTCATTGAGTAGTTTACCTTCTGTATCCAGGAACTGAGAAAAGAGAAGAGAGCTAAAAGCTATGATGACTGTGGCAAAGTCTTTAATATTTGCATTTTAGCAAACTCCTCACAATGAGCACCCACATCTGAACATCAGTAGTGGACAGACATGAGGTCACACCTGCTCCATCTACAGCCAATGATGGCAGCCCATGTGGAGCGGAACACCCCAGACGGTAACTCCAGGGGTCCACGGCCCGTGGTTTGGAAGCCCTGCTGTTGATTATTTCTACATGCCCCTCCATCCAGACATCCTCTGAGGACCGTCTGAGTCCACGAAAGATGAGTGCTAACAACGCAGACACAGTCTCCTCTCAGCCCACTCACTTCTTGTTGTCTGCGTCCACCAGGTCGTTTTTCTTGGCGTAGTTAATGACGATCATTCGGACCTCACCGCCCTCGAGAACACTCCCCTTCCTAGGTGAGAAGGGACCGGGGTTAGTTCGTGGTGGCCCAGGAGACAACCTGCAAACACCAGGACTCGCTCCCTGCTCAGCAGGGTGCTTTCCCCAGCTTCTTGACTTATTTTCTTCCCTTTTCCTGACGAGTGAGGTAGTAAGCTGGACCACGTAGACTGTAAAGAATAATTACAGGTAGAAAAAGGAGAGGCCTACTCTCTCATTCATTTAGTCCAGAGACACTTTCTGGGAAGGAGGCTTGAGCTGGATCTGGGAGGAAGGGAGGTCAGGGCAGAGGAGGTGCTGCCAGTCACAGAACACTACTCAGGTGGAGAGGAACTACAGGCCAGAGTACCAAGCGGGCAGAGAAGGGCTGCTCTCCAAAAACTCACTTGTGGCCAGACTCCTGGAAGAGCAGGGTCATGCTGGCTGGGACACAGTAGAGGGGTTTTATATCTGGAGGGTGATAGGGCTGTTCCCTGCCACCCTCCTGGACAGTCTGGGAGGTCGGGGAGGGCTCAGGTATGACGAAAGATGTGATCCTAAAACCCAGCAGAAGGAAAGAAAAAACACATTTTATGCTAGTGTCTCGGCAAGTCCCAGTTCACGGCCCAGGTGCCCCGGGGCCAGCTGAGCTACGGTGGCCAGGCCCCCTGCACTCACCTCGGGTGTTTCCAGTCCACAGCCACAATGCTCTCCACCCCTTTGCTCAGCTCCTTCACCTGTATAATCTGCTCCTGCTGCATTTGCTGCAGGAACTTAGAGAGCTAAGGGAGAGAGGGCCAGTGGTAGGGGACTTCATCACACACACTGAGCACCTAGGATGCGCCAGACACCGAGCTAGGCAGGTCCTGGGGAAGGGCGTGGGGCACTCCCTGCCCTCATCACAGAAACTGGGAGGCCCCCACCCAGAGGCTCAAGGGGTGAGAAGCTCCTAGAAACTAGGTGGTGAAGCCTTTCTGAGCTCTGATCAGACATAAAGGCTCAAGAGGAGAGAGGGAATGGGTGCCCACCTGCCTCAGCCCAGGGAGAGCTTTCTCCCTGACCCCCAGAATACCTGGAATCGAAAGGCTCAATTCCAGCCTGAGCGCTGGAGAAAGGGCTTCCCCAGTGTGCGCCCAGCTCACGTCACGTGTGCCCCCACACAACTCTGTGGGTACGTACAGAAGGTGCCGCTTACCTTTTTGTAGCTTGACTTCTTTATGTCCAGTTGCCGTCCTTCGGGGCTGATGGCAGATGGAAAGGCAAGTTAAGCTACGAAGCCGCAGTGTGGGACCTGCCTGACACTGAGAGGAGGCATTTTCCTCCAGCCTCCCCACCCTACTCGGGAGGAAGCCGCTATTCCAGAGCTCTCTGCAGGGGGACGGGGGTATCCCAGGCGGATGCAGGCTTTAGGACACTCTAGAACACAGGTGGCGAACACAAGGCCCGTGAGCTGAATCCAGCTCTCCACCTCGTTTTATCGGGCTGGGCACCTTGTTTCTACCCGGCGGCAGCACCGAGCTCCTAGCCTCTAGTTAAGGAGTCGTTACATTTACATGGCCCTAAAATTACATTCAGCCCTTTGAAGGCAACCTCGAGGCTGATGTAGTCCCTGGTGAAATGAGTTTGACACCCCTGGGCTACATCACTGCTGTCCCATAGGTCCCTCCAAAAAGGTATTCAATCCAGTAGCCACTAGCCACATGTGGCTATTAAGCACTTGAAATGTGACTAATGTGACTAAGGAACCACATTTTATATTGTATTTAATTTTAATTAATGTAAATTTAAACAGGCACACGTGGCTAGTGGCTGAGGTACTGGATGCAGCTTTAGACGCCTCTCAGACTGGACAGCCTCCTGTGGCCTCAGAAGTCCCACCTGCAGGGGGAGCTGGTTCCGGCGCTGGGGCTGCTCTTTCTCAGGAGAGCAGCACTCGCTCCTGCTCCCCACCACTTACGTCTTCCCTGAACGTGAGCAGCACAGCAGCGGCGGGTCCCCCAGTGCGTCCTCCAGCCACCACCCAGGTGAAGAAGGGCTATCTAGAGCATGTCCCAGGGTCCCTGAGCTCCGTGCCACCCAACGAGGTCGGACAGATGACCAAGTGCCTGCCACACACACCAGACCTCACATTTGTCTAGGGTGCCTCACAAAAGCTCACATGTAAGTAGGGGGGAAATTACAGTAAAACCACTTTTTACAAAACAACAAAAAAAAGTTTAGTCTCAGGTAAAAATCAATAAGCAAACCTCCTGACATGATATTTATTAAGTGCTTGCTAAATGCCAGGCTACTTAATCTTGACAGCAATCTGGCAGGTGCTCGAAGCGAGGGCTGGGAGAAGCCCAGCGGCGAGCACGCCCGCTCCAGGGCCCCGGGGAGCTGGCGTCTGGACCCAGAGGCTCCATCTTCCAAGCTCAGTCCTGTCCACAGGGGCTGTTCCCTCTCCTGGCGGCTTGTGTTCGAAGGAGGGATGAGGGTTCACACCGATTCTCCCTGCTGACACAACCTCCCGTGGCCCACCTACTTTTCAGAAGAGTGAGGGGTTGCAAGTTCCAGAAGCAGCCTCCTGGCAGAGGCTGCTCCGGACTCCTGGACAGGACGTGTGGCCCGATTCATGACAGGCGACCCAGAAGCAACACAGCAGAGGCAGTGCTCTGAGAGTCTGGGGAGCTTTAACCTTTATTTCCTTCACATCCTTTCACTGGCTATGTTTTTAAAACGCAGGACCTACTTTGCTGGGCACATCAACCCTCTACTCCACTCCTTCCACAGCGTATCCCTCAACCAGTGCCCCCACCAGCCCTGTCCTGTCCCACCGCAGAGGAGCAGGATGGAGACCCTTGAGGCTGGGCCCACACCATGCCTTCCGTACCAGCAGGAGAACACGTGGCTGCCGAGGAAAGTGCTGGTAAGTAAAGGGAGGTCAGCTTTTGTGACTCGGCATTTCAAAGCATGCAAGAAGCATCGCTGTAACAGCTCATCCATTTGCTCTGCAGGAAAAGACGAGAACCACACCCTTCCTGGGGGCATAGGATGCCCGGTGCTCCCTGCCCAGCTCCACACCCCCACCCTTTTCCCATGAGGGAACCCGTTCCCAGGTCCCAAAGGTCCCAGACCCTCTGGAGCACAGAGCCTTTAAAGAAGGTTGACCCCAGAGAAGGGGACAAGCACAAAGTCCCACCCAGCCAGGGGCCAATGGTTCTCTGACAGAAGGAAACTTCACGGGCTCTGCAGCTGGAAACAGTCCTAAGTCCAGGGCAGACGGACACCCAGGGAAACGTGACTGATGCGGGGAGGACCCCCGGGTGAGATGTCAAAAGGCTGCTGCACCACCCTCACCACAAATAAGGATGTGCCTGCCCTCTGCCAGAGCTTTGGTGTCGCTCTAGCCGGAAGGACAGTGTAGTGCTTCAGCCTCCTACAGGCTACAGGCTGAAGGCTGAGGAGGTGGCCCTCCCACTCCCAGCGCTGTACCTTGAAGGGTCTTGCTGTCTGTGGGGTCAGGGTTCAGGCCTCCAATGCTCGGGTCTTCTGAGGCTCCTGGCAGGGTTTTCTTCCCACACGTCTGCTGATTCTCCCCACTCTCCTCTCCCCCTCCCTCCAGAGCCAGGTGCCTCATATCTTCCTGCAGGGCGGGGTCTTCCGGGACAGACCCCTTCTCTTCACCGAGATCTGGGTGATCCAGGGCCAGTGGGGCAATGAAAGGTGGAGGGGACTTGTCTCCAGAGCGCCTGGAAAAATCTCATGTCAGAAACACCACGTAGCAACCACAGCACTTTCCAACCTGGGTCAAGGGGTCAGCCAGGAGTTCAAAGAGTAAGAGCCATGGAGGCAGGAGAGGGCAGAAAACCTGGGCTCGCATCTCAGCTCTATTTCCAGTTCTGGGCCCAGAAAATTCGCATGCCTGAGTTTCCTCATCTCTGAAATGGGGAGTAACTCTTAACCCTTCCCTATCTCAAAGGATGACAGCATTATTAATAGACATCTGGGGACAGAGCAAGACTAAAGAAAAAAAAGTACTTAAAGAGAAACTGCCAAAAGTATTCCATTGCTATGAGTTAAAAATAAAAATATTTTGCATAACAAAATTAAGACCGCGAATGCATCTGTCAGACCAGTTTGGGGAAATACGAACACCCAAGGCTCACAGGCTGTAACAAACTGCAAACGACCTGGACCGCTCAGGGACGGCAAAGCCCTTTGCTCTGTGTCAAGTCAGAATGCAATCTTACTTGCCCTGCGGGGTTACAGCGGTTTTACAGCACTATGCCTCAGGGAGAGGCAGAAGAGCAGTGCCACGGAGCAGAGCATGGGGAGGGGTAAGAGGACAAAGCCTGGTCTTGTCCAAGGTTATGTACATCAAACCAAGTTTTACCTAATAGCTGCAGCAAGGCTTATTAGCATGGTAACTAGTGAGGCCAGGGTGTATGTTTAAGCTATTCTGATCGGGTCAATAACATAAATATTTTTAAAAGGTGGGGGGAGTGGGGCTGAGGCAGCAGCTGATAACACCACGTAGACAGCATGCCCTTGACTGCCGTGGCTCAGATGGCTAGAAATCAAGGTGCCGGGAGGACAACAGTAAGCAGCTCTTGACTGTCTGCTGGCCACAGGCTGATGACTTGTGCCCCAGCAACGCAGGGCTTGCCCAGTACTTGCAAAATGAGTACCTCCAAAGGGGGCTGAAAACGTCAGGATGAGTCTCTGCACCGGCAGGCCACAACACTTGGCCAAAAGACCAGGTATACTGCTTTCTAGAGAAAGTACTATTTACTGTTTTGGTAAAACAACAAGCAAATAACCAGAGAGCAAACTGGTGTGTGGCTCCAGAAAGCAACTGTCGCAGGAGAAAGTGTGGCTTCCTCCCAGAGAGGAGATCTGGGACACAAGATCTGAACAATGTGACGCAGTCACTGCCCTGTGCCCGAGGGTCTTCTCTGCTTAGACTGGGATTCAGGAGAAGACTTTCTGAGCACTCGTCAGGGGGCCAAAGACGCCTAAGTGCACATGGCAGATAAGGCCCCACTGACTGCAGCTGTGAATGCAAATACTATCCCTGTATTGACAGGCAGAGTCACAATCCTAAAGCCTTCTTCCAGGCCTAGCATTCTGCAACCCACCTAGAAAATAATCCAAGTCCTCTGTAATTTCTTCTGTGAGCAGGCAAAAAAAGAAAAACAGAAAACAAAAAAGAACCCTGCTCCTACTTCTTCACATTTAACAAGGAAATTATTGTCTGGGGTCAGCAACTTGCCTCAGGACACAGCAGGGACCAACATCCTCACTCCCGCATGCTGGCCCCATGCCCTTCCCACCCGAGCAGCTCCCTGTGAAGCAGCAATAACACTGAACCCACCACAAGTGGTCCTGGTACGTGTGCAGCATGGTGAAGCCCCTTCCCTTCAGGCCCGAGGCCAGCATCTCCGGTGTGGACATGGCGGCAACTCCGACGGCAACGGGGGCTCTGAGGAGGAGGAGGAGGCCAGAGACACAGTCGGGGAGAGTCTTCCAGGACGGCACCTGTCAGGACCCCTCTCCACACATGTACTGGGAACGCCACAGTTGCCAATTTGAAGCGTCCACTAGATTCACAAAACTAAACTCAGTCCAGTCTCAATTCCCCTCAGATCACCTAGAGATATGACTGTCAAGAATCCCTTGACCAACTATTCCCTCTCTTATAAGTAACTCCTCTTCTGACGATGTCACTTTGTGTTTTATCCCTATTATGAATAAACCCAGGCAGGACATGATAACCCATGACAGGATATCTTTCATTTCAAAAATATAAGTGACTTCCTCTACCTTCGAGAAGGCACAGCCACCTGACACCGAAGTTCAGAAGGGAGGCCTTTCACGTGCCCTGAGTTAGGCCGAGGGACGTCACAGGGAAGGGAAAGGAGAGCAACAGTGGCGCCAACTGTCCCTTCGGAGTTGGCTCTTTGCAACAGGACTTGCTCTGTGTAACTATCTAAGAACAGGGTGTGTCGAGAATGTCAAAAACAACCAGTTACAGGAAAGACAAAAACTTCCAAAACCCAAACGGGAAATCTCTGTCATCCCAGGGAGTAACCCTGGGATGACACACTCACTGCCTGTGTGCACACCCACTGCCTGTGTGCACACCCACTGCCTGCATACATCGGTGACAGCTGGGTAATGGTGGGGGAAGGTCACCGAGGCCCCAGGGAGAAGATTCAAGAAGAAGGTGTTCCCAACACCTAAACTTAAAAACATGTTTGCCAACTTGGTAGCTGTACCTCCTGTGCCATAGGTCAATTACTGTCACAGAAACTTTGAATCTGGTTTCTTTCCCAGCTCCTAAGAGAGGGGCATCATTTTCTTCCATCCTTGGGTCAATGACTTGAAACTTCAGTCTCAAACATAGCTTGTAGTTTCAACAAATTTCTTTGTACCCTTATCCTCCGCCACAAACCACCCCCTTGCTTCATCCCCATATGAATTCTAAAGGTCAACTGAGCAGGCTAAATACACATTTATGAGTTTTCTCCTATCTTCAACAGAATACTAGAGGGAAAAACAATGATATCACCATTCTTTTCAACCGCATTTTTGCTACAGGTAAACAAAGAAGGAAACATTTCTAGGTGCTTGGTTCCAAAGGTTCAAGGTAAATTGGAGAGTATCAATAGCAAAAATAAGATCTTTCAACACTGACCAACCCCCCCCCCTTGCCTATGATCACTCTCTCTCTTTCTCAAAGAAGCAATGAGTAAAATGATGAGATGTCATTTTTCACACAGGACGACACAAATGAAAAGGACCCAGCACACCCAGTATTGGTGAGAATGCAGGGAAATCACATCCCACAGGTGGGAGTGAAAACTAATACAGCTTTTTCATAGGGCAACAGTATTTATTTTAAAAAATACATTGGCGCTGCTATTCCTAGAGGCATCAGTAAGATGATGCTTTGACAGAGACAAATTAGGGACACCGGAATGTCCACTAGGAGAGGACCTCTTCCATCGCCACAGAACAGGTAAAAAGATTCAGTATATCTGAGCTTGCTGACATGGAAAGTGCCCACACTATCTTAAGCAAAAAACAATATAAAGTATAATTCTGTTTTGTTTGTATACTTAAGCCCTATGTCATACATTTTACATACACTGAAGAAAGTTGGTAAAGGTATGAATCAAAATGATGATGGTTACTTCTAGGAGAAAAGGATTGTGAGATAAGAAGGGTTTAATTTTTCAGAATTGTTCATATTATTACTTCCTACATTATCAATATTTTTATTTTTTTAAAAGATTTTATTTACTTATTTTTAGAGAGGGGGAAGGGAAGAAGAAACGGAGAGAAACATCATGTGATCGCCTCTCGCAAGCCCCCTACTGGGGGGGGACCTAGCCCACAACCCAGGAGTGTTCCCTGACTGGGAATTGAACCAGCGACCCCTTGGTTTGCAGGCCTGCACTCAATTCACTGAACCACACCAGCCAGGGCTATTATTCATATTTTTAAAAAGCAGTGTGGTGATGGCTGCAGAACACTGTAAGTATACTAAAGAGCGGTGAATAGTACATTTGAAACAGGTTAATTTTATAGTATGTAAAGTATATCTCGATAAAGCTATTGAAATAACTAAAAGATGAAGATGATGATGTGGATGATGGGGGAAAAGTATCAAGCTCATGAAAGACAAGGAACGACCAAGAAAATGTCACAGACAGGAGACCAAGAAGACATGACAACTAAATGCATTGTGGTATTCTGGAATGAATCTCTGAAGAGGAAAAAAAAAAGACATTAGTGGAACAACTGGAATAAAGTTTGCAACTGTGTTAATGGTATTGTACCAGTGTTAATTCCCTAGTTTTGATAACTATGGTTATACAAAATGTTATCATTACAGCAAGCTGGGTATATAGGAACTCTGTACTATCTTTGCAACTCTTCTGTAAATCAAAAAGAAGAAGGAGAAGAAAGAAGGAAGAAGGAAGAAGGAGAAGAAGAGGAGGAGCAGCAAATATACTTGGTCCAGATGTGTGGACAACCCACACATCTATTTCACTGAGACGTTCTTCTTCTTCCAGAAGAATCCTTTTTTTTTACTCTTAATCCTTTACCCATATGATTTAGGAAGCTGTCATTCCTTAACCCCTCCCCAGTTTTACTTAAGGCACAGCTGGCCGGCACAGTACCTGTTTCCCATCAAGACAATGGCACAGAGGTCACCCTTCTGTACCTGAGGCAGACCAGCAGGGGGCACCACTAGTCCTGGCAGCATCAAATCTGCAGCAATAAAAAAAAGCATTGACATTTATGTTCTGCCTCCATCTAATTCCACGTTTTACTTCATTATTTATTTACTCAATAAACATTAATGTAATTATAAACTACATTATTTATAATGAAAATTTAAAATGGCAACTTGAGTAGCAGATCTTTTCCCACTGTGGCAGGGGGCAGGGGGGAGGGTGGGGTGCTAGTGGTCATATCGAACACCAAGCTGGGGGTCCAACTGCACAATCTCTTATCCTGGTTTCCTAAGTTCAGCTTGTTGATTTACAGTATAGCCCTCGGCAGTTCCGAGGTACTTTCACATCGCTTATCTTACTTAAGCCTTACAAACGGTCAGAGAGGTCCAGAGGGCTCATGGGAGCAGCCAAGTGGGAGACATAACACACAGGGGGGATAAATTCCATTTTTCAAACATATGAATTCAGGGAACAAGTACATTTCTTAAAGTAGCCGGCCCTTCCTAAGTAGGTTTTAAGCAGTAGCCAGAATACAGGAAAATCCTCTTACCTGCTCCCCCCACCAGTTTTTCGAGCACCAGAGGCCATGTTGTAAACGTTGGCAGAAGAGCAGGATAAGACCACAGGGCGTACACTGTCCAAAAAGAGACCCAGGAAACATTAAAGGACAAAAAGTCAATCCCCTGGGGCAGTGGCAAAGCCAGAAACTAAGGTTGATTTCATTAGGATGCAGAAAAGAAACTCAACTCAAAGCCAGTGAGAAGGCTGGGAGGGGAGAGCCACAGAGAATTCATTCTTAAAGAAGACAGACTTAGGAAACTGGATGTCACTTGGGTCTGGAGGCACCTGTTGTTCCACCGGGACTGCTGCAGCAGATGGCCACAGGGGATAAAAGCGGGAACACAGACCCACTGAGGATTCCCTTCATCACCTCGGAAGTGAGTAACCTAAGAACAGGGTACCACCCTATAAGAAATTCTGAAACTTTCCCATGTTTATTATTTTTATTCTGTTTCTATAGTATTGACAATAATACTCTAGATCAGAAAGGCCTATGTTTGTACAGCAGCAAAGGGAGGTCAAGGGGAGTGGCCTAAGGATTGCACTGCACTGCACTTTTCCAGTCAAACTTGGAAAAAGAAAGCTCCAAGTGACAAAGCAGGAGTCTGCAGCTATGGGAAACAGAAAAAAAACACTGGGTCTCTGAGACCTGTGACAAAGAGAGAAAGCAAAGAATCCTGAGCACCAGGCAGAGCCTAAGACCCCCTGAGTGGTATCTTGACTGAAGTACATCCCTAAGCCAGTGCAGTATGTAGTTTAATTAATTCAGCTTCTTTCCTATAACAGTATCTCTTTGGTACATTAAGAAAATCCTGCTAGTGATAGTTTTCAGAAATATTCATACCCTGAAATTCTACTGTTTTCAAGACCTCTGTTGATCAACCTACTATAAACTATTATTCCTTCATCTCAGACTTTCCCTTGGCAAGCACCCTTTTTCTGCATCAGCTCCTTTTTTCCTCGCTCCTATAGTAGTTTCTGCTCTTGAAAGACTCAATTCTAGGGATACTAGGTCCAAAAACATTGTTAGGGATGGTATGGGGAGATTTTCAACTTGTTTGCATTAAGGAAGAGAGGATACTGGAAGAAATAAGGAGAAACAGATATTAGGCAAGGACTACAGTAACGGCCATCTCCATCCTACTGCCATACCTGTCGGATATAGATTTTTCTCCAGTTCAAATAGGATGGGATTACCACCACTCACGTACACAGTCACTGCATCCCCTCTGTGAGCATACAACTTCACAACGTTGAGCTCTTCCTTTCCAGGTACTAACTGAGAGACCCCATCGGTTCCAAGAGTGGGGAAGGCAGCCGCCACATCAGCCCGAAGCTTTCTCCTGCACAAATCACACCAATATCTGGTATGAATGCTGTCTGCATGGATTTGAATAAATATTGAGGAAACACTATAAAATCATGGGGGCCAAGGAAAGACTGTCTGATTTAGAATGCCCTATTCTAGCACACCCTTCTGAAAAATCCTGTTCTGTTTCTCATCCAATGTCTTATCTATTTTCACTTTCTGTGTTCCTGGGCAAGTCTTTCCATTTTACAGAGAAAGAGCAAAACTGAGACCCAGTGAGCATCCCAAGTTAGCCTGACACTGGACACTCAGCTCTACCTTCCTGACTCTGTGCCTAACCATAGACCCAGTCCTTTCTCATATATGCTTGGCAAATCTGGCGGCTTATGATTAAACAACTATACCAGAGCCCAAAGAGTAACTACGGAACACTGGTTCCAAAATTGGAAACGTGACATTTGCATTTGCAGCACTGTCTGAACAGATATAGTTCTTACCACATGTGCCTTATCCTCTTCCACCTCAGTCTCCATCTGTCTCTCCTGCCAGAAGTAATCACTGGCACTTTTTCTTGTATGCTTGTAGTTCCCTGTGCCCTATCTGATCTTTCCCAAGGGACTCGAAGCTCTTTGGAGGCCAGGGACTCGTATTCCTGCATTTTTGCATTCTCCACGCCTTAAATAGACTGCATTGTACGTTTTCTTTTAAACTCACTGGGATATCCAAAACACACCCTGGGAGATACGTCAGGCCTCCCCTTCATTTTCACCTCCAAAGTGTGTCTAACCCACCCTTGCCCTGGGGTCCCTTCCCCGAGTACACCCCTCGGCCTCCACCCCAGGACGGCTGACCCAGCCCAAAGAGGGCTGTGGACTGACCGGCTTGAAGAAATAGCTGGGTGCCCTTGTGGGCGGAGCAGGCCCTTTCTCCTCCCTCACCTGTCCGACCCCTTGATGGCCGTGTTGGACTTGACCCGAAAAGCCTTGGCAAACATGTCTGCTGGAATGGCCTGAGGAAGAAAAGCAGAGCACAGAAGCCAGGGGCTGTCAGGAAAACGAGAACGCGCCGCCTCGCCAACCCAGAGCCCTGGGGGCAGCCATGCTGGGGCCCGGCTGGAAAAAGAGCCCGGCTGGAAACCTGCGCCGCGTAGCAACACGAATGTTGCCGCTGCGGCGACCGCGGCTGCCCCTAGTGGCAGGGCTGGGAACAGAGGCAGAGCCGGGAGAAGCCGGAGGAAGGCTGGGGCGGACTCCTGAATGCCCCTCCCCCGATGCAGCCCCCACCGCCCGGTTCTGCGCAGGCGCGAGCGGCTGGAGCCTCCGCGTGGGTAGAGACCTGCCCCAGCCAGCAGCGACTGCATTTATCTCCCATTCATCAGCGTGGAGGCGTGCTGAGTCCTGCCAGTTAGCGTTCCGTTCAGTTTAGTTCAGTTCGGCAAAATTGATTGAACTCTTGTTTTAGTAAACTTGCAGGCCTCTTGAATGTTTTCCTTAAGGGTTTTTGTTTATTAAATCTTTACATTTTATTACACACTAAAGGTCTCAGCTAGGATTTTCTCCAAGATTTTCTGCTCCCTGTTTTTTTAATTTACATGAGGTGATAATAACAACAACAGGGAATCCACTCTTGTCCCAGATTGCCCCTCGTGAGATAAAAAGCTACAGACGATCTTTAAATGTCTCACTTAAAGTATTGTTGGCGATTTGTTTGTACCTTTTGGGTTCAGGCATTATTTAGGGCTTTTGTTTCCAAAGTAATTGTGTTACTTAGGGGTTTATTAACTGGAGTGACTTACTGAAAAACTCTGAGATGATGAGGATCAAATGATGGTTTGGCCTCTACTGGCCATGCCATCATACACCAACAGCTTATTCTTCCTGAAACTCTTGTGTTCTCTGTGGCCTGTGGACACCATGCCTTCCTCATGGGGCTTCCATGAAAAACAACAGAGACAACATGTGTGAGATGTTGCACAGTGCTTTGCAAGTTTCCAATAAATAGTAACTATTAGTAAAAAAAAAATCAATCTCAGACAGGGGTGAGGGTTTGGATTTCCCTGAGAGGGGCAGCTGTGTGCCCTAGAGGCAAAGATTTAAACACCTGGCCACTACTAAATCAAATTTTGCATATGAAAACTTCAGAGCAGAGTGTCTATCCTCCAAGAAAAATATCCTAATTGCTATATGAAATTATATAGTTGCACAAAGGAGAATTCCACATTGACCATCCAAAGGTTAGGCCCTCACAGTGTCTGCCCACCACCCTTATTGGAAGGGTCCTTAATCCAGCAGAGGGGCCAGCCCCACCTCCAGCTTCCCCTGCACTTCTGACCCACCAGGCCTTTATTCTGAAGCACTGCAGCCCCAAGACCAAAGTCCAAAAGCCCTGTCCCCTTGCACCCCAACCGGGCCACACTTGGGGAGGCCGCCTCCAACCCTGAGCAAGTTGACATACCCCACAATTTTCAAGTCTTCCAGCTGAGGCTCTAGCTATCAGGGAGCAGAGACTAGCTATTTCACTATTCCCTGTCTGAATACCTGATCAGAAAAACCATGAGATAGTAAGTAATTGTTGTTTTAACCTGTTAAGCTTGGGGATGGTTTGTTATGCAGCAATGAACTAATATAGGACCTCAAGCATTTCTCAGTCCCAGTGTGTCCCGAAAGTAGCCAGTTTGTTCATGTCACTGTGATAGAAGCAATAGATGTACACAGTCCAACTCTTCTCCCAGGAATCATCCTCCACTAGCTCTTTTGCTTACAATACAAAAATTGAAAATTTGTTTTATTGTTTTTACTCTTCAATTACAGTTCACATTCAATATTATACTGGTTATTGGTTTCAGGTGTATAGCATAGTAGTTAGACATTTAAATAACTTACAAAGTAATCAATAAGTCTAGTGCCCACCTGGCACCATACACAGTTATTACAATATTACTGACTGTATTCTGTATTCTGTACTTTACATTCTCACAAAAATTGAAAATTTAAAAACCTAAGATGTTTGACTAATGCACAGTTGGAGAGGTCTAGGGAAGGGAGGAGCTTTAATCAGAAAAAACCTTTGCCAGGAAATCTGTGACTCTGGGGATTTTTTATGAATGGGAAGGTCCCACTGAAACCACAATATAGAGGGACACAGTAGGTAAAGGTCTACACATCAAGGCCTTGCTCTTGCAAAACCAAGCAATGAGCCCAACTCACAGAAGGCAGGGCACCACCACGGCCAGCTCAGCACTGCTCTGTTGCTTGGTCTCCCTGGCCAGGTTGGCGGCTGGCCGAGACTTCCCAGCCGGCCTGCCTCACTTGCCCAGCACCACTTCAGGGATATGAAGACTTTCTTTGTGAGTATGATGCCTTCCTGTCCTTTCTGTCCTTTGGGGACTGCCCGAACTACATATTCTTCTGGGCTTTTAAAATCCTGTTTCTTCTTCACAGCCTCCCCCAGCTCACACCCCCAAAGGCTAATGGGTCTGGAGGATCCCAGGTGAGGCCAGTGGGAGTCCTTGGACACTAGCAATTGGGCGGGAGAAGGTCATGCAGCTGTCAGAAGTAAAACCTTCCACAGCCCAGAGAGGTAGTTTGTCCCTTGCCTGGGGCAGATCTGGAAGGACTGATGTGAGGTGAAGATGTTCTCCACCACCTGTGGCAGCAACCCGTCATTGGAAACTCTCGGGACCTAATGGACTTTCGGAAAACTCTATGAATAAAGGAAACCTGCCTTAAAAGATGGCCAACGCTCCCACAGATCTTTAAGCTCCTGACCTGATTCTGTGGCAGGGTGAAGGGAAAGGCCAAGTGCAAGGGTGCCCGAGGGGCTGGAAGCCCTGAAGTTGGACATGAGTTTCGAGGGAAGGCCAGGCAGGGGACCGGCAGAGTCGAGACCAAAACTTCTGGGGCTGAGTCAAGGTGCTTCCTAAACCTCAAAGTCAGGATTTCAAATGCCTCCTGAGCCTGAGAGAAATACTCCCTTTTAACTGATGCTCGCTGTACTTTTGGGTCCTGTGATGAAACCTAGGTAGAACTGCACAGATCACACAACAGAGGACAAAAATAAAAGAGGCCCAGGGGACGAGCGGGGACAAGTGCTGTGAACATTTTTCTGAATGTCTTCATTCCTCTAGTGTTGTGCTATCTACAGCAAAGCCAAGCCCAGACAGGCTGGCTTTTGTTTAATATTTCCTTTCTAGGGGACTTGAAAGCAAGAGTTTCTAGATTCTGGGACTGAGCAACACCCCTGGAGCATGAGGAGGCTGGAAGATGTAAAGCTCCTACAGGGGTGGATGTACAGAGTGGGTGAACTGCGCGGAGAGGGCTGGCACACCGGCTTCCTGGCTGCAAGCGTTGGTGACTGCTCCTCTGTTTACAGTGCTGGCTCAGTGACCTCAGCCCAGCCTAGGGTTGGTAGGCCCGGCCAGCAGAGAGCCTGTAAATGCAGGGTTGAGGCAAGAACTGGCACAGCTAGTCAGGTGGCCCCATTTCCCTGCTTCCCTACCCACCTTCCACTCCACTGTCCCTCGGGCTCCACGTGACTACTGACATGTGACAGCAGACTCTGGAGTGATGTGGCCACAAGCCTAGGGACACAAAGGACTACTGGCAACCTCCAGGAGCTAGAAGAGAGACGTCAACAGACTCTCCCTCCAAGCCTCTGGAAGAAACCAACCACGCTGACACTTTCCCGACTTCCGGCCTCCTAAACTGAGAGAGAATAAATGTCTGTTGTTTTCAGCCATCCAGTTGTGGCAATCTGTTACAGCAGCCCCAGAAACCTAATACAAGTGAAATAAAAACATGTACTCACAAAAGGTCTGTACACAGTGTTCGTAGGAACTTTAAACACAGTAGCTGCAAAGTTGGAACAGCCCAAACGTTCACTGACAGGCAACTGGATAAACAAATCGTGGTCTGTCTACTCAGCAGACTCCTCCTCCTAAAAAGAATGAACTATCAGGGGTGGGCTGTGTGGAGGAGGGCAAAGGGGGAAAAACTGGGACAATTGTAACAGGGTAACAATAAAACAATTAATAAAAAGAACCAACGGCTGAGATGTGCAACTTGACAGCATCGTGTTGAGAGAAAGAAGCCAGAGACTAAGGGGTGCTCGCTGTGCTGCTTGTGTGAAGCTCAAGAACAAACAGCACCAATCTGGGGCGATGTCTCTGGGGCAAGAGAATCAACTGGAAAGGGGCACAAAGGGGCTGCAGAAATAGTTTATATCTTGATTAGGGTGTGTGCTCACAGGGTTACCCAATTGTCAAAACTCATCAACATATACATTGAAGACCCGTGCACTTTGGGGGTGTAAAATTTACTCTTAAAAATTAGCGAATAGCCCTGGCCAGTGCAGTTCAGTTGGCTGGAGGGTTGTCCCATAGATGAAAGGCTGTGAGTTTGCTTCCGGGTCAGAGCACATGCCTTAGGCTATGGGTTCAATCGCCTGTCCAGGTCTGTCCGGGAAGCAACCAATCCATATAAAAAAAAATTAGTAAATAAAAAAATTCAAAAATTAGAAAAAGATTTAGGGAATAAGATGATATGCATTTGAGTGTGTGTGAGAGTTTGTGTTTTGGAGAGAAGGTGGGAGGGGGGAGTTACCTGGGGTGATTTTGTAAGACCAGATTTCAAGTCTAATTCAAAGTATTTCAGATGAAGATTTTATTCCCTACACCTAGGGTTTCCAGGTTTAACAACCAAAAAATACAAAGTACCCAGCTAAATTTGAATTTCCAAGGAAAAATGAGTACTTTTTTTGGCATTGATGTGTCTCAAATTTTACACAGGATATACTAACGCCCCATGTACAGTATGGTCCCATAGTGAAATACATCGATGACCTGGGAGGTGCAGTGCAGGGAAGGCAGGTGGAGCCAGAGAAGAAACTGTTTAGGAAAAGTGGGTGGAAACTGGTAAATTCCTGTAATAGGTATAAATTTGATGACTGTGAGTCAAGAAGATGGACCCTTAGTGACTGAAAAACAAAGGAGAGGATGTGGAGAAAAGGGGACCCTAGTGCACTGTTGTTGGTGGGATTGCAGACTGGTGCAGCCACTGTGGAAAACAGGATGGAATTTCCTCAAAAAACTAAAAATGGACTGTCTTTTGATCCAGTGAGTCCACTTCTGGGACTATATTCTAAGAATCCTGAAACACCAGTTTGAAAGAATATATGCACCCCTATGTTCATAGCACCATTACTTATAATAGCTGAGATCTGGAAGCAGCTTGAGTGCCCATCAGTAGATGAGTGGGTAAAAAAAGCTGTGGAACATTTACACAGTGGAATACTGCTCAGTGGTTAATAAAATAAAAAATAATAAAATAAAATAAAATAAACTCTTACCTTTTGAGATAGCATGGATGAACCTGGAGAACATTATGCTAAGTGAAATAAGCCAGTCTATGAAAGATAAATACCATTAATGTCACTTTTATCTGGAATCTAATGAACAAAATTAACTAATGAGAAAAATAGAGAACGAGAGGCATAGAAACATGGAACAGACTGACAGCTGTAAGAGGGGTGGGGGGAGGTGGGGGCTGGTTGTAAGAAGGTGAAGGGATTGGACATAGAACATGTATGACCCATGGACGTGGACAATGGCATGGGGATTGCCTGAGGGAGTGTGGGGCTGAGAGCAAGGGGTAAAGGGGGTGGAAATTGAGACAACTCTAATAGCATAAACAATAAAATATTTTTAAAAAACAAAGGAGAAAGAAGGAGCATCCATGGAATCATGGTGTGGAGTTGAACATCTAGAACCTTCTAGGCACCTAGCAAAGGGCCTTGTCTATAAAAAGACACTTGATGGAATTACTTTGGCACACACATCTGGAGGACAGGAAGCTGAAACTGTGGTTTTGGATCTCATTAATGTTTATGGTGTCTTCTAGGAAGTATGGGTCTTTCTACAGATAAAGCTATTAGTTTAAACTAGGACTGTATGAGAGTGTGAAATGTCTTGCCTTCCAGTTATCAAATCCCAGGGAAAAATGAAAACAATTTCCTCTTCTAGAAGTCTATATTATAAAAGCAAGTTTCCTTTCCATCAGTCTCCAGTTCCCAGGGCCATGACATTTCTGGGCACGCTCCTTGTGAGGACCTGTTGCTCTTATTTCAGTGTGTCTTTCTTGAACTTCATGCTCATTTTGGTAAAGGAGCACAAATAAGATATGTAAGTGCAGCTTTTTAAAGGGGTGTTTTTTCTTTATTGAAAACCGTGATTTCCCAATTCAGCAGTGCTGTCTGTAGCTAGAAGAGCAGCAAATGGTGGTGGTTCAGGGGAGAGAGCAGCCGCAGGGCTCTGGACAATGGAGAAACCCAAGAGGAGCTCTGCAGGCCGGAAGGACAGAGGCTGCTTTCCAGGCCCAATGGAAACATGTTTCCTGTTCTCTGTGGCTCCTGGAGGGCCCTCGGCCTAGGACTGTGTTTCTAGGCTTGACAGGGCAAGAGCAGATTTCGTCTTAAAAAGCAAGCAAGCACACAAAAGAGAAGACCTCTGGGTCTGGATGGCCCACAAGTAATACAATTTCGCAGAGAGCAGTGGATGGTAAGACTGAGATTTCCACTGATCAGTGGGTAGTTTCTAAAATTCTGGTGACATCAACATCTTCGCTGAGAAGATGGGTACTGTATTGGGTACTGTGCTTGACATGGAGAATGTGAAAATTATTATTTTATTTTTCACTTACAGTTTCCATTCAATATTTTGTATTTATTTCAGGTGTACAGCATAGTGTTTAGACAATCATACCTTACAAAGTGTTCCCCCTGATATTTTAATTACCCACCTAGCACTGTATGTAGCTATTACAATATTATTGAATATATTCCCTGTGCTGTACTTTGTGTCCACGTGACTATTTCATAAATACCAATTTGTACTTAACCCACTCACCATTTGATCAGACAAGGTCTCTGTCTCAAAAAGTGAGGCAGACCCATGCGCGTGTCATTATAATCAGGGCAAGGTGAAACACCTGGATTTCCCACACACCCAGATGTTTGCTTCTTTGTTCCAAGGAGGGAAGAAAGCCCCTGAGTTCCCGCAGACACACAGGCCCATACTCCTTCCAAGGAGGTTTAGACATCACTAGTTTTCCTGGTGTCTCTTGGGAGTTTTGAGCTTGTGCCTCGACTGTTCTCACAAGGCGCTCACCCAAGTGTTTCTTCCAGGCGCGTATGGTGTCTCCCTGTGAGCAATTCAGATAAGAACATTATTCCCCATCTTTGTACACTCCAGTTAATTTTAACTCCCCTAATGGATGAGCTTTCTGGGAAAAATGCTTGACTGGAACATCCCTTAACCTGGCTTTTATGATAAAACAAAGAGGCGCATGAAATTAGAGGGTCACAGCCGCAGAGACACACTGGCAGGGCCCTTAGTCGCTGCACTTACATGACCACGCGTGGGAAGCACTTCACGAATTGCTCGGCAGTGCATGGGGGGCGTCTTTGTGGGCCTTTGCTGTCCACTGTTCAGCTGATGTAGTGAGATGCATTTCAAGGCCTGGTGTCCAGGCATTGGAATTTTGAGGAGGTGAAAGATTTGTAGCAGCCAGGTGAGCCTAGTGTGGATCAGGATTTAGGTGACACAGATGGAGTTAGTCTCCAATGTCCAGCTGTAGTAAATGTCAGTTGGTTTCACTGCCCAACATCCATTTATCCCCTTTCTGGAACCCACAGTAGCAAATTTCTCTGGAGAATCAGCATCTTCCTAACTCTCTGTCCAATGTCCTGCAGATGACCCTGCTGTTGGCTCCAGGTGGCCCAGGCCTGACCCATCAGAGCATTGCACTTTCCGGGCTGCAGATTTGGTTCAAGGGTAGATCCAATCAAAGCCAATGGTATACAGTGAGACATAGTGGAAACTACTGAGAGAGCTTTTCTACTGAACCGATTATTTTGTTTGAACGGGAGAGGTCTGAAAATGAAGTCAGTATGAAGGAGTACAGAACCAAGAAATGGAAAGAGAACAGGCCGTAATTTAAATTCAGGCCATACCTGAATTTAGCCCTAATGCTTAAATTTTTAAAAATGTTTATGATACATATTATTTGAGCAGTTACATTTTTTAAATATTTGCAATAGAAAAATTGCAAATTTTTCAGGCCTGACCTGTACATAAGTGATAGAGAATTGATTTCCTTGGCCCAGGTGCCATGAATAAAGCAGGCTTAGCCCTGGCTGGTGTGGCTCAGTTGACTGGAGTGTTGTCCTGTAACCAAAAGCTTGCATTTTGATTCACAGTAAGGTACATTCACATGTACCTAGGTTGCAGGTTTGACGCCTGGTCCCGGGGCATAGGGCCCACAGGAGGTGATCAGTCTGTGCTTCCCTTGCATCAAGGTTTCTCTCCCTTATCACTTTCTGAAAGCAATGAGAAGGTAATATCCTTGGGTGAGGGAGAGGAAAGGTTTAATGTGTTTCCAAGGTCCAGTAGGACTTGGTCTCCAAGGTCTACACTGGTGAGTTCCAAACCTGGTGGGTGAACAACAGCCACAACAGAAACACTGGTAGAGCCTCTTACCAGGAAATTCTTAATCATTAGATCTGGTGGGGTTGGAGTGTAGGGAGGGTAGGTAGGAATTGATATTTTTCCAAAGTACTGGTATCATTTATTTACTGCAGCATCCCAAAACTCGGTGGCTTAAAACAATCATCTGATTTGCTCACAGTTCTTGAGGGTTTGTTGATTTGGTTCTTCTGCTGGCTGTGCCTGCTATGTGGTGGTGGCCCCTTTCCCTTGTCTGACAGTGGAGTTGGCTGAGGATTCTCCACCAAGCTAGTTCAGATTTGTCCACGTGGTGGCAGCATTTAATAGCATGAGAGGGAAGCTGCCATCTCCTGAGGCCTAAACTCATAATACAAACCAATTCTGTCAATTTCCATTGGTCAAAGCAAGTCATGTGGCTAGTCAGAGTCAAGAACTGGAAAAATGGTCTCACCACTTACCTGAAGCAGCTGCAAAGAATGTGTGGCCATGTTTAATCTACCACAGAACCTATGGTTCTTAAACGTTAATGTGCTAAACTACCACAAATTTAGTGGCTTAAAACAATACAGATTTAATATCTTACAGTTCTGGAGGTCAGTAATCCAAAACTCCAATTGTTGGCAGAGCTGTGCTTTTCCTAAAGGCTCTGGGGGAGAATCTGTTTCCTTGCCTTTTTCAGCTTCCAGAGGCCACCTTCATGCATTGATTCTCGGCTCCTTCCTCCATCTTCAAAACCAAAACAAGCATCTCGAAATCTCTCTCTTTTTCTTTGATTTCTGCTTCCATTGTCACATGTCCTGGTTTGACCCTCCTGCTTCCCTCTTCCACTTCATAAGGACCCTTGTGATTATAACCAGCTCATCAGGATAATCTAGGATAATCTCCCCAGCTCAAGATCCTTAACTTGATCACATTTGCAAAGGCTCTTTTTTGCCATTTAAGGTGACATATTCACAAGTTCTAGGTTTGGGATGTGGATATCATTTGAAGAGTCATTATTCTGTCTACCGCATTTTGGAATCTGAGCTCAAGGGAAACTGTGTGTCACAGAGTTCAGAGGATCCAGTGGTCTAGTCTGGGCCAATGTACAGGCAGCGGGAAGGGAGTGGGTTGTAGAATGAAATAGACCAAGGTTTGAATTCCAGTTCACCGCGTGCCAGGGGGATGACCTTAGACAAGTTATTCATCTCCAAGATTGTTTTCTGAAGTGTAAAATAGGGATAATAGCTATCTCATGGGATTGTTGTGAATTTTAAGTGAGAAAATATATGGAAAGCACTTCAGATGGTGCCTGGAACATAATAAATACTTAATAAATAGTAATGATAATTAGAAAGAGTTCTGGTCCTGTAAACCAAAGAGTCTCCAGTTGGATTCCCAATCAGGGCACATGTCTGGGTTGTGGGCCAGGTCCCCAGTGGGGGTCATGCACGAGGCAACCACACATTGATGTTTTACTCCCTCTCTTACTCCTTCCCTTTCCTTCGTTCTAAAAATAAATAAATCGCCCTGGCTGGCATAGCTCAGTGGATTGAGCATGGGCTGTGAACCAAAGTGTCGCAGGTTCGATTCCCAGCCAGGGTACATGCCTGGGTTGCAGGCTATAACCCCAGCAATCGCACATTGATGTTTCTCTCTCTCTATCTCCCTCCCTTCCCACTCTGAAAATAAATAAATAAAATCTTATTAAAAATCAATTTTTTTGAAGAAAGAGTCCTGGTTAGGTTTTAAGACTTCAGAAATATAGTTTCATTTTGTCCCCAAGGGCTGTAAGTGGAACTGGTCACACTGAGGAGAAGGAAGTGAAAAGAGATGGCAGAAATTTGTAGAAAAGAAATGTTTCTGACATTAGAGATTAGTAAGGATGAAATTTAGGATTTGGGAGACATAGTACTGGGGGAAGCACAAGGATTTTGTTTGCTATTTTTGTTGTTGTTTCCAAGATTCAGAAGCACTAACAGGGGCATCTTTCAAAGCTTAGAGAAGAGAGTGAGAACAAAAAGAGAGTGAGGCTCAGAAGAGGGACAGTTTTCTAAGGCTCTAGAAGAATAAAACATGGCTGCAGTGCTTCAGTGAGGCAGACTTCTGTGTTTCTGAAAAAACAGCAAGTACGTGTTTCTGGAGCTCAGGTGAATTTGAGGTTGATATAGCTTGGGGAAAAGAATGAATTTCACATGACATTTAAAAATGCATTCCAGTTTTGTGATTCATATGGCATACTAGGCATTATGGCACATCATGTTGCAAAAGAATAATTTATACCAATGAAACTATTTAAACTTAACCTATCCCACCAACAAAATTCTAGAAGAACATGGCCACTGGGATGTTTTCTTAACTTATGGCTTTGAAACTGCTGTTATCACATTCTGAATGGTCCAACCATCTTCGAAGACCCTGAAATAGTTCCATTTTATTGTTGGCTTGTTACAGGTTCCTTATTTTGCAAGTGTTTTAGAACTGGTTTCAAGGGACAGACAGGTATCTTATATGATATCTGGTTAATCCATGGTAGGTAAATCTGGCATTAGCTGCCTGAGGAAGATAATGGAGATTTTGAACTACTCTTGAGTGGGGCCTTGGAGGGGAAGAAAGGGCATGAATAGTGTGAGAAATGCCTTGTTCAGGAGTGGGAGAGCACAGAGCAGCAGCTCAGAGGGGGACTTAACCCAGTCACACCCTTAAAACAGGGGCTTTTTGAAGAAGCATCAGAAAATACTTGGGTCTCTAAGGTTAGAGACAATAAGAAAACTTGTGGGGCAAGTCCCATTCGAATGTTTAGAGAAGAAAAATGGTTTGAGGGATCCAAATAAGTACTGAGAACAGCAACTATTTAATAGAATTTCACAATCTTAGAGCTGAAAGGGACCTCAGCAACAATCTAGTCCAAACCTTTTGTTGCCATGGAACTTTTATTAAACAAAAGCTTGGATAGGGGCCCAAATACAAACCCATATGAAAGCAGGATTGCTTGGGGGCAGCAGGTGTGGGGTGGGGGACAAAACATATTTATAAAATTAGAAAAGAATTAAAAGCATCAGGAAAGAAAACATTTTTATTTATATCAGAGGCTAAAGCAACATTGACCACAAAGAATAAAATTCCCCAAACAAATACAGTCTTAATTTAATAAGTGAAGAGCCTTTGGATTTTAATGGCATGTTTACTTGGAAGGAGGAGAACAGGAAATATGACTTTTAGTCACACGGAAATAAGCCTTGGATGGAAATTTTCAATTTATGGACCGTGGTTCTGGGTCAATGAGTCCCCATGCCCATCAGGTGGCGCCCTTGTTCGGTATTTGCAAAATCGCATTTGGTTCTCTCCACTAGTCAGAGGGCCACGTGCTTTGCTGGTTTCGAAATTCCTATTGGATGCCGCGCTCGAAAAAACAATACTTGTGTTCTATTTTAACATCTTTCCCTCTCACTTGTGTTCCAGCTATCAAAATCCGTTTAACATTGATGTTACTAAGACACTGATGTTGTCTTAACTTTTCAGAAAAGACCCGCCCCGGCCCCTGCCTCCCAAGCATACTCCAGAGAAAACGTCGGGAAGAGCCTCGCTCCAGGGTGCCTGGTGCAGCAGGAGGAAAGCTGGGAATTCGCACACCTCTAGCTCAGGTTTGGCCAACTAGAAGATCCTGAGGAAGTACGGCCCCTCTGGGTTGTTTTCTCATCCCTAAAATATCTCTTGGAGCCCCACCATCCACGGCATCCCGTTGTAAGGGACTCAGCCCTCAGTTTATATTCTGGAAAAGAGAGCTGTCATCTGGTATGGTTACTGAGATTTAAAAAAAAACAAAAAACAAAAACACAGTGTAACGATCGAAAGCACTGGTAGTGTCACTACCTGGTTTTTAATTATTGCTCTCCTACATAACTTCTTTCGGGGGAGGCTCGGTAGGGAAGTCTGAATCATTACACACTTTTTTCATTCGTTTTAAAATTCATATTCAGAACAGGTTTTAGAACTCCAGGATGCGACGTGTTAAGGAACCGCGGATTCTGAGGTAGAAATTGGGACTAGGTGCTCCTTTCGCAATCCTCCTATGGGGCCTGGCTCCCTGGTTCCCTAACCGCCACCCGCGGCCCCGGGGAGGAAGCTTCCCCGCTTCGAACTTCCCAGAGCCTGCGCGGTGGGGAGAGGCCTCAGGCCCCGCCTCCGTGCATCACGTGTCTTTGCGCAGAGGCGTTTACCGGGGCGTGCCGCGGTTGCTAGGCGACCACACTGCGCTCCAGCCCGCCCCTGCCTCTTCTCCACTCCTTCCGCGTCCCGGCTAGTCGCGAGCGAAGGCACGCGGTGCTGCAGTGTCTGCAGGAGAGTCCCCGGGGAAGCGTCGTGGTCCGGGAGGCAGCCACCCCATCGCGAGTGGACGCTGCTCACCAGACCCTCCAACCGCCGCCCCTCCCCCCGGGGGTCCCGAGCTAGGTGATGGGAGGCACGGCTCGTGGGCCGGGGCGGAAGGATGCGGGGCCGCCGGGAGCCGGACTGCCACCCCAGCAGCGGAGGTAACGGCGCCGCTGGGTAACGGGCTAGGGGTTACCAACAGAGCGGCTAGCGCTGGCAGGCGAGGTCAGGGGGCAAAGAAAGTCTGGACCCCAGCAGGAGGGACGAAGGAAGGGGTCTGATCTCCCGCCCCCCCCCCCCCCCCCGGGAGCCGGCCCATTCTCTCCCTCCTCATCAGTTCCCCTCCCCCCGAGAGTCCGGGAGGGAGCTGGGTGGATTTAGGGAAAGAGGAGTTACCACCCTCGCGATTATCCCTGAAGGACCTAGATCAAGGGGTGTATGGTAAGGAACAATGAGGAACTGGGACTTTTTAGCACACTGGGGGAGACCAGGAGCAATTGATTTCAGAGAAGCCTTGTTGCTCAGAGCCGATAACCAAGGGCTGAACTCTTGGGGCTCTGCGTGAGGGGTGCGGTTTGACTTCGGATATGCAGGTAAAGGACTCCGCTGATAAGGTTTTGGGTGGGTCCAAGTTTTGAGAGATTCTGCGCCTTGCATAGGGACCCCTCCTCGCTTCATGTGCATGGATGGAGTCTTCCTTTGGGTCATTTCCAATGGCGATTGAAAAATATCTATAGATCTCCAATATATTTTTTTCTTTAAGTGTGGATGTCTGTCCCGTTTTGTTTTTTATTTCTACTGTTGGCAAAGAGTCCATCCAGCATTTTTGATTCATGTCAGTGAAGCAGTTTTCGTTAAAGATATAAATGGTCCTGTCAGAATGTGAGCATGTTTTGAAAAGAACATTTCAAAAATATTTATAGTGTTTTTTTTCTGTTCGTATTCCTATAGCACATCAATTAAGAAAACTCGAACTAATTTTACAAAACAGTTTTTAAAGGCAACCGAAATATTCCAGCATATTTTAAAAGATTTTAAAAAAATCTTTCCTTGTAACCCGATTATCATCATTGTATATCTTGTAAAAATGAAATAATGAAATGCTGGTGTGTGTAGCTGGGAAATCCACATTCCTGGGGGTAGATGAAATACATTGTTCAGGGCCATCTTGTGGATTAAATAAATCATCTTTTGTGTTTCCTTACCGTGGTGGAGACTCAGTGTTAAAGAAGAAAGAAATGTTCCATCCTTCATCGTTTAACATTTAGCTTCCACCATCCACCAGAAAATGGAGTGGATAAAAAGAAGTGAAATTTAGAACATTTTGAAATTTAGAGGATCCCTTAATATTTACTGTAGTTTTCACTGTATTTTTCTACAAGTTATGTGGATGTTAAGTAGGTAAGTAAATTGAAGAAGAAGGCGACAACGAGAGTCCTAAGAAGGCCTTTTATTTCTTGCCTGTAGGAGCCAGAGTGTTGACTGGAATTATTCTTCCCGTTATAGCATGTGGAAAACAGGCTCAGGAGGAATGTAGTGCAGCCAGTGTTGGAGCTGAGATTAGAATCCAAGTCTGGAAAATACAGTTACTTCTGTCTGCCCCCGCCCCCTCACCCGCCAGCCCCCCCCCCCCCCATGTTATGGTTAGTTTTTAAGATTCAGATCCAAACTAGCCTTCATTTTCAATTAGTTAAGTGAGATCCTTTTGATAGCCCTTCTTTTT
Source organism: Phyllostomus discolor (assembly GCF_004126475.2). NCBI lineage: Eukaryota > Metazoa > Chordata > Mammalia > Chiroptera > Phyllostomidae > Phyllostomus > Phyllostomus discolor. The sequence goes on from NC_040916.2 coordinate 5,912,284, forward strand.
AACAACATCCAGTAAGACTTATTTTAACTGTTTCAAAATACAGACTTAGAAATGCTATACTTTCTTGTCAAAAAAGGAAAGAAAATTTGGGTTTCCTTTTTTCCTCTGCCCAACACCCTGGTTGTTTGTATTCAGTGCCAAGATGCAGTGTAGACATTTATTTGTATTCATTAGTCTTTGTAGCAGATATGAAGCAGTTAAGACACAGGATGATGCTTTGGAAATAGAAATTTATGTACTTCAATTACTAACAGATTTTATCTGTAATCCTTTCAACTAGATTGGGGGATGGTGTCTATGATACCTTCATGATGATAGATGAAACCAAATGCCCACCCTGTTCAAATGTTCTCTGCAATCCTTCTGAACCACCTCTGCCTAGAAGACTAAATGTAAGTAAATGAAACAATTCTTTATGCTGCAATTGTCTTGGAAAGGAGGAAGTGCTCTTTAATGCCCAAGGTACGGTTGCATCTCACTGGCAACCCAGACTCTTTGTTTGCTTTTGATTTTCTCTTGACTTTGGATTAAGAACTTCTGTGGTCTGAGTTGAGGTTTTCAGACATTTGTATTTGGAGACCAACTCTTTGAACCACTAGGATAAATGCAAGGCATTAGGAAAAAAATAATATGCTACTTTTATGTAGGTAATGCTTATTTTGATATAGGATGATGTATATAGTGTATTCAAACACTCCCTTTAACAAAAACAAGGAATAGAGAATGTCCCTGAATTCATACATCTATAGGATTTCCTCTACAATATAGAAATGTAATTTCAGCTTATCATATGCTAAAGAGAACCATTTTTTAGTTTTAATTTTTCCTTTTAAAATTTACTTTTAATTATAGTTGACATATTAGGTTCAGGTATAAAACGTAGTGATTCCATGTTTACATACCTTATCAAGTGGTCAAAGTGTAAGTCTGGTACCCGCCTGGCCCCATACGTAGTTATTATAATGTTACTGACTGTGTTCTCTATGCCGTACTTTGCATCCTGTGATTTATTTTATAACTGAAAGTTTGTGCTTCTTGATTTCCTTCCCCTTTCTACTTCTCTGGCAACCATCAGTTTGAAAACACCCATTTAGTAGATCATACATAAAACGTAATAGTACAGTTAGTTTTTTGAGGCATTTAGTCATTTTGGAGACTACAGAAATTTAGCTTTGGATACTGCTTTACTTAAGGTAATAAAAAATTAATTTATATTCCCTCAGCGTAGCAAGGAGAGCAGGGTTTGGACAAGCTCCATGATAGGAGACACTATCCTGTGACTTCAAAATTTGCTGCATCTAGTGAACAAATTGAATAATTGAATAGGCTAATTTCAATCTTTTCCCTTTATGTTTCTGTGTTGAAGACCTAAAGTTGTTCCTATATGAAAAAAAAAATTACTTGTGCATTTCATAGCTCTTCCCAACTTTTTGTCATCTTTTGCTAATCAACCTTTTACTACTTTCGAGGCTAATACAGTTACAAAGTAAGGGCTAAATATATTTGGAAGGCTAGTCACCCTATTTTTAGTCTTCTCTCTGGAGTGAAGTGAGGTTTCTTTCCACTCTCTGTTAGTTTATTTCTTTAATTTGTAAAAACCTCTGAGGACTCCAGAACCACACGTTCCTTGGGTTGACCTTTAGATTTCTTGGTTACTTGTTGCCAATTAGCATCCCTTTATAGGAGGCTGGTGCATTAACATGTGACTTAAAGTTCATTTTAACTTGGCTAATGCTAATCACCTTCCAGTAGGTCAGTTAAATTATGTGTTTTGGGATGAGAATAATTTCTTACTGCATGGTATTCAGAGTAACAGTTTTGGGGAAACACAAGATTTTAGATTGTAACTCAATGGTGTCTTTGCAGACTTTGCTGAAAAATGCTTTTTGACCTCTTGGTTACACTTATATATAGTACATAATGCCAAGAATCCATCTCGATACCTTGTTACTATTTTCACAGAGGCTTTTAACATCATTGTTAATCTAAGATGCTCACATTGTAAACTACAGATCATCTGCTTGTAGGCTTTTATTGGGTTAGGTTTTGGGTTGCAGAGATTTTGGGTCAAGAACTAGGAGAGGATGGTGTTTTATATCTGGATGAGAAGGATTTCTTCTTCTGAATTTCTTAAGATCTTTAAGACTTGATTAACACAGTAGAAGAGTCTATTTAAAATGTTAAGAGACATTCACGTTAACAGTGTATATGAAGCATTCTTAAATAAAACGTGATTAATCTGGTGTTGTGTATCTCTCTCTATAAAATTACATAGTTGAAATATGTGGGGTACTTGATCAGTACGTTGCTCGGTGGTTGTGATTATAAGCCCAGACTAGAGATATATGGTGTTTTAAAACTATTATACTCTTAACATGTGTGAATATTGTAGATTCTCCTGGAACAATGGGAAGAAGGTTTTATTTATAGAACAGCAGGCTTGATACATAATTGATTCAGGCTCGTGTTTGAGTTATTTACAGGAAAGGAGAAAATGCTGAGGAGAGAACCCCTCCCTGTGTGGAAAAATTCCTTCCTGGAATTTTTCAGATTCACTGGCGACTGGAGCCTTGACAATCCGTAGTGAACTACACCTGCAGCGTCCTGTCCTGTCCTGGGGGCTGCAGTTCAAGAGAGGCACAGAGTGAAGTGTGCACTGAGAACATGGATAGGATGGTCAGGGAACCCGGCACAAGCCAAGGGAGGCAGAGAATGTAATGGGGGTGATGAACCTGGAAAAAACTGATGGGGGCAGGACAGCTCCTTTCAGCATCTGAGGGCTTTTACATGAAATCTGGATACTTCCAGGTGGGTCCAGAAGGCAAAATAACACTTAGTGTTCAGGGAGAGAGATTTAGTCTTGCTTTGAAGAAAAACCACAAGTCAGGAAACAAAATGACGTTTTTAATCTTACTGTAGTAGTTCTATGGAAATTAAATCTCTGCTGCCTCTCTGTTCTTATTAATGTTCTGTCCCTGAGACCCTCTCTTTATCACAAACAGAAGTGAAGACCTCCAGAGCCAATGCAGCCTTACATGTAGACAGAGCAGGCGAAATACCCAGGGGTGGACCCTGGACCACAGATACCTTTCCTGCCAGCTGTCATGGATGGCTGCAGTTCCTAGAGAGTCAGTCCTTTGAGTAAAGGCATTGATCTTCCCTTAGAGTTCAGATGTGTCTGGAGACATAACACTATATCGTACAGCAAGTTGAAAGCAAGTGGGGGAGATAGGGGGTAAGGTGCTCCTGTGCATCCTGCGGGAAGGCCTGTCGTGGAGACCGTGATGGAGCAGAAGGCGTATATAGTGCCGGAGGTCTAGTGTCGGGAGACTGGAAGTATGGAAGAAGCACCACGGAGAGAGGAGAAACTGAAATGGGAAAGGGAGGATGTATAGGAGCTTAAACCTTAATATACTGAGAATTATTGTTACCAGTGTTTTTAAAATGTTTTACAGCTTGTGAGGGGCTTTCACATATATTATTAGTATTGTTTGACTCACACAGCATCCTAAGGTACTGTTGCCCACATTCTACAGATGAACTGGGCTAAAGGTTAAGCAACCTGCCCAGGGACTTAGGGCTTTTAAGCAGTATAGTTATGACCCCAGCCCAGGCCTTCTGGCTTCACATTGCTTCAGAATGTGTCCCCAAGACCTGCAGTAAATACTCAGATGCATTTAAATTAGGGAGTAAAAATTTTTTTTAACTTTTGAAAAAGATTTTATGTATTTATTTTTAGAGAGGGAAGGGAGGGAGATAGACAGAGAGAGAAACATCAATATGCGGTTGCTGGGGGTCATGGCCTGCAACCCAGGCATGTGCCCTGACTGGGAATCAAACCTGCGACATTTTGGTTCGAAGCCCGTGCTCAATCCACTGAGCTACGCCATCCAGGGCTGAGAGTAAAATTTTAAAGAAAACTGGCTGAGGTGCATGCAGATGTTCATTTTGTTATTTAAATCTACCTAAAACCAAATAATTATAATTCCCTAGTTCAGCCAAAGTATCTCCTAATAGACTGTTCCTTGAAAACACCTGTTTGTTTGTTTGTTTGATAGTGAACAATAAATGTTCATGTGAATATTGGTTGGATGGGTAGGACCCTCTTCTTTTTTTCATTCTTAAAAACGAGCATAGCTATAGTTATTTGACTTCTTACTAATTACTGCTGAGAAAAACCTTGTATTATATTTACATTTTAGCAAGGTATTTAGGTTTTGTCTGCAGAGTTTTTGTTTTTTGACCAGTGATACTTACCTATTTTTGTATCAGATTTTTCCTGGTCTATATCTCGCCTCCTTACTTTAATGCCAAAGTGTAGCTATAGTTGTAAGTAACCTGTAAATGTTTAAATTGATTAAATGACCTAAAAGGAGGAGGCAAGAACTAATGTTTTGCTTTTATAACTTAGATTAGGAGCTGTCTTGAAGAATGTCAGCACTTAAACATTTTCATCCTTTTTTTGTTTATTTTTATCTTTTATATGATTATTTATTTAAGGTAATAGGCCAGATGTTGTTTATTTGGGTTATATTAAAATTCTGTTTTTGAAAGGTTTGGTCATTTTAGACCATTAGTTTTAAATTTTTATCATTTTATTAGAGATTATAATTGTAGTGCAGAGCTGCCCTGGAACTCTCTACCCCTGATCACAGAGGCTGTCAGCGGTCATCAGACACATCTTGCGTGCGGTTCGTTGGGGTTTATTAAGGAAAACATGTTGTTTGAGGTGTCCCAGGATTTGCTTTTAGCAACAGATTTAACATTTTTCTCTTGATTTCTTCTAGCACCTTCTTACATTTTTCTTAGTTTTTGTTTATTTGTTTTTGGTTTTCCTTCATCTAATTTCAAAGAATCTTGTTTCATTTCAGAGGAATTAGTAGAGCTGCCTTTTGTGGGTTACTGTGTTTTGCAGGCAAAGGTTAAGCAAAATCCAATGAAAAGAGTAGCAGGGTGTCTGTAACACCGCGGCTCCCGCTGGAGACCCGTCTGTGCCCGATTGAGGGAGAGATGCTTTATCTCTTCAGGAGAGGTTTATAAGAAGCCCCAGGGCCTTGGATTGGCATTCTATTCAGATGCATCAAGAATTGGCCTAGGTGATCCCAAGAGTTCTCTGACTTAGAACTTTTGTGATTCAATGAACTGAGCTCTATGGCTGCGATGACTTAGGACTTGAGAGAGATGATGAGGACTCGATTGGTTCTAGGCCACAGTCAACATTCAGCCCCACTGGAGAGCAGTAGTACAGGCAGTAGGAGAACCCGGTGCCAAAGTTATGTTAATGGAAGGGCCCTGGACTGACAGTCAGAAGTCCTGGGTTCAGATCCTGTTTCTGTTCTTTACTAATACTTTGCTACTTACGGCGGGTGTGGTGGCCTCTGCCCATCAGGTGTCCACACTCAGTTCTGCATCAGTATAGTGACCTCTTGGGAGTGGGGCCACCAGGTTGCATAAGGAGGGGTGAACCGGCCCAAGTTGGAAGGAGACCGGGTCAAAACTCCTGTGCTGATCAGTAATACTTTGTTATTTACAGAACACTTGAATACACATTGTGTTGATCCTGCTTATATGCCTGTAAGATGTGGAAAGGTAGTTAAAAGCATTAGGAAAAAATACAAACCAGTGTATATGTATATAGTCAAGTACCAGCTTTCGATGTAAGGTTAACCAGATGGAGGAGTTCTAAGTGGAAGAGAGAGGACTTGAATTGGGCCTTGAAAGAGTGTAGGGTTTGAGTGATTGGGGCAAAAAGATTCTCAGTAGAAAGATGTACCCTATTAGAAGGAACCCAGAATGATTAGGGTGTGGTGAGAAAACCATCCCCTAACAGGGATAAAGGGTGGCTAGAGTACTCTGAGGATTAATACAACATTTCTAGAGACTTCTGCTTATCCCACTTTTGGGTCATGTCAACTTAAACGACTGGATGTACTTTGTTGTTGTGTCAGGGGAGGAGTCTTTCATCCTTCTGCTTTGTTTTTCATGACTTTAGCATTATATTCATTTTTCTTTTCCATAGATCACCACTGAGCAGTTAACGAGAGACCATACTCAGCGCTTTCTGAATGGGGGTGAGATGAAGGTAGAACAGCTGTTTCAAGAATTTGGCAACAGAAGAGCTGATACTTTTCAGTCTGATGGCATCAGTGACTCTGAAAAATGCTCTCCCACTGTTTCTCAGGGTAAGAGTTCAGAGAGCTTGAGTACGGGAAAATCCAACAGTTCACCCAAAGCATCCAAAGCGGTGCCTCTGACTCCAGAGCAAGCACTGAAGCAATACAAACACCACCTCACTGCTTATGAGAAACTGGAAATCGTCAATTATCCAGAAATTTACTTTGTGGGTCCAAATGCCAAAAAAAGACATGGAGTTCTCGGTGGTCCCAATAATGGGGGATATGATGATGCCGAAGGGGCCTATATTCACGTACCTCGAGACCATCTAGCTTATCGATATGAGGTGCTGAAAATTATTGGCAAGGGGAGTTTTGGGCAGGTGGCCCGGGTCTACGATCACAAACTTCGACAGTACGTGGCCCTAAAGATAGTGCGCAATGAAAAGCGTTTTCATCGTCAAGCAGCCGAGGAGATCAGGATTTTGGAGCACCTTAGGAAGCAAGATAAAACTGGTAGCATGAACGTCATCCACATGCTGGAAAGTTTCACGTTCCGGAACCATGTCTGCATGGCCTTTGAACTGCTGAGCATAGACCTTTATGAGCTAATTAAAAAAAACAAGTTTCAGGGTTTCAGCATCCAGTTAGTACGAAAGTTTGCTCAATCCATTTTGCAATCCTTGGACGCCCTTCACAAAAATAAGATCATTCACTGTGACCTGAAGCCAGAAAACATTCTCCTGAAACACCATGGGCGCAGTGCGACCAAGGTCATTGACTTCGGGTCCAGCTGCTTCGAGTACCAGAAGCTTTACACATACATCCAGTCTCGGTTCTACCGAGCTCCAGAGATCATCTTAGGAGGCCGCTACAGCACGCCGATCGACATATGGAGTTTTGGCTGCATCCTTGCGGAACTTTTCACCGGGCAGCCTCTCTTCCCTGGGGAGGATGAAGGGGATCAGCTGGCCTGTATGATGGAGCTTCTAGGGATGCCACCGGCCAAACTTCTGGAGCAGTCCAAACGTGCCAAGTACTTCATTAACTCCAAGGGCCTACCTCGCTACTGTTCGGTGACTACTCAGGCAGATGGGAGGGTTGTGCTTGTGGGGGGTCGCTCACGTAGGGGGAAGAAGCGGGGCCCCCCAGGCAGCAAAGACTGGGTGACAGCGCTAAAAGGGTGTGATGACTACTTGTTTATAGAGTTTTTGAAAAGGTGTCTTCACTGGGACCCCTCTGCCCGCCTGACCCCAGCTCAAGCATTAAGACACCCTTGGATTAGCAAGTCTGCACCCAGACCTCTCACCGTTGAGAAGGTGTCAGGCAAACGGGTGGTAAAACCTGCAAATGCTTTCCATGGACTGGGTTCCAAGCTGCCTCCGGTTGTTGGCATAGCCAATAAGCTGAAAGCTAACTTAATGTCAGAAACCAGTGGTGGCATACCTCTGTGCAGTGTGTTGCCCAAACTGATTAGCTAATGGACGGTGATATGCTCAAGATGCACATGGATGTATTTTTAATTATCCTGCAAACCGGGAAATGGAGAAAATACAAGCCTTTGGTAAATGTTTTTGTTAGACTAGATTTCTTTTTTTTTTTAACAAGGCAAAACATTTTTATATAACTGTAAAAAAGGTCTCTCCAAGGGCTAATTACCTGTCCAGCTTGTATTGGCCATCCTGGAATAATGCATTAAATGGCTTTTTATAGGTCAGCGCATTTTGTTGTTATTGTCAGTTGTACTTCCACTTACGTGTTTCTACTATGTTGGTTCACATCCCCTTTTCACAAGACAGAAGGCATAACAGAAGTCTGTTCTGACCGTCCTTCCCCTCTACCCTCCCTCAGCATGTGTTCCAGAGGGGCACTTGGGGCTGTGGCCACAGCTATGGGCGAGAGCTGCAGCTGGAGCTGGGTCTGGGTCTGGGTCTGGGTCTCCCGGCCCAGCAGGCCCTTCTGTGAGCTCATTCTCCGGGAAAGGGCTCAGGCAGCTGTGAGCCATCTGGGGAGCTGGGCTTCCTGCTTCTCAATGACTCATTTCTCTTCCCTTCGAGTCTGTGAGGTGCAGTGTTTTTATTTTATGTTATTTTTAAAATTATTTTGCCCCTGATTTGTTCTCTGGGCACTCAGAGCATTTTATAGACATCTTACCACTTCACCAAGTACTGGTATTGCAGCTGAGCCAGATGCTGCCCCCTCCCTGGTCTCGCAGGAAGAGAAAGCAGCTGCTCTGCCCCCAAGTGACCCCGACAGTAAAGGCAGAGTCAGCACATACAGCTGCAGTCCCCTCATTTCTCAGGACCGTGGGAGCCAGCCCACTGGCTGCATTTTCATGGACTCGCTTCCTTATACAAAAGTGATCACTTGCAGGTAAACCTAACTGTGGTTTCATTGCTTTCCCTCCTTTTCCCAGCTATCTGCCACCTTAGGGTGCCACAGTTTTCCCACTTTCAACTGAAACCGAAGACTAGGCCCTAGATTCTGAATGAACTTCAGTTACAAGAAGAAACTCCAGAAACTAGTAGTAATAACCCCTTTCATTTCTCTTCATTTCAACGTCTTTTTTCTCTGCTAAGATTTAAGCACTGAGGACTAATAATAGACTGATTGCTGATGAAATGTCTTACTGAGAAGGGTGGAGAAGAGTCAGTAACCAAGGAACTCCCTGCCGCTGGTCCTTCTCCTCCCTGCCCTTCCCCGCTTCCAGCCTCCGAAACTAGTGTGTGCACCGCTCTGTGCTCAAAGCTGCGCCTCACAGGGACCGTTGCTTCCTACAACTTCATTCTCAGGATGAGCCACTTCCTTTTTCTCTCTAGAGTTTTGTCTCTGCAAACTCTGTAAGGGCAGGGGGCTTTTCTTGTTGGGCACCACAGTGACAAAAAGGAGAGAGTAACAAAAAAACATCATGTGCATGTTGTTTAAGGAACTTTTGCCTTATTCAAAAAGTATTCCTGATTGCCACAACACAGGCTGTGAAAAATGAGAATGAGCAAATGAGCAGAATGGGGCCTTGGCCTCCAAAGCAGGGGTGTCCTGGTGTTTTTGATAACTAAGCAACTGGACTGTTAAAACTTTCACAATTTCCTTCACTCCTGATTTACAGAAGGCAGTGGAACATGCACACACTTCAGGTCCTCTTACTCCTGAATTCTCTGACTTAAGGAGAAGTTGGGTAAAATCTTCTGTGTCATCTGGGCAGAGCATATGTCAGGGTGGTTTAGCCGGTTGCTGTCGGTCCAGAAGACTTGCTCTCCTGGGAAAACTGTTGAAGGAGATCTACCCCAAGCAACTGACGTGCACTCGGGCTGGATGTTTGTGTGTTCAGTGAGAGGTCTGTCCCGTCGGCCAGCACCTGTGGGCCTGGGGGCAGAAGCGAGCCTGTGGCTGAGGCTGGCATGTGGTTTGTTTCTGTGTGTTGGATGGACTGTGAGGTTATTGAAACGGGTTGAGTGACAGGATATAGACAACCCGTGGCAGCAGACACATTCTAGAAAGCTCTGAGAAGGTGAATGGATGCGTGCCTGCCTAGGTTTGGCAAGCCAGAGAGTGACGCAGAGCAGAGTCATTCAAGTTGGCGCGTCTCTTCTGCAGGCTGATTCAAGCTGGGGAGAGTGGGCCGCTTTGAAGCGTGGTGGCGGTGGTAGTGGTGCCAGATGAACGGGGGGAAGTTCTCTTCTGAGTGGGTTTCAAGTTTAGAGGCTGTCATTCTGTGCCCCCCTTTTGTGGCCACTGAAGTTTTTGCTTGGATCTCTTCCCAGCCACAGCGGTGAGTGACTGGACTGGACCACAGTTACACGGAGGTTCAGGCTGCGTCTTACAGTTTCCGGGTTCTTGAGCCGCTTGTGTTCTTCGGGCCATTTCAATAAACAGGTCAAGTTAGTTGACTTCTTTTACTGACTTGAGAATTGACAAAATCAGCGGAGTTTCCAAATTCTTACTGACACAGTGAAAAGAATTGGATAGGAAATTTTGTTTTATTTCATTCCTAAAATCATTTTTGTCTTTTAGTGTGGGGAATTGGTTACTCTTGCTAATACCCGCTCATCTTGCTGGGCCTTACCTTCTGCCCTCCCAGTGAGTGATCTGTTCATTTGTCATGTGCTGTCACGATTTCTCCACACATCCGACTAGGTGTGCGGTGCAGAGGGGCAGGGCCGTGACTTCGTGATGCTCTGAGTCAGCGGTTTCAGCTGGCCTGCCGCAGAGTTTCTAAAACATACAGTACCTTAGGGGCATTGACCTCTTTTCCCTTAGATTGTCAGATTAAAACAGGACAGCCAGCAATAGCCATCTGGTGTGAATGAACCAAAATTATATTTATTTTTTGTCAGATTGGCAAAAAGTACAATTTTTGACGTGCTGTAGAATTTTAGTAATCTGCCACGAGCTGAAGAAGGTCGAACTTGCTGTTCTCGGTTGACTGGGGTGTTGTCTCAGGTGGTAGGGTTCGTCCCCTCCCGCGAGCCAGGGCGTGAGCACCCCACCCTCGTCACGGGGACCCACACAGGCAGTCTCCCGTCTCTCATGGAGAAAGGGTCATTGGCTGAGGGTCGTATGAGGCCATCTCCTTCTGACCCAGTATTTGACACCTTGATAATAATGAAAAGAAAAATACAACCGTAACCTGGTTCCCACACAAAGCCCTGCTTCTGCCCCCAGGGGCTCTGTGAAGAGGAGGGGTCGAGCCAGATCTCCTTTTCCCTGAGTAACTGAGGACTTGATAGGACTATGGTGGCAGCTTTGTTCCTGGTGTTGTAAGGGGCTTTGGGACACACGGGTTGGCTGGCTAATGTCATTATACCCTCCTTTTCGTGAGGTTTTAAAGACTTTATTTATTTTAAGAGAGAGGGGAAAGTGGGGGAGAAAGTGAGAAACATCGATGTGCCAGACAAACATTGATCTGCTGCCTCTTGAATGCACCCCTGTCAGGACCGAAACCCACAACCTGGCATGTGCCCTGCCCTGGAATCGAACCAGCAACGTTTTGCTTTGTGGGACAACGCCCAACCAACTGAGCCACGCCAGTCAGGGCTACTTTCCATGACATTTAATCTGTTAAGAATGGGGCTTATTGTGTGATCAGAAAACAGAAAACAAAAGATTAAATAAAAAGTTTCAACAGTGAAGCAGTTAAGGTCTGGAGCAGCTGGTCGTGTTGAAACATTTCTGTTTTGCTTAATTCCTAACTAGGCATAATTACGTTAAATGCTAAATTTTAGGTAGCAGCTGATAAATGGTTCTCAGCTTTCCTGACTAACAGACTACTCCTACCACTCTTGTGAATCATGGAAAAGTCTCTGTTGTTTATTTTTAATTATTTCTCTGGCATCTGTCATTTGATGTCATCCGCACGGAAGCTGGAGAGGTGACAGTGATTGTTCCAGGCTGCACCTGGATGCCTTTCCTCCTTGGTGAACCAAGGAGAAATGCTAGTCCTCTGAAGCAGGTGGGATTGCCGGAACACGTTTTCCCCATCTGGGGCGGCCAGCCTGCAGAGTGCCAGAACTTACTGTACACAGAGCAGTTGTAGAAACCCATCACATGAACCGACCGCGTGGGGTCTTCAAAATAAGGAGAGAGGCAAGGCCAGGAAGGGGCAAAGCAGGGAAGAGTTGCCCTTGTTGGGGATCCCCCCACCCCATGTCAGATAACATTTTTAATGTCCTTTTTTCGACATGTACCACTTCCATCTTCCACCTATGCTTTGCCAAGCCCAAAATTTTAAAAGACTTTGTTTCCAAACCTGGCTTTCAACTACATTAGGGTCATCCTTTCCAACTGTCTGTTGAATTATGCCTGCTGATTTCAATGGGAAGTTTTAAGAGTCACAGTGAACCCATCCATGTAAGGACTGAAAGCTCTCTGGCCCCTGAATCCATAACCCCTGAGATAAGCCAGAGCTACAAATATACTGTCTAGACTTTGAAGGAGAGGATGTGATTCTTAATATAGCTCACCAACCACTAAGTTGAGCCTGGACTCTCATAATTTTTCTATAACAGGAGAAGCCTGCCTGACTTGACTAGAAAGAGTCTCATCTCTTCGGCCGCCACGCAAATAAACCAAAAAGAAAGGAATGCCCCAAATCAGGCCAGATGGTGACCTGTGGCTGTTTCAGCTCAGGGTGTCAGCCTCTGAAGCATCAGGCTTGACTCATCTTGGTACCTGGGATTCTCCATTGTTTGTTTGAATCTGCTTACATACTTCCTCTGGAAAGCACAGTTAGGCATGGATGAGTCTCTATTTTTAAATTTGGGGATGTTTGTCTTTTAAAAGGTAAGGATGAAATGCTTTGACAAAACATTTTTCAGCATCTCATGGCTGTTTCAGAACCAAAGCTGAGGTCGTCCCAGAGTGCTGTACCCTGAAACGCTCCCAGTGTGGTGGGTGTGCACCCCTCACTATGGCGCGTTTGGGCTTGACCAAGAAAATGCTGGGAAGGGAGGAGTGGGAAGAGACAACTTCACAGAGATTCCGCCTGTCCCATCCTTTTGGCTCCCCAGAGTTTCACTGGGTTCGTAAGCCCCGGCGGCACCGGTGTGAAGAAGGGAGCTGGGAGCATGTGTGTCGTGTAGTGTCATGCTCAGGGTGGACGTCTCCCTGGGAGCCCAACTGGCAGCTCTGTCCTCAGGAGCTCCCATCTCTGCGTTTCCGGGGGCCCCAGCATCGTGCGGGGTGAAGCCTGGCAAAGCAGCTCCCAGGAAGACAGCTCATTTGGGAAGTTGCGCTGTTTTGTCTTTGGCCCGGGCCTTGGTCCGCAGGATAATTTAAAGCCAGAGGGAATTGAGCAAATGCAGGAAAGGGAAATAATGTTCTTAGGGGCCCTTGGACAACTGAGCTCCTGCCTGCTTCTGATCTGGCCCTGAGCCATCGCTGCCCTGGCAACAGGAGCTGAGTGGGCACTGCACTGAAGGACTGCTTTCTGTTTTGAAGAGGCTTCCGGCCTTATGGATGCCTGGCCTGGAGCTAGGGAAGGGCCTTCCCGTGTTCATGAAGCAGCTGTGTGTTAGCGACCAGCTGCTAGAAAAGCTATAGGCTAGGTGGGATTTAAAAGAGCATCAGCCCTCAGCATAGCTGTTTAAACTTCTGCATTATCAAGTACACCCCAAGCCAGGATGCTCCTCTGGCTTTTCCTACATTTAAGGCAAATACCACGGAACTTAGAAAAGGCAGTGAAATGGCAAGGAGAGCCGTAGGTGCATTGCCTGTCACTTTTCAACGTCCAGGAATTTCCGTCCAGAAGCAGCGACCTAAAGTGCCTGCAGCTAGATCTGGTCTCAGGATACCAAGATCTGATACTAAGATCTGATCTCAGCCTTTGTGTAGCAGGGGCCCCGGGCACAATTCGACCGTGCTTTCGGAGGCTGCCCAGCCCTGCCTTTGCACCTGGCTGCTGACCAGTCCCTGAGGAAGGAGCAGGCTCAGGATGCCCAGTCTGAGCCAATGCAGAGAATTCTGTCATTCCTGGGGTGGGGCCCTGGCCCAAGTACACTCACCTCGGCCCTTCTGAAGCATGTCTGTGCATGCTTTCATTGGCCCATTTATCTCCACAGTGACTTGCTGAGCAACTGCTGTGTGGGAGAAAAGCCACTCTGTGGCATTTCTTGGGGATAAGGAGCATCGACAGCATTCAGATCGTATGCTCAGAATTTGATAAAAGGCAGGCAATGGGTTTAGAGAAAACTCCAAGTTATCTACACTCGGTTTGGGGGTTAAAATGTGTATAAGCCTGTGAGTGAATGGGTGGGAAGAGGATATCGTTGACGTTTTGCGTCTCTGAGGCTGGTGTTCTGAGCTGAAGGAGGAGGGTGAGACGGCACAGATGACCGACGAGGGAGACATGCTAGCTACTAGAATACTTAGCTCTCGCTGTCCCCACCCTGACCTTGAAAATGAGATGGGTGTCCCCGGAGGTTTCTCTGACACGATTTCAAGCCAGGGGTTGACTTCCGGGGCTCCCTCCTCACACATCAGTGCTACCCCAGATAAGCCGTCCAGAGCCATGGCAGGCAGGAAGAAGGCAGGCACTGCCTCTGTGCTCTCTCTCCCTCTCTTCCCTCAGCAACAGCTGGCTTGTGTCGCCGTTTTCTCTGGTTGCTAAATCAACACTGTTTATTTCTGTCCTGTTGTCAAACCTGGTCAGCGCCAGAGACTGAGGTGACTGCATGGGATTCAGGAAATTCATCCCTGAGGTCTTTTCCTACAGCTTTTGAGCGGTGGCCCCCTGTTGTCCTGGCTCCAGCTCCCTAAGAGCCCCTTCCCCCAACTTGGAACCCCAAACCACTACCCACTTCACATTCTCCAGAGAGATGTTCAGGCGAAGCTGTGGGGAGGGGGTGGCTGATGGCCACACAGGTGCTTCCCCCAGTCCCGCTGAAAGAACTGGCAGGGTCAAGCGCTTCCGCTCCTGTGGTCGGTCTTCCTGCAGGGACAACTGTTCGCTAACTGCTGTGCCACACACATGGCACTCCTTCCACCCTTTCCAAGCCGATGTGGCCCCAGGCAGCTGCAGTTCAAAGAGCGAGTAATCCCTCAGCTCATTTGTTCCCAGAGGAGAAAGGTGCAGCTTTAGCTGGGGAAACCTGGGCAGGCGGGGCTGGAGGAGGAGGCAGGACTGAGCTGTCTCAGACCACAGGTTCACAGGGTGCAAAACTGCTGAGCCTCCCAGCAGCGTGTCCTGCAGGGGCGCCAGCGGGGTGGCAGGCTCTCTGCCCACCTTCCTCCGCCTGCCTTCTCTTCCTTCTGTCGGTAAACGTGCAGTGTCTGCTCTGCTTCAGGTGCTGCGCCAGGCAATCCAGACATGAATGGGATGCGTCCTTGCTCCAGAATTTAGTGGGCAAAGAACTGAAGTCCAATGGGATGCCCAAGGCGGTAGACAGGGACTACATGTCCTGGGAGTCCGCAACAGCCAAGACACAGGGAGGCGATGGTGGGCAGCCAAGGACGTGGGCGATGGCCGCTCCTGTCCCTCACCAGCCATGACCATTCCCCTCGACCACCAATTGTGTGCAATAGGCTCTTCCCAACGGAAAAAGTGGGAGACTGAGGCCCCAACTAGAGACAACAAGCACCCTTGTGCCTTCATGTAGTATCAGAGCCACGGTTTTGCAGCCAGACTACCCTATGCTGTACCCCCCGCCCACAAAATAAAGTGCCCCATTCAGCACCCCCCACCTGATGCAAGGGGGGAGTTATTTTTACCTACAGGGTTGGAAAAGGGGCAAAGGCTGAGGCTGGGGCAATTCAGTGGCGCCAGTTGAGGCTTAAATACAATGAGAAAGCCCCACCCTGCCAGCTCCCTCTGCCTGCGGAGACCCAGTGGGAAATAAATAGTGCCGTGTGCCCTGCCTGCAGGGCTGGCCCGCATATGTCTGCCTGGACACCAGCCAGTCACATGAGCCCAGGCTGGTTAAAAAGAGCGCTCCCGTAATCTCCCAGCTCAAGTGTCTCATCTGGCTGGAGGAGCTACGTGGGCGAGGTGCCAGTGCTTCTTCGTAGGCCCTGGATGGACAGGGAAGAGTAGTGGGAAGGGGCAGCTCGGGCCAGGGCAGGAGCCGGGCAGTCGGGCTCGGCCCTGGCCCTGGGACAGGGTGACAACTCTGCTGAAGGCAGTGTGGGCAAAGGAGTGGAAGGGAGAAAAGGCTTGGCAAATGTTGTTTTTGCCAAGTCTTTTTTTTTTTAAGATTTTATTTATTTATTTGTAGACAGAGGGGGAGGGAGGAAGAGAAACATTCAATTGACTGCCTCTCAAACACTCCCCAACTGGGGACCAAACCCTCAACCCAGGCGCATGCCCTGACCCAGAATTGAACTGGCGACATTTCACTTTGTGGGTCAAGGCTCAATGAACTGAGCCACACGGGTCAGGGAATGGCCAAGTCTTAATTCCGCCCGAGCTGTTGTTCCAGCACACCCCTGCCCCTGCGTGTGCACACACACACACACACACACACACACCATTGTGTATCTGTCCTTTCCCAGAGCTTTATTCCCCCGCTCCCAGGTCAGAACACCAGCGTCTGTCTCATCTGTCTCCCTCCGCAGTCCACCTGACCCCTCTCCCTCCTTGCGCCCAGCCTAGCCTGTGACTCCGGGCCGTGGCTGCTGCTTCTCTCCTGGCCTCAGTTTCCCCTCAGGAAGCTTGTTCCAGACCTGGCCCTCAGCATCCTCCAGGCAATCTAGGGCAGCAGGCAGAGAGGCTCCTGGGAGGAGAGTTTTTACTCTGGAACTAATCTTCATACCGAAGTTCCAGAACTGGTGCACTGATTTAGCAAGCTGAAGATCTCCTTGTTGGGATCTGAGTTCCCTGAGATGCTGAGGAACTGTGGGCCATGAGGCTCACGCTCACATGCTCCTGGTGAGAAGGTGTTGCATGTATCAGGGCTGGAGGCGTGTGAAGCCGAGAGCGTCTGTTCACTGCAGCAGGTGGCTTGTAGCAGTTCTTAAGATCACGGGGAATCACAAAACTGCTCTCCGCAGAATGACGCGATGCCATGGAATAGGGGTGGGGGAGGCAAGAGAACAGGCGCTGTTGTA
The DNA here is from genome assembly GCF_004126475.2 of Phyllostomus discolor. Lineage (NCBI taxonomy): Eukaryota > Metazoa > Chordata > Mammalia > Chiroptera > Phyllostomidae > Phyllostomus > Phyllostomus discolor. Next base: position 5,928,936 of record NC_040916.2, read on the forward strand.
GGCCCCAAGAAGCCTGAACTCAAGGCACCTGAACTGGGGAGACAGTTGTGTGTAGGAAGGCAGGGCGCATTCAGCAGCTCTGGAGATTACTGACTAGGTGGTTGATGGTTTAAGGCAGAAATGGGCGCCCCCAGTGAAGACACCCCCGAAATCAAAACATTCCATGTTTGCATACCTAAGGGGTTCAGAAACACACTGAATATATAGGGAGGGAGCAGGATTATTTGAGATTCCAAGAGCTATTGTGGAACTCCAGACTCCATGGACATGACTCTTGAGGCTGACAACAAATGCTCATCTTCTCTGGCTAGAAAACTTAAGAAATCGAGTGGCCCGGGACACATGCAGAGCATCTGAAATGTAGTCCCCAAATGCTGAGCAGGCATCCGAGAGCCCTGACAGGCGCAGAGCTGGACATGGGGGTAAAAAGTTTCCTGTGGATGCTGTGCCTAAACCTCACTCAGAACAGAGTGACTGGGGGGACTCTGAGGAGCAGCCACTGACAAAACGGGGGCAGAGTTACAGGGAACTAGTAAGGGACAGCAAGGTCCGCAGGGACAGCCCACGGGGCGAGGGAAGGGAGTGGTTGCTGCAACCGTACACAGCATGGCTGTGGGCGAGGCTGGAGGGGCGGGCTGCCCCACAGGAGCTGTGGCCTTTGGTGGAGGAAGGCAGGCACTGCCAACCTCCGGCCAGCAGGAGAAACCGAATGGGTAAATGTGCCGCCATCTCCTCCCACCCTCATGCTTCCCAGGGGCCATGCCTAGCCAACAGCCAGAAGTCCAGAGAGCCTGCCTGGTGCAGTCCCAAAAGGCCGACCTCCAGCCTCGCAGGGTGGGGAGCAGACCCGGAGTGGCAGAGTTTGCACAGCACAGTCTCTGGGATCCTAGGCAGGCAATGTTATCAGTATCAATCAACTTTTTTTTTTAAACACAAAACATGCACCATCAGTGTTGTCCACTAAGGATGAAACTTCAGGAATCTGGTCCTTCAGCTGGGGAGACAGGAGCAGGAGCAGTCAGGGAAGCTTTCTTGGAGGCGGTGGGGATGTGAGATGGGGCTCTGAGGAGAGGTGCAAATAGGGCTGGGAGGCTTTCCTTCGCCAGAGCAGAGTGCCCCTTAGCAATGGGACCGGCAGCCAAGGTCATGTTTCAGGTCCATCCCTGAGATTTTGCGCACCAGCCACGGCCGAAAACACCCATCTGACCGTAGCTGTCTGACTCCACATTACTTCTCACCTCACCTGGGAGGGTCCACCTGTCACACTGCCAGTGTCCTCTCTGGAGTTCAGGCTTCTTCGAGCAATTCAAGAAATCGAGTGGACCAGGACACACGCAGAGCATCCGAGAATCCATAAAAATTCACAGGACTTCGTGCTGGATCTGGGCTATCTGAATGATTAATCACGGTCCTTGCTCTCCAGGAGCTCATATTTTACAAAGAACAGACATGTACGAAATTATGAAAACGTGTTGTAGGAGGTGTGCGGGAGGTATGACCAAAGTTCTGGGGCAGCACAGCGGAGAGGGACTAATTCCTGGAGGTGTTAAAAAATAAAGAAGGAAAAGGGCTTCCGGGAGGGAACGTTTGCAGTGCAGGTCCACGCACAAGCAGAATTTGCCAGGCCGAGAAGGGCCTCCTCCTGGAGGAGCACCTGAAACGCGTGGAAACAACCGGAGGTGCACAGGGCGGCGAGCAGTTCCCGGTGGCCAGAGCGCTGCGTGGCAGGAACCTGGTGAGGAAGGTTTGGGCCACTGTAAAGGGCCACTGATGGTCAAGCTAAGGAGTTTGTCCATTGAGCGGAGAAATAAGGAACCAAAAGATGTTTTCATTCAAGGAAGTGATGTGATTTTTCTTTTTGAAGAAAAAGTGTTCCATAATTTTCTGGGAGGAAACACTATTTCTTCAAATGCAAGTAATGGAATCTGAGATTAGGATCTGTTCCTCTGTTCCCATCCCCCTTCCCCCCCACCCCCTGCCAGAAAGAAAAACCTGCCATCTTTCTCCAGAGAACAATTTTTTATTTCCAAACTGTGGCTACTCTGCTACTGTCACAAATAACAAGGTGAAAGAAATGAGTGTGTGCTTCTTCTGGGACCACGTGGACTGAGACCACCCAGGAAGACATTTCCCAATGGGATTTCACCCCATCCCCAGATGTGACAACCCAGAGAATGGGAAGGGACCTTAAGAGAACCAATGGGACTCAGGACCAGCCAATCCTAGAATAAGCAGCCAACCCAGAGCTTCTCGGTCTCCCTGGGGTTCTTTCCAAACTTTGTGGCTATTCCTCCAAATTGTCGCTGAAAAACACCAAAAATAGGCCAACTCTTTTCAATTTAATTAGCCATTCCTCTGAGGACGCCAGATGGAATGAAGCAAAGACAGATGCACTGGGGGCAAGGAGGGGTGGGAGTAGATTCTAAATGGGGTTGTCTCAGGAGCCCAAACTCATCTCCACAAAGGGTCCCCCTCAAAGCACGGAGCTCAAGAGGCAGACGAAGGGGCTCCTGCCATTGGGATCCTAGGCCAAGGCTCAAATGTGCTCTCAGGCACAGACAATGAGGTGCCCAGAAGGATGGAAGCTGGTACCTGGGGCTCCTGGGGCTCCCAGAAGGAGGAACCCCTGCTCCCTCCGCAGGGACTAATGCACAGTCCCCAAGGTGGGGTGCAAGTGGGGAATCTGCCCTCACCTGGCTCCCGTCTCTGGGGCTGTGGGTAGCCAGCAGCCCACACTGACAGCCTTGTGGCACAGCCAAGTGAGTTGCTGGAATCTATTTCTGGAGCTCTGTAAGAGTGGGGGAAACAGCCAGCTGCCTGGGACCACATGATCCCTGCAGTGTCTTCCTTATCTACAATAGCATGACATTTGCTAAGTAAATGCAGGCAAAAGAACCTGGGCAGGGGAGAGCTAAAAATGACCCTTATGGCCTTAGGGGGTCTCTCACCCTTAGTCCAGTACTTTCTCCTCGAGGTGGAAAGACCACCAATGTGGAGCAACTGCCCCCTCTGGTGGTGAATATCGGGATAAAGTTACACGGAGCGGCTTCTTCACCCTCTCTCTACCTTACTCAGTGGCAATTTCTCCCCCAAAGTACCGAATAAAAGATGACTGTGAGTCCAGGCTTCTAGCTTCCTTCTTTTTCTCCTGATTGCAGCTGTGGTGCTTAGCCAGGAGCTTCTTTCAAGTTACGGATTGACATATTACAATGGGAAAATCACTGGACCTATGCCCCGAACAGGAGCTTGGTTGCGGTGAGAACATCGAGTGCGTCACTTCTTCCTTTTGCTCCATGGAGAAAAAAAAAAAAACAAACCTACCTGTGCACATATCTTTACTCAAGCTAGCTGTTCCCATCTCTGCGTCGTGGAGAGCATAGCGGCACTGCCTGCCTCCCAGTGAGTCCGCCGGCTGTCTCAGTGTTGTGGGTGAGCAGTCCGTGACCTGGAACAGGGATTATCTGTGTGACTGGGGAAGTGGGAGGGTGGGGTGCTTCCTGGTCCCAGACCCTGTTAGTCTCATTGCTGGGGGTGTCTTCCCTGTCAGCAGCTGGCATCACTGGCACTCGTGCTTGGACCTGAGGCCTCCCATGTCCCAGCCACTTGCGGCTGCCAGGCTCCTGCCATCAATCAGGAAGGGTAGTCAGTCACCACCTTCCCCGTGCCCAGGTACCTACCGGGGCGGGTCAGAGAGCCCTGGTGACTGTGTAGCTCTGGAGGCAAAGACACAGTCCTAGGCCTATCTTCTTGTTGTTGCCACTAACAGTCTGTTGGATTTACATTCATTTTTAGACACCTTACCAGAAATCCCTTTTGTGTGCACAGTGACTCTGTCAGACCCTGGATGCTACCGGTGGGAAACAAGTCACAAGAACAAACTCTTGTTCTTCCTTAGGGAGACAGTTCTAAATGGCCCTCTTTCTACACGTAAATTAATGGAGACTGACCGATCTCCCTCCCTCCCTCCCTCCCTCCCTTCCTCCCTTCCTTCCTTCCTCCCTTCCCTCCTTCCTTCCTGTTCTTCCTTCCTTTTTTTTTTTTTTTTTTTTTTTTTGGTATTTACAGCATAAAGCTAAAATTAAGTGAGTTATACAAATGGGAAGGGAGTTAAAGGAAACAGATAGTGGGGAGGTGGGATTGGCAGCAATTGGTCACTGACTGAGTATTGGGGATGAGAGACAGCGGGGAGTCAAGGACAACTACCAGCATCAGTCTTTGGCAGCAGATAGCGGTGCCTTCTCTGAGCAGCAGAATGAAGCCGTGTGCAATGAAATCAGTTTCGTAGATGATGAACTTAAGGTGTCTAGGAATACCGAGTAATGGAAGTCCACTATGCATATGGATTCAAGAGAATTATTTGGGCTGGATTTGTAGATTTAGGGGTCATAGGTATAGAATTATCTGGCATATGAAACCTTGGAAGTAGTAGAGAATGATTCAAAAAGATAGTCAAGAAGGGGCCCTAGAAAGCTCTAACATTTTAGGGACAGGCAGAGGAAAAGAGCCAGTGAAGAAAACTGAGAAGCAGACAAGAATGAAGAAGTAGAAGCCAGGGTATGATGTCCCAAGACCAAGGTGGGAAGGAGTTTTGAGGAAAAGGGAAGGTGCAAAGTGTCCAAGCCAGCAGAGAGCTCTAGCTGGGGGCGTGAGCTAGACAGGAAGGAGGTGGAGGAGTGGTGGAGACAAAGCCTGACTTCGGTAGAGTTCAGGAGCGAAGAGCTGGTGAAGACGAGGAGGCGGACAATGCAGTCATATGGCTCCTGCAGCGAGTTAGCTGGGGAGGGAAAAGGAGAACCAGCAGTGTAGGGGGAGGCAGGCCTGAGGGCCAGGGGTACTTAAACATGTTACAGGATCAGGGGGAGGAGTCAGCTGAGGGGAAGTGGGACATGCTGTCAATTACCTACTCAAAAATCACTGGCCTCTTCTTTCCTGGGGTTAGGTTCCTCCCACCCCAGGGGACAAGTGCTGGGAATTCCACTGCCTTTGTCCTGTGATTGGCTTTGGAAGGGCCTAATGACCTGCTTATGGCCAATGAGACGTGAGGGGAAATCTGTTGAGGTTCTTTGGCAAATATGTTTTTTCCTTGATAAGTAAGATAGTCACATGAGAAAATAAGCCCTTAGAATTTCAAAATTTATTTGTATTCCTGATTTTACTCTTGTCTTTTTTTTTCTCTGTCGACCTATGTTGTCTGGGGATGTGAAGCTTAGAGCTGCCAGCCTCCTGCAACAGAGAAGGGAAGAGCTGAGCTGGAGGGTGTGGTCCAGCCTGCCAAGGAGGCAAAGCACGGGGGTGGGAAGACCAGCTCCTTGACTGTACCTGACAACTTCGTTGGGCTGCCAGACAGCCTGAGATCACCTCCCTTCAGTCTTATTGTGAAACCATTAGCTTCTTTATGGTTTAAGTCACTGCTAGTTCCCAGCAGAAGGCAGCCTCACTGATATGGGTGGTTGTCCTACCAAAACAAAGATCAGAGTACCAGCAAGACTTAAAAATGTCGAGGTGACGCATCTTTGACTGGGGCTGCTTTCCTAAAGGAGCAGTCCAGGCCATTGCTCTTCAAAATGATCCCGAGCTGCCAGTTACTTTGTGTTGGGCACTGAAAAGTATGGAAGCCAGACCTCTCTGACCTTCTGAACTCAGGCCAAATCAGCCCATGACTACTTTCAAGCAAGAAACACCAATCAGCCCTGTCTATAGCGTCTCACCGGTACCTCTCCTTATCGATTCATTGGCAGACAGATCTTTCTGTCTTACCCATTGGCCATAGTTTGATTGTAATAGATGGGACCTTGGATGTCATGCTTTCCTCTAGAATTTCGACAGAAGAGCAGTGCTGTCTTGATTGACACATCCAGGGGCTGAGCTGCAATAGCGACTCCCAGAGGCTGGGCCTGAAAGGAAAGGAGAGATGTGCAAAGGAGGCTTTACAGAGAAGCACGCGGAAGACACAGACTTCTCTTCTCAGGGCTGCTGAGGGATGCACAGGAGACTGGGACCAGAGAGCCCGCCTGGAGAAATTAACAGCCTAGGGGAAAGAAAGAAAGTCCTAAAGACAAACTAATAAAAAGCCCACGTGTGACAAGCAGAGTGAAGGATAGACTGGAAACTCTGGGAGTTGAAAGCAAGGAATCTAGTTAGCCAGTTCCTGGAATATTCTAGGTGAGAGAAAACTAGGGCAGGAGCAGGGGAGATGGAAAAGAGGGCAGGATCCAGGAGGCCCTGCTGAGACAGAATCAGCATGGACTGCCAGCCAGTTAGATGTGGGCTGTGAGGAGAGGGAGCAGTGGAGGGACAGATCTCCTGACACAGCAGTGGGAGAGATCCTACAAATTATCTAGCTCACTCTGAAAAGCAAATTGTCTAGCTGTGGAGCCCCTTCTTCAACAAAGCCACACACACGCCTGGGATATTTGGGGTAGAGTGTGTTTTTCTCTGTTCCCTTTCCTGGTTAAGGAGTTGAGCACATACCAGGGTGAACTAAGAGAAGGTAGTCCCTGTGTGAGGATTTGGGGAGGTTCCATGCAGGGTCAGCTTCATGGATTTGTGACTGTAAAGTCACACGGGGACTTGAACTCAGAGGACCCCAATGCTTGGTTTAATGCTCTGCTGTTGCTCTCTTGAAATTCTTGTTAACTTCTGAACAAGGAGCCCTGCATTTTCATTTTGCACTGGGCCCTGCAAATTATGTAGCCAGTCGTGGGTGCAGTGGCTGCTGGGAAGAGAGGCAGAGATGAGTGGCCCAGAACTTCTACAGGCCCTGAAATGCCAAGGCAGGGTCGAAATGAGTATGAATGATAATGCGATAGCAGTAGCAGCCTAGCCTACTCTCAGGGTTGCTGTGAGTATTCAATGAGCAAACATATGTAAAGTGCTTAGAACAGTGTTTGGCACATGGTGATTGCTGTGGAGGTATTTGGTATTATTTTCATTCCCTCCCTGCACTGGTTGAACACCTGACAGCCTGAGGTTGATCATTCACAGCATCACAGTTAACTTTCCATTTTCACATTGTTAACCCCTCACTCACCGTCCAGCCCCAGGTTTATGATTATACTTTAGGGGAAAAAAGCCCAACAAAATATCACAATCAACAAACATGTGAGATCACATGCCCTCGTCCGGGGTGTGGCCAGGTAGTGCTTCAGGGCGTGTGTGTCCGAGAGGGAGGTTTTCTTTTTTAAACATTTAATTCAATTATTTAGGGTCTATCTCTGGAGGTTTTCTTTTTTTCTTTTTTCCCCTTTACCTGCCTTTTTTGTTCATAGAGCCCACCCTCCCCTTCTCCTCAGATCCCCAAGGGGAGGGCAGGATCTGAGGATGACTGTCACTATTGTCATGGGGATAATGGCTCCCTCCCCCACATTCCTCCACTCCCACCGGAGTCTCCAGAGCCTGTGAAGGGCTCACCTTTGTTCTTAGAGTGCAGTACACCCCTGGCAGCTAGAAGAAAGAAAATGCTGGCTAGACACTTCCACTCCCTGAACCCTGCTCCTGACCAAAGTCTGCAGGCTGCTCATTTTACCCTTCTTAATCCCAGATGTTCCCAACACAGTCTTTGTAAGAGCAAATGCTCTCTTACTGTCCTAGTGTTTCAAGCCTGCAGGGACTGCATATTTTTTCCTTAGCAGAAATAGTTGTGGTTTTTCCTAAAAACTTCACAGTTTCCCCATACAGTTGGAAATCCCCTCCTTGGTTACAACTTTTAAAGGTCGCAGAAGAAGCCTGGCCTGCTCCTGTCTTTTCTGCTGACCTGCTGCATGACTCTAGGACACTGGCTTAACCTCTCTGGGCTTTCCTTGATTGGGGCGGATTAGAGGATGGAAAAACCTCGGGGAGGATTCATTTTTGGACAGATCTTGGGGGAAGAGATATACAAATGTCTCTAAGGTGAGAATAGTCATTGGGGAAACTACCAACCCATTTAGATTCCTCTTTTTAGAAAAAAAATACACGAGGTTAACAATTTCCATTGCTGATTCCTATCCCCCACCATCACCTTCACGCCTGTCTCCACCCCAGCTGTTGACTGATAGACTAGATAAACGGCCCTCTCCCCCTCCCACTTACACACTTAAACACACACTCTGGGAGGCCCTAGATAAATAGGAGGCAAAGGCAAAGCTGTGGAATTATTATTATCATGATGATGATTACTCTGCTCTCAGCATGAGAAACAGGAAGTGAAACTGACTGAAGTGCCTGGCTCCGACTCCTCTGCCGGACCTAAAGGCAGAGAAGCCAGCCAAAGAAAACTCTGTGTGTGTTTGGGTGTGCGCGCACGTGCGTGTGTGTTTTACAAGGAGTGTCTTTAAACAACTAGTTTCCAGGACTTGTGATCTTTCAACCTCACTCTAACACCATGCTTCCTCCTTCATGTGACATCCTCAGTGTCCTTCCTCACTACTTCCTTCCCCATTTCCTAGAGAGCGTTTCCCACGGCTGTCAAAAGATGTTAAAAGACGAGTCCAGTCATTAACTGGTTCCTCTACACACACGTTATCTGCTGCGGCCAGGTCTGAGCCCCACGCCTTGCCTTCCTCTGTAGCCCGTTCTGTCCTCACAGGAGAGACGTGCCCCGGGCCAGTGGCGTCCGTCCCCTCTCCCTTCAGGGGAGCCGTGTTTTCCCTTCTGGCCTGGCCACCTGACGCTCCATCTGCTTGGCTGATTATTCACCTCCTTTGTCCTTTTCAGGAATCGATCACGGGTAAGTGGCCGTCAGAAAACAGGGCGTCAGGCCAACGTAACGATCCCACATTGACATTTCCACTTGCAGTGCCGTGGCCTCTGGAAACTCTGAGAAACAGTGAAGTGACCTAATTTTCATACCACCTTGTTAGCGCAACTTCCCAGGGAGAAAAGAGCAGGCAGCTGTGCGGCGCATAAGTGAACCGAGCTGGCGTTTCAGGAATACCTCCTCGTTTGTCCAATGGGAACGCAAAGAGGACGGGAGGAGAAAGGCATCAAGGGGAGATGGTACAGAGACAGGGCGTGGGGGTCGGGCTCTTGTTCTAGTCCCTGGGCCCATGCCTTTTCATGGCTTTCATACCAAGATCTTGAGCCAAATCCATAGATCACTGGGATTTTTGTTTGGGAAAAGCATAACCATCTTAGCCTCATTATGATTTTTAAAAAGATTGTATTTATTTACTTTGAGAGAGAGGGGAAAGGAGGGAGGAAGAGAGGGAGAGAAACATCAATGTGTGGTTGCCTCTCGCACACCCCCTACTGGAGACCTGGTCCACGGCCCAGGCATGTGCCCCGACTGGGAACCGAACCTGTGATCCTCTGGTTCACAGGCCAGCACTCAATCCACTGAGCCACAGCAGCCAGGGCTCATTATAATTTTTTATGAGCCTAGAATAGGGGTCCAGTGGAGGCCACCCAGGGCTTGGATTGGAGATGGGGCCACAGCAGGGTAACCGAGGGAAGAAGAAAGAGTCTAAGGTAGAGCTTTGTCCTAAGCAGCAGCAGCAGCTATCTGCCTTTGGGTGGTCCCTTTCCAGTGGCCCCGTTCCCTGTTCAAGAGAGCACAGCGTCTAAGGAGACAGTGCGGGGTCCTAGTTTCCTGCATTCAAATCCCCACTCCTGTCCTTACTTAAAATCACTTAAATTCACACTGGGCTTCAGTCTCCTTATCTGGGCTACTGGAAAGGTATTGGTAACACCCACCCGGTAGGGTTGTTCCCAGGATTGACTGAGCTAACACACAGAAAGCACTTAGAACCAAGTCAGAACATAATAGGCACCCCGTTAATGGGAGCTATTATCATGACTTCTATTTGTCTTTCTCTGAGTGCCACCCTGCACCCCCCATTCCATCTGTTCAGCAAACTACGTGTCCCGTGCTGTGATAGACATTGGGCAAGTCACTTGGGCTGGGTGCAAAGTTTACAGAACATAAATCTCCTCGGTGGCTTCACCGCCTGCCCAGGTTTCTCTTATTTCCTAACACAGTGTAGAGCACACGAGAATCCAATTCTTCCTGGTCCTTCAGTGGTTCCTGACCTGTTCTCCTTCATTTGCTTTTCTCCTTCCCCATTTTTTCTTCTCCCAGCTTCCAGGAAGGTAGGTCCCAGGTGTGCCATGAGCCCTGCCAGATCCTTCTCTGACTAGTCCTGGCGAGGGTGCCTGACAGGGGCAGGGTCCCGGAAGTCTGCTGGTCTTCCCACTCAGCAGCTCTCCCTTCCCAGGCCCTGGGCGCCTCCGCAGGCTCTCTGGGGAAGCTGGAGGAGGGCCATGAGGTGCTGTAATAACCACACTTCTTCGTAGTAAACAAGAGCCAGATTCCTGGGGAGTGACGTGGGGGAGAGCTCTGCGGCCCAGGCAGCTGTGATCACACCAGCACTTGAAGAAACACCTCTGCTCAGCCCTGACCTGTCTAGTGAAGGCCTGGGGAGGGCTCCCCCCACAGCCCCCTTTGCTACCTTTCCAGCACTCTCTGCCTGAGCTACAGGAGCCTTTGCACCAACCGGCTCTGCAGACGCATGTGAGCAGCCAGATTCAGCCCTCTGATTCACACACTCACAACCAGGGATCATGTGCCCTCATCTCTCCTTTTTTTAAGGATTTGTCACACTGTCTTCCCTATTCATGGATCCAGTTCCCACCCTTGGCTGTCATCCCCGAGTCCCTATTGTTCCAGGAGGAATTATATGCTCTTCTCACCGGTGCCACGGGAAGCGCCACACTCCTGGGAGGACACCTGGATCCCAGGCACTCAAGAGCAAAGGCTGAACTGGAGGTTGGCGCTGGCCAAAGGGCTGCCCAAGCTCTGACTTCCCATGGCCTGGCTGGTCCGGGGCTTTCCTCCTAACAGCATCACTCCTGACTTGAGAATCTGATATCCTGGGATTTGGCGCAAACAAGTCCCTGCTACTTGCTAGGTGAAAGGTTGCACTGACTGGGACACCTCTAGAAGGCTACGTGGGAAACTGGGTGGGAGGCAGCAGTTTACTGGATCTCCTTTCAAGCTATTGCATTTTGTACTGTGTGACTGTATTAAAGGTAAAAAAAAAAGAATTTGTGGCTTTGTAAATCTCCTCTATGTTAAATTAGAGTACAGCCCTTTCCTCCTCCCTTTATGGCGGAAGGGACAGGGAGATGTCCACACTGGGGAGGCCTCACTTGGGCCTGATTTCAGGCTTAGAAGAGGCTGTCAGAGGCAGGTGGCTGCTCAGGGTTGCAATTTCCCCAGAGTTTGGCATCAGAAGGGGACACATTGGTGAGTGTCATGGTCCAGGAGGAGCAGGATGGACCTGACGCCCTCCTGGGGTCCCTCTGGCCTGGATGTTAGGACTCTCCCATGTAATGGACAGCAGGAGGCCTGCCACCCCCACCCTGCCCCAAACACACAGTGAAGAAGTCAACAGGGGCAAGTCACCTGTGCTGTTGGTTACCTGTGCACTTGGGAGCCAAAGGGAAGGAAATGAGCCAGGGTCAGGACCCTGGGGACCCAGCGTCCTCCCTGAGACGTGCCAGAAGCTGCCTCCATTTTCCAGGCATTGTGTATTAGTCTTTAGTACCTTTCTTTCCTTAAAAAACGTTTCTCTCTTTTTTGTTCTAAATTCTTACATTTATCAACTATGTTGAAGCTTGCCAGGCACTTTCACATGCATTACCAATGGCTCCCCATTGCGCAGAGTCCAGAGCCTTGGTGGCATTTCTAGTCCTTACAATCTGCTTCTTGCCTCACATCTTGACACCTTTCTCCACACACCCTGCATTCCTTCCTATGCTGCCTACTCACTGCTTCTAAGCAGGCCATGCAGTTTCTCATCTGTCTCCATTCCATTGCTCAGTGTTACCTCTCTCTCCTATGTTGTTTTCTTCCTCTCTCTGGAGAGTTTGTGTTCATCTTTGGATGCCTAAGTCGAATGTCACCTCTTCAGTGAGGACCAGCCTTTCTGGATGAATCTCCCCTGTTGGTGAGCCCTGGAGCACTGTGCTTAAACCCTCTCAGGGCTACACCCGTTAGGACTATTACCAAAACCAACAAACGTCCAAATTTGGAAATCACAAGTGTGAGCTAAAATTTGGAGAAACTGGAACCCTTGTGCATTGCTGGTGGGAATGTAGAATGATGCAGCTGCTATGGAAGACAGAATGGCAGTCCGTGAAAAAGTTAGACACAGAATTACCATACGATCCAGCAATCTCACTTGTGGGTAGATACCCAAAAGAATTGAAAGTAGTGACTCAACAGATATTTGTACACCCATATCCATAGAAACGTTACTCACAATTGCCAGAGGGCAGAAGTAAACCAAGTATCTATGGAGAGATGATGGGTAAACAAAAGGAGGTATCCACACAGTGTGTACACCTGCACTTCGGCCTTCAACAAAGAAGGATGTTCTGACACATGCTACAACACAGATGAACCCTGAAGACATCACGCTAAGTGCAATAAGCTGGTCACAAAAGAACAAATACTGTATGACTCCCCTTACATGAGTTTTTTAGAGGATTCAAATTTAATATGACAGAAAGTAGAATGGTGGCTGCCAAGGGGTGGGGGTAGGGGTGGGGAGTGGAGGGTGGGAGTGGGGAGTTATTGTTTAATGGGTACAGAGTATCAGTTTGGGAAGATGAAAAGTTCTAGAGTTGGATGGTGGTGGTGTGCTTAATGCCACTGACCTGTATACATTTAAAACATGGTTAAAAAGACAAATTTTACATTATGTATATACATGATTATCATAATCTATACATATACTTTTCAAGGCACTCAAGCCCAGGGAACCTTGGGTATTCCCATACCCAGCACAACACTTGGCACTACCTGGTGCTCAGTTCGTGTTTGTTGATATGAAAGGGGGCACAAAGTTGAAGGTGAAGGGGGGGCATGTGCACATCTCAGGCTGGCCCACATACCAACTTCTCTCTTCCAACACATCCAATTTCCCATATACCTACTGCTCCCCTGGAGGGGGGCTCAAACATTTATCCGTGGGTTGACCCCTCCCTAGCCTCACTGAGTAAGCCTCCAGAAAGACAGGGGCTTGCCTGCAATGTGTGCTATATGGGTCACACAAAAGGAAGAACTTCCTCTTGTGGTTGAGGCACTTGAACTTCTGAGAGTCTCAAGTTTTTAAGGTCACACACCTACCCATATGATGATGTAGCTGTGATCTTTGGAGAAGAGAGCAAGATCAGGTGATTTGCAATATTATCGTTTTCACAACCTAATGAGAAACATAGGGGAGAGATTAGCTCCTACCTCTGTCATGGAAAGGGCAAAAAACAAAAAATGTAGTATATACCACATAGACCTTCTATATTTAGGTCTGTTCCTCAAAAGCTTATGCATGCTAGGATGCCAAAGTTATTAATGCTAAAATAATTTCAGTCATTGCCTTTAACTCCCTTAGAGGGAGAGCCTTTGGAATCTAAGTTGCAGATCCCAGATGGTGTGTCCTTCCCTTCAGCCATGCACACAGGCTGAGGTGGCTTTGTACAAGGGCACTCAGAAATATGGACTCTGATGTGTATGCAAAAAAGCCAGGGTCTGAGTTCTGGCTTGTCCCATTCTAGTGATGACTTCGCCCAGTAATGCAGCCTTTCTGAGCCAGAGTGTTTTCAATGAACAAAATAGCGGAAATAATACTGCTTATAGCCTTGTTGAGAAGATTGAAGAAAACGATTGGTATGAAAGTACCTACTGTATAACAACAGCTCACATTTATAGATGTAAATTACTACATATCATTAACAGTTCAAACTGTTGCATGTGTATTTAATCTAGAGAATATCATCATCCCCTTCATTATAGAAAGAGGCTTCTGAGGTGCAGTTAATATAGTAGTAAGTGGTGGTAGTGGAATTTGAACTCTAGATTTGATTTCAACATGCTTTGCTGCCTCCAAATTTTTTTCTCCTGTGAAGCTATTTATCATTATACCCTTAGGGAATCATTACCCATTCACCACACACCCCCATACACACACACACCCCTTCTCTCCATCTTTCCTATCCTCCCACTTCCATTTACTTAAGTGATGGAGGAAAAAAAAATCCAGGGATCACCAGGCAAAAACCCAATGACACTTCCCCTCAACACACCCTGGTTGTGTGCCTAGAGGCAAATCCCCTTTCGCTTTCTCCCTTCCCCAATTCACTCTCCAGGCTGAATAGAACCTGAGTTGCAATTGACGTGGCAGCTACAGGCTAGACTGGAGGGGCAAAGCTTTTAAACAGGGACAACAGCCTTGTGCTAGCTTGAATATGGGGGAGTACTTACCATTTCCCCTCTATTTCCCAAACTAAGCTGAAGAATTTATAACTATGCATGTTACAGTCTTAACTAGTCCCATTTGTAGTGCCTTTGGACCATGTTATGTCTGTGGATGCGCTGAAGCTAAGTTTTCTGTTCTCCTTTGGGTACTTCCTTCTTTCTCTTTCCATCCCCGTTCTTTCCCACTGCTCCAGCTGTTCCCCGCTGTGGTATGAAACTGTCAAAGGATGGGCTGCAGGAAGGGCACCGAGGACTGGGGAGCAGAGCACTAGTCCTCTGGGTGGTGCACTGCTGCCAGCACCTGAGTTGGGTAGAATTTCTTCCTATGGATCGGACCTGAAATTTTTGTGGCCAATGATTCTGACAGAGCTGTCATTCTTGTTTTAGAGAAGTTCTCATCTTATGAAAGACTTATTAGCCTATGACCTGAAGACTGCTTCTCTCTCCCTGGCTAAAGCCATGTCTCTTTCCAAGAGTGAGTTTTCAGTAGACAGACTTTCCCTGTGACTCATGTTCCCTTCTGCATTGTTTTGTCTGATGTACTAACAGACAACAGATACAAAGGCCACTTTGCGTGTGCATATGCATGTCCAACAGCCAATGGAAGAGCCTGTCTCCTCAAGAGCACATCACCTGAAAACTTCCAAGTTCACCTCAGTAGATTTCTATCCTCTGTCATTCATTTATAATGGCACATCCTAGTTAAACAGAGAATTTTCACTTCCTGATGGTGTGAAGGCAGGGTGGGGGAAGCTTGGAGGATGGACATTGTCATAGATTCATGATTTGTCCTATAACATAACCCAGACATGCAAATTAACACAGGCTTATACTTGAAGATTAGGAAATTGGAATGAAGGAGATTTAAAGTTCATCTAAAATGTAAGCATACCTCATAGCTCTTTAGGCCATTCCTGCCCAGAAATGGCACATATGTATTCCTGACATCAAGAAGAATACGTGGGTATATGCCTGCTCAGGATTCAGAGTGGGGAGTATGAATGGACTTTGGGTCAGAAAGACCTGAGTTCTGTCCTTTGCTAGGTGTGTGACCCTAGGAAAATTATTTAATTTTTCTAAGACTCAGTTTTCTCATTTATGAAATAAATAAGGATAACAGTACATGCTTGGATGGAGCGTGGGCTGGGAACCAAAGTGTCCCAGGTTTGATTCCCAGCCAGGGTACATGCCTGGGTTGCAGGCCATAATCCCTGGCAACCGCACATTGATGTTTCTCTCTCTCTCTCTATCTCTCTCCCTTCCCTCTCTAAAAATAAATAAATAAAATCTTAAAAAAAATTAGTAAATTGAAAAATAAAATTAAAAAATTTATAAAAAAAACAAACAGTACATACTTCATAAGGTTGTGTAATAGTTAGAATAAGGTTTGGCTATGAATGATAGAAAACAGTATATCAGTTACTGTAACAAGGAGAACATTTATTTCTCTTTAAGCCTGGGTAAGTGGTTTAGAGCTGTTAAGATGAATCCCTGCTCTTTGAGAATAGGTTCCTTCTATCATTTTACTCTGTCATCCTCAACTTGTGGCTTCCACTTCATAAACCAAGATAGCTGCTCAAGCTCCAGCCATTAAATTTTCATTCCAGCCATCAGGAAAGAGAAAAGAGGATGTAAAGAAGGAACTAATTCTTCCCTTCAACTACTTTCATTTATAAGCCATTAGCTCAAATTCAATCTCAAGAACACAGCCAGCTGAAATAGAGGCTGGGAAATGTAATTTTTATTCCGGGTAGTCACATGCTTAGCTACATATTGAAGGTTCTTTACTATCACAGAGGGGAAAATGAGTATTGGCCCAAGCAGGTAGCAATCTGCCACAGATCTTTTGAGATGATGCATATGGAGGGCTGAACACAGTTCTGGCTGCAGGGTTAGCACTCAGTGGTCATGGACACCATCACCATCACCGCCACCGTGAGAAGGTGGGGGTATAATGACAAGATACTTCCTTATTTGAACCTCATCTTGCTGATCAAGTCACCCTTATCCTTCTCCCCTTTAAGACACTCTGAGATTTATCTATGTCTCTAATGTGTCCTTACAAAATAAGACTAGATAAAAGGAAGGTAAGGGAATCATTACCCTTGGACTCAGAATAACTGTTATCTTTGGGGAAGCAGGTAGGTTGGAGGAGGATGGAGAGACCACCTAGTTAGATGTATGTTATTGTCAAGGTCGAGTTTTAATTTTGGGTAATGGATTGGTAGACGCTTCTTGCATTATTAAAAATAATAATTAAATAAAAGCAATGATACATGGGTCAATGATCCAATGATGAGGGTGTGTCATGAATCAAGGATTATAATTAATCTAATACTATGCACTTGAGGTCTTTAAGTTGCCTTTCCATGTACAATGTTGCATGACATATGTGTTTGCATGTAAATAATAGACAAAGATAGTACTTCCTATTTTTATAGACTTCACTTTTAAAGGGCTTCTGCACATCCAGAAAAACTGTTTAAGTACTTCATTACAGATGATTAAGTTTGATGTTATGGGACCTCTGACTTCTCTGTCCTAAGGGAAAATATTTTATTTTATCCCTCTTAATTTATCCTTATTTAATTTTTTTACAGATGAGAAAGAGGGAACTGAGTGGGCAAGGGACTTTTGTGAGGTCATATGGCTAGTGAGTACTGGAATGGAACTTAAGACTGCCTCTCTTGCCCAGTGCTTCTGTCTTTAGCCCGTCTCACTCCCCAGTTATTCATCCACGAGGCATTTATTCCGTGTCTGTTGCATGTCAGTAATATTGTGCTTATATGTGTGTTCACATGCGTGTGTGTTTCCTGGGTCTTATGTGCAGTTTATGTAATCTCTATACACTGTGTATAAGCCCTCAGAGAGAGTCCTTGTGTGCCCCCAGGCCTAACGGACATGTAACTCCAGGAGGAATCCCCAGCTGGGTTTCAGCTGTCTCATTTTTCCTGTCCCTGAGCTTCAGCACTTTCCCAGAGCCCCAGCTAGGCGGGCAGGAGGATTTGGTATCAGGACAGATCCCCAGGCAGTGGGCACAAAGAAGAGGGGCAAGCCAGCAATGCCTCAATAATGATAACATTGACTGTTTCATGATAATTTATTCTTTATAATTCATAGTTTTTTAAACGATTTTATTTATTTATATTTAGAGAGGGGAGAAGGGAGGGAGAAAGAGAGGGAGGGAAACATCAATGTGTGAGGAATACATCCATCAGTTGCCTCTCACACACTGCCAACTGGGGACCTGGCCCACAACCCAGGCTTGTGTCCTGACTAGGAATTGAACTGACAACCTTTTGGTTTGCAGGCTGGCACTCAATCCACTGAGCCACACCAGCCAGGGCTGAAGAGTTCTTATAAAACCATCTCATTTAATTCTCACTCAGCCCTGAAAGTAGATTTTATTATTTTTCTCATTTTTTTTCAAGTGCAAAAAGAGGACAAATGGCTTGCTTAAGGCAACTCAATTTGAAGACAGACTTGAATTCAAGTCATTTGTCTCTAAATTCCATTCTCTTTCCATGGTTCCTAGCTACCTCTGAAAGGGCTAACAGAGCTTATTGTCTTTCTAGCCTTGTGGATAGAAGCAGGAGACAGCTCAGTGTCAGGCAGTAGGAAGCCCCCAGTGACACTCTGCAGAGGAAAAAAGACCAACTCAGAGCCCTGAGCAGCCCCAGACCCTGACCTCCTATCACCTGAGAAAGACAATGAGCAGCCAGAGCTTCCCCACCACCCAAACTCCCCACCCTATCACGGACTCCTTATCTCAGTCTGTGGGTATCTCCCACGCATGCCTGAGGAGGTGACAGCAACACTATGGAACTGGTGAGGTAAAGGTGTCTTCGATCTCTGTGGCCTCTGGCAGTCTCTTTGTCTTTGAAGGTCAGGATTTTGGGGAACTGCATTTAGCCTCTAGTGTGGGCAGAAGCTCTGGTTCCTGCTGCCAGCGGTGGATCCCTCTGCCCTGCCTCCCAGACCTGTGTCTGTGCCATTCTCCCAAAGCTGTCCACGTCCACCTGTCTGTCTTCTTCCCCACAGAACAACGCCATCCACCACCACAAGGCTGAGCACGGCACCTTGTACTCAGTGAATGTGTGCACTAAATTCTGCTTGAAAAAAGCAAATATTTGTGTCAGGGGAACTATTTCTCTCTTTGGCCCCTGGACTGAGCCCTGCCCGTCCTGGGAAGGGATGTGCTGGGAGGGTAACTTCCGCTTTTCGTTCTGCCTCCTCACTCCCTACCTGCTCTGCCTCAGTCCCGGAGGGCCCCACCCCTTGGATAGTCTTCTCTCTTTCTTCCTAAGCTGCGTCTCCCTGGACAAGGGGCTCTGCAGTGCTGGGGGGATATATTAGGGGCCATGTGTGGCCATAGGTCATGCCCCATTCTCTAATTTGGCATTATCAGTACTTAAGATGAGGTTTTGTCTTCACCTGTCTGGTTCCTTTGTCTTATTTCTCAATTGCTCTGCTAGTGGGGGAGGGGGGAGCAGGTCAGCAGGGATGTATTTAATGATCATCCCCAAACCCAACAGAAATGTGTATAGAGGACTTCTACAGCATATACTTACGGCCTCTCCAGTCCCCTCCTCTGATGTAGGCTGCCGCTATAGGTCCAGCTAGATCCTTAGTATCTTCTTCAGAGCGGGGCTAACTTGGACTGGAACGCCACCTCTTCAAAAATACCCACTTCTGCGCTGGCTGGTGTGGCTCAGTGGATTGAGCGCCAGCCTGTGAACCAGGGGGTCACTGGTTTGATTCCTGGTCAGGGCACATGCCTGGGTTGTGGGCCAGGTCCCCAGTTGCGGGAGCACAAGAGGCAACCACACATTGATGTTCTCTCCCTCTCTTAATAATAATAATAATAATAATAAAAATACCTATTTCTCCTCATGGCTGCAGGTTCAGGGTCTAACTTCTCCACATTGGAAATCAGAAACTATTCACCAGACCTTCCTGTTTGTTACATTGTCTTACCTAATTCTCTCAGCAACCCTGTGAAAAGGTATTGCTGTTCTTCCACTGAGAGAGAGGCTTGCTCAGGATCACAGGCTCCCCGAATTCAGGCCATCTGAACGTCAATCCATCCTCTTCCCACCCTGTATCCTTTTTGAAAGCTAATTTATGTGAAAAAAATGTTCAAAGGTATAATCACTCAATTGTTCAAAGTTAAACAAGTCTTTACTGAAAGACAATAAATACATGAGAAAAGAAATGCAAACGTCAGGAAAATGCAAAAGAAATGAAAAAGTCGGAGCTAATATTTGCTTCACACCTGTCTAGCTACACCCTGAGGTCTCATTCAGCCCATATTTCCTAGTCATTCATCCTCCTTCAAAATACACCTTCATCTCCCAATGGGTCGCTGCTAAGAACTAGACAATTGGAGAAAAGCGGATTTTCTATCTGAACTATGTAGCTACTTTCATACGCCTCCCCCTTTCCTTTGCGTGGGCCTAATTAAGAACCGGGATTTCTCGGCCTTTCCTCCGGGTCCCCTGCCCCGCCCTCCACGCTCCATTGGCCTCTTGTCCTTCCCTTTAAGGCCAGCCCCTCCCCCACGCCCCCGCCTCCCGCCGGCCCCGCCCCTCCTCCACAAGCCCTGCCCCCTCCGACCCTCCCCTTTAAGGACCAGCCCCGGACGCAGACAAGGCTGTGACGCGGCCGCCGGCCCCGGGGCTGGGTAGTTTGTCGCGCGGCCGCTTCCCCCCCGGCTGGGCCCCCGCCATCCAGCGTTCCACCGAGCGCCAGGCCCCCGGGGGGAGGGTGGAAGGGAGAGAGCAGGGCCGGTGGGCGCCAGCGGCGCACGGCGGGACCCACGGAGCCCCGCGACCCGCCGAGCCTGGAGCCGGGCCCGGCTGGGGAAGCCGGCTCCAGCCCGGAGCAAACTTCGTCGCCGGGCGGGGGGTGGCGGGGACCCCGTCCGGAGCCGGAGGAGGGGGCGGCCGGGGGCCCTCCCACCTCTGCTCCCGCGTCTCCGGGCACCATGCTGTCCAACTCCCAGGGCCAGACCCCGCCGGTGCTATTCCCCACCCCGCCGCCGCCGCCGCAGCCCCCGGCCCCGTCCCAGCCGCCGCCGCAGCCCCCGCAGCAGTTCCCCCAGTTCCATGTCAAGTCAAGCCTACAGATCAAGAAGAACGCCATCATCGACGACTACAAGGTCACCACCCAGGTCCTGGGGCTGGGCATCAACGGGAAAGTTTTGCAGATCTTCAACAAGAGGACCCAGGAAAAATTCGCCCTAAAAGTAGGTTTGGGGGCCGGGGAAGGGATGGACGGGCAGAGGGGAGCACCCAGGGACGAACCCCGGGCGCTCTAGAGCGGCCCGCGCGCACTGTCGTTCGACGACCGCGCCGACCCTTTGGTGGGACCCAGCTCCCGGCCGCGGCGGGGCGGTGGGTCTGAGCTGGGAGGGTGCCTAGTGTGCGGCGGGGGCGGGGGCAGAGGGAAGGTCAGGTAGGAACCGACCACGCCGCGGAGACTGCGTTTCCGGTCACCTCAGGTGTGAGTGGCAGGGACCCGAGAGGACTCCTGGGGACTCTGCCATTTTGGGGTTTGAGCGGGATCCAGCCGAGTCTGAACGGTTGGCTCCGGGACCACTTCTGCTAATTTCACCGCGTCTCAAGGAAGTGATTTTCCGGGGTTGTGGTTCCCCATCCTCTCCTCCCTCCTTCCTTTCTTTCTGTGGGCACAAAAGGCCCATTACTCATTGAGCTGGTTGGTCGGTTGGTTTGGAGAAGTCGGATCTCAGAGGTTTATTTAGCCTCGCTCCTTATTTGGGAGCCGGAATGTGTGATTTCACTTCCCTGGGCCTCGCGAGTGCGGCTGGGCCGCCTAGGCGCGCGCCGGCGCCGGAGGTAGGTGCAAGCCTGGGGATTCCGCGGGGCCACCGCCCCCTCCGGGGGAAGGAGGGATTGTTTTGATCTGAGAGCAGGCGCCCTCCCACCTTCCGTGCTTGTGAGGCTCCAGATGGGAGGGCAGCAGGCTCCGGCGAGGCGTCTGCTGTTTCCATAGCGTCATTGATCTTTGTAAACTGGGTCTGGAAACCACGCTTGCCCCAGCGCTAATTCCGCAGATCGGGGGTGGCCATTTGAGCCTGGACATGGGCCGCTGGTGGACAGTGGGAAGGAGCGTTATCTTTGATTTGAGGAAGTCCCCCTCCCCTTTGTTGTAGGGGGAGAATGGGGATTTCAGTGAGCATACCTACTTCAGAAGTTAAACAGCATAGACTTGGAGGTATGATGAGATGGATGGGTCCCCAGTGCAGTGGGAGCCGGTGTTCAGAATCACAGAAAGGTTTTCCCTTCAGAGGGTTTTCATATCAAACCGTATCTCTAAAGGTGACACATCACCCCTGTTCCCCCTGGGGTGTCTTAATGATTGGAGGATAAAATTACTTCCTGTGTTGTATTTCTTTCTTCTTTCACAGCCCCCACTGCTAGCTGCATTTCAGCTATTAATACAACACTCACATATGTGTAATGGGTGGGACTGTTGGAATATATAATTAGATGTAATAAAACCCTGGTATGTACTTCAGGGTTGTAGAGGGCAAGAATGTCCAATTTCCAGATTTTAGGCCTCCATAAATTACTTTTTCTTGCAGCTTTCATCCTCTCTTTTGGGGGAGAACTTTCAACTCACCCCAACACTGTCAGATGTCTTTGGTTTCTACTTAAAGGTGTTGCTGTGGGCTTTTGATTGTTGTTTAGTGTTGGACTGTTGCAGAGGGAATATATCAGTATCTTGAACACTTTTAATACTTTTTGCACTTTAGATCACTCTTTCCGTACTCATAACTGGGGGCTTAGAGGTGGGGTGGTTGTTTGATCATGGCCCTGACCTTGGGGAGTAGAGTGGAGGGAATACTGTTTGACCACAGTTAACCTTAGCGTTGAGGAAGTGACAGACGTTTCTTTCCAGGAGACTTCTCTGTCTCCTCTGAGACACCATCTGCCTTCATCCATCTGCAGTTTGGGGACACTGGCTGCTCATTTTCTTGAAAAGTTGGAATATTGTGTAAAGACTTAAGAACAAAAGCTCTCAACTTCTGCTCCTTATTCTATTTAACAGGTACACAAAACCACCCTCTAAAATGCTTTTGGGTGGCAATTAAGATGTCTGTTGTAATTAATAGAAGAGAGATTTGGATAATTTCCCCCTTTGAATAGTTCTGAAAGGGAAATCCAGCAGTATTTTAAATAACACTCACAGTTTATCCGTCTCAGGTTAGCAGCAGGCAAAGATTGAAGTCAGAGTCTGCTTTGACAGGCAGCCTTGCTTCCAGATCTTCCAAGTTGACTCAACTGTTAAATTGTAGATTTCCCACACATTTTTGTGTGAAAAGGAAATAATAGGGGAAGTAAGAAGGGATGAGGCATTCAGAGACTGACGGCAGTGTGAATAGCTCTTCCACGTCCAAAATATTGGCTAACACGTAATTACAGCCGTGGGGGGAGTCTGCTTCAAAGAATCTTGTTCCAGACATACACCAAAGAGTTGCTAGATCTTGAATCTTGATTAACTTGACCTTAGGTGCTGAGTAGTGAAGTGATTTTCAAAATCTGGAGTGTTCGGATTATAAAGCAAGGGAGGAAGCTGAGGGTGGAGTAGGAGGGGTCGACCCATCATGAAGTTGCCTGGAGAAAAAGGGAAAACTCTCTCCCCTGCACAGTGTGTCTTGCTGTTCCTGGGGCCTTGGGGCAGAGACCAGGACCCTGATGGGGGTTCTGATATACCTGCTGTTTCACAGCTCGGAGCACTGATGGGAGGTGGAGGCTGCCCAGATGCCCTACTCCCTGTTAATGGTCTGGGACCTCTTAGCCTATAAGGTAAAATCAGTGCTTAAAAAAACAATCTCACCTTGCTCTCTCTGCTGCTTCTCTACCTCCACTGAGATCTCGACCATGTAAATGCTTTTGGTAGGTGCTCTGACCTCACCTTACCATTTCTCCTGGCTGCTTCTGTTGGTTTCTGAGTCACTTTCATACTTCAGTCAGAAGGGACTTCAGAGTTCATCTCATCTAACGCCCTCATTTTGCAGATGAGAAAAGTAAGGCCCAGAGCAAAGACTTGCTTGCAGCAACATAGCCATGCACTTGGCAGAGGCAGGATTAGAACCCAGGACACCCGACTTTGGGTCTCAGGCCTCTTCACATTTCGTAGCTGCAGTGTCATCAGCAGGCTGCTGCTTGGGACTGGCTGCTGCTCCAGAACCCCTCAAGCCCAATGAGGAGCGACACTGTCTCGCCACAGGCCCTTCTGGACTTGGGTGAGGGGTGCTGGGTGGGTATTTATCAGCATTTCAGCAGTAATCCCTGAAGTTGGAGGGGCAGTTTATGAACCAACTCAGCCGCTCAATGAGTTTCGAATCTATGGTAACAAGCTTTTTTTCCTTTTTTTTTTTTAACCATTCCCCCTTTCCCATTAGGAAGTGTTTGATAGAAATCTTATCTGTTATTAGTTTTTGTACAAGAATATGGGAATTCTATTAACTATTTCTTTGACAGGGATGCCTAGTCTCAACCCACTTGAGTAGTAATTGGTTATATTCCCTGTGGGTTCCTCAGCTGCTTCCTGCTTCACTGTGACATGGTGACTCTTCGGTATTGGCTGAACAAATCTAATTAAAGCTGGCATCGTTGTCCGTCTCTGCTGTGCGACTCTCATTAGGTGAAACATGTTACTGCTTTCAAAAAAATACAGAATGTGATCTTCACTTACCTCTGTTTATTTTTCCAGTGCATGGATTAGAGAAAACAAGGTCCTGTGCATTCTTCTGCTTTCCTTTCTCCAGCGGTCCTTTCTCCCCAGATCACACCGTGTCCCTGCAGTGTGCCTTCCTTTGGTGTTCTGAAGAGGATCTGATTGGAACCTCTCATGGCTCATCTGGACACTGTCAGAGGGAATGCCAGAGCTCCCACATTCCCATAGTACAAGCAGCATGTTATCCAGCACACCCCATGTGTACCTGTTGGGGAGCGAGATTGGTAGTGTGGCTGAGTGACAGGCCGTGTTCCAGATTGGGGTTTGCTGGACGGAGCCACATGGTGAGGAAAGTTTCGCTGACCGAACCAGCCTCTTTATATCCACTGTGGTTACAGGTGGTTAATAGTTTGCCGAGGATCCTGCCATATGTTGTTGTGTGGAGGATGCACACACATAAAGTTTGGCCTTAAAATTTGGGAGGGGTGTCAAGAAACTGATTTGGAGGTGAAATTATCAAATGTAGTCTAGGGCTGCACTGTGCAGTGTGGTAACCAATAGCCATGCATGGTTCTTTAAATTAAAATTAATTGAATTAAACTAAATTAAAAATCAGTTGCTAGCAACATTTCATGTATTCAGTAGCTGCATGTGGCTAATGGCTACTGAAATGAACCATGCAGAAGAACAGTTTCATCCTTGTAGAAAGTTCTATGGAACTTTGCTGGATTAGGGGGTTAAATCGTGTGCTTGGGAATAGAGGAGCTTTGAGACGGGAAAATCTGTGAGGATTGCAGGAGCTGAGAACAGCTCCTTGCTGGGCCTCTGAGGAGCAAGCTGATCTGCAGGAGGCGATGGTGCTGTTGGCCCTGGGCAGCAGAGAGGAGGGCAGAGCAAGAGATCAGTGGGTAGGGAGCAAGTGGGGCTGGTGGCTCAGAATCGAGCCTAAGCCATCTTTGTACTAAAGGCAGCTTTTCAAGTGTTTGAGGGTCGTGAAGTAAGTGAACAGGATGTTGTAAAGAAAGGTTATAAATTGCTGAGGTCGGGGCTTACGGTTTTTGAGGGAAGGCAGCAGAGACCCTGTCCCTCTCCTGGGGCCCTGGCCCCTGTGTCCTGCAGCAGGGCTGTTGCGTCCATTGCGGCAGGATCAAAGCCGGGCTGGCTTGCGGTCCCTTTCCACTTGTGAATTCTGGGACTTCGATAGAGCTTGAAAAAAATCTCTAAGATCTGGGATCAGTGGCTTACAGGAGGTAGGGGTGGAGAAAAGCAGCCCCAGGCCTTGGGACCAGATAGGGGTGGGTGTCTGGGAAATGAGGGGGCTCTTCTTCAGGAGGGTGAAGGTGCTGGTATCCCTGATAACAGTGTTTTGACTGTTTGGGACCTGAGAAGTTGGGTCATCATCAGTTGGTGGTTTTACTTAAGAACTAGGTGCAGGGGATTCAGGTTGATGCCTGGAGGAGCCACGCTTCAGGGCTGCTGGAGGCTAACTGGCCAAATCTTGGGGTTCGGGAGGGGGCTGAGGCTTCTGTCACCCACTTGCTGTGGAGCCTGTGCCAGGAGGAATGTCATCCACAACAGGAGGGACAGGGCATGGGTATCTGCTTCTGAGCCATTTAACAGTTCCCAGGTGACCCTCCGGTGCTCTGATTCAGGATTCTCCCCTGTGGTTTGATGTCTGTGGCACTGGATTCGTGCTTTTCTGCTTCCTCTCCTCTATTTCAGGCCCTTCCAAGGGTCACGTGAGCTCTCTTTTCCCCTCACCCCTATGCTGCGTCTTTCCGGGTGTCCCAGAGAGAGGGGGACAGGCAGGCAGAATTGTTCTTTGTGTTTGAAGGGGCTGCCGTTGCTCTTAGCAGTGATTTAAGGCCTGGTGGTAAAGGGACCATGCCTCATAGCACCTCAGAGCTGACCATTCTCCCTGTCATCTTTCTTGACTCCTTTCATCTCGCCGAGGAAAAGGCTGGGCCGGTGCAGAAGGGTTGAGTGGTATGTCCAGGGTCTTACCAGGTGCCAGCATAAGAGCCACGCCTTGGGACCTGCTTCCTCTCGGCCTGGGATCCTTTGGCTGTTTGGTTGCTGGAGGTGGTAGCACTGGGGCTGCAGACCTGACAGTGCAGACTGAGCTGCACGAACTGGTCACTGGGATTTTTCTTATAAATGGGGATGCTGGTAAAGAGAAGGGACCACGCCACTGTGACCGGCATGTAACCCAAATCAGATTTTTCTAGTTTTTAGGGGAGTGCTGAAATTTTGTATTTTAAGATATGTATGGCTAGAAATATCTAGAGGTGAGCCTGTTGCAATGGGTTATGTGCTAGATTAGAAAGAAAAAAAAAGGTTTGATATTTGTGCCCTGCTAGCCAGCGTGTGACCTTGAGCAGGTCAGTTACACCTCCCAGGCCTTAGTGCACACATCAGAGTGTCCAGCGGTCAGTGGCTCCTTGAGCTCCGGCAGTGTGGGACAGTGGAAGGCTGCCCTGGAAGCAAGAGGCCGAGGACGGGATAGCATGTCCACTTGCTCTGTGTCTGACCGTCAGCAGTATCTGGGCCAGCATGGATGCCCTTTTTTTTTTTTTTTTTTTTTTTTTGATGGGCTTACTGCTGGGCTCCAGGGCAGCATGTGTCCAGTTAGCTGTCATCACTGCCCAGCCGGTGAAGGGACCCATACCTTGCAGCATGAACACTCAGGAAGTGTTTCCATTAGCAGAGAGGGTGGGCTGTGTCACTCCATGGGCTGTGGATCTACGTCCCTTGAAATCTGAAGGATCTTATCTTAGTGCAGCGGTGGCTCAAGGTAGAGATGGGGAATTCTTTATCTTCCCGTCCGAAATGCTTTTCCCATTTGAAGTCATGGGTCAAACATGGCCCCTGTGATTGGCGGTGCAGGCTGTGCCCTGCACAGGGCGCCTGCTGAGCGAGGAAGCGAGGGAGTGAGGGCTGCCAGGTTGTCAGGTTGTCAGGCTTTGCCTCGGTGTGTGGCCGCGTCCATCCACGGGGGTGTCTTCTTCTGTTTCACTCACAGATGCAGCATGGGCCAGGGCCTGTTCTGAGGTGAGAGTTGGAGACTGATTCCCAGAGCTGACGGGAGATTAGGGCTTCCATCCAGGCGCCGCTTCTTTCCTGTAGGACTGGGTACGAGGGATCTCAGGAGTCTGAAGAAGCAAGAGAAGGTGGGATGCCTGGTGATGTGGGTCCTCTTTTCTCTTACTCCTGCCCATTCAAGGCAAAAGCCTTGGAGCTCTGAACTTTCGAGCCCTGTGTGCCGGGCCATCAGACCTGATTGGCAGTGTAGAGTTCTCGGGGTCTTGATTCTCTGTGCCATCCAGCAGGTCAGTCCCTATCTGTGATGAATGTCCCCTCCAAGACCAGCCAGGCTGTGTGTTTATTCTGGCAGGAACCTGAGCTGTCCCAAAGAGTCATAAGAAAGGGCATCTTACTCTTAAGGGATATTTCCAGCAATCTCCATGGCCAGTGTTCCTCTGGGAGTTGCCTGGGAGGTGAGGAGTGGTGACCAAAGGCGTAAGCTTCGTGGCCACCTCGGCAGCCTTTTCATCTCAGAGAACACGAGGAGGACAAAGGGCACCGTTCTGTCCAGGCCTTCTCTCTGTTTGGCTTTTCTCTATGAAGATTCTTTTCTTTTAATTAAAATCTGGTTTTAATTTATTGATTGATTTTTTAGGAAGAGGGAAGGAGGGAGGGAAGGAGGATGGGAGAGAGACAGACAGACAGACAGACAGACATCAGTTTGTTGTTCCACTTATTTATGCATTCATTGGTTGATTCTTGCGTGTGCCCTGACTGGGGATCAAGTCTGCATCCCTGGGGTATTGGGTCGATGCTCTGACCAACTGAGCTACCCAGCCAGGGCTGAAGATTCTTCTTTTGAACCAGAAGCAAAGGTGAAATCTTTGCAGCCCCGGGTAGGGGAGGGGACTAAGAGGAGACCTACTGACAGTACACCCTCCAGCTCTTCCACCCTCGTGCTCCGCCTGACCTCCAGCAGCACCTCCACAGGCAGATGACTGCGTCAGTCACTTTGTTACCGTTGTGATTATCCATATTGTTCCAAGGCTGCCAGCCCACCCTAGGCACTTGCAACCTGGTCTCCTGCCCAGGGTCCTGAACTGTTACTCAGCCCCTGTCCCAACAGCTAAAAATAAACCTGCCACTGCTGAAGTCTCACCTCACTGCCTGGCCCTGGTATCTGTCCCTGGCCTTCCCGCCACACCGCTGAACTTCTCTCTTTTTCCTCCCCATTTGCCCTTTGCTTCCAGCCTGAGCTTGGTAGGTGTTTTGGGACCAGTTTGTTTTCTGGGTGCTGGGAGTGAGCTGTGGCAGGTGCTTGTCCAGGTAGCAAGCTGCATGTGCACAAAGGCTCTGGGGAGCTGCTTTGTGGATTCCCCACTGGGGAACGGGGAGACAGGGAGGAGGGTGAACAGTTCATCCGAGTTTTCTAGACTTTCTTGGCTGTGCTTGCTCCAGCTGCCTCCAGTCTCCATCTGCAAGTGGGCCTTCCTGCCAGAAAGTGTGGGGACAAGGAGGAGAGCCCTGCCTGCTGCTGTCCCAGGCCCTCACCCCAGCTGCCCTGTGACTGAGCATGCTACCTGCCCTAGGACTCCTGCCCCTGTTGCCAAGCAATACTCTCCACCTCTGCAGCACGGGGCTTCGGGTTACCACATTCACCAGCGTGACCTCATCTCGTTGGCTTCCAAGAATAACTGGGCCCTGGCTGGGCCTCCTTCCTGAGTCAGGCCATGGCCCCTCTGGCCCTCCCAGCTCAGCTACCTGCAGGGTGTCACAGACAGCATGGGTCTGATCTACCTCCTGGCTGTGGGGACAGGGTGATTGGTGATCTGTGTCCATTGAGGTCCATTAAGGTGACCTCTTCCCTTGCCAGCCATGGATCTTGGGGACCTAGAGAAGAAGGTGAGGAAAGGGGCTCAGGTAGCTGGGACACCTGCTCAATGGGTGATTCTGGGCAGAATATTTTTTTTTTAGTTTGACTGGCATTCTCTTTTTTTTTTTGCTTTTTCCAATCCTTGGACAGGTGTTGGTACTAACCACAACCCAGGAGGGGAGGGTTCTGTGTCGGTGTTCTGGGACGAGGGTTTGTTTGGGAGGAGCAGCGTGTGGGGAGAGTGATAGAAGCCAAGGGGGGACCTGAGAGCTCCTTTGTCTCTGCTGGAGTTACATACCCAGACCATGTCTCCCCGCCTGCCTTCTCCCGTCTGTCCTCCTTTCCTCTGCAGGGGGGGATTTATTTGCCAAGGCCCATTGGCCTCTGTAGGGAGGAGTTGGGTGTAAATTGCTAAGAGTTTATTTTTAACTCTAACAGAAGGAGCTCCTGTCCTTGGGTAGCCATGCTCTTCCTCGTCTGCCCCTACCCTGGGCCTCCTTCCCTGGCATCTGTAATTCTTCGAGGAGGGCTGGTAGGATTCTGAAGGCCAGGCTTCACAGGAGCCGGGAAGGGAAGCTTCTCTAAGTGAAGAATCTGCAGATGGGTTGTCAAACCTGACTTCTGCAGAGCTCAAGGGGTCATGGCGGCTGGGGAGGGAGAGGGGTAGCCCCGTGCATTTGAGGCCATGTGCGGAACTTCGAGTATTCTAGGAATGCGGGTGGGCTGATGAAGAGACCGTGTCTTAGAGCATGGGGCTCTCTGCTTGCCGGTGTTGGGGAGGGCAGCAGTGGGTCGTCCTACTTCTCTCTTTACAGGCTCCCAGATCTAAAGGCAGAAGGCCACAGGCACTAAATGAGCTTGCATTGTAACCTGCTTTGTAAATGCTCCTGCTTATAGAAATGCTGAGTTTTAGTATTCCCTTTGGCTGCCAGGCTCGCAAGCATCATGTTCTCTCCACAGGTCCTATGGGGTTCTCAGGGACTTCATGCCCTTGTGTTCCCTACCTTTGCACTTTTAGGGAGGAGGAGCAAGAGGAGCATGGGTGCCCCTTTGCATGTGTCTCCTGATTTCATGTAATTGTTTTGGTTACCTTACCTTGCCTTAGGTGTTTTCAAAAGAGCATAAAATTGGGTTTGAGCCATAACTAGAGAAAGAAGGAATACAGAATAGGAGTGGGGGCCTGGGAAGCAGAAATGTGTTGCTGACTCTGAGACTCTCAGCCACAGAGGGAAGGTTTCAGCCCTCAATTGCTTGGAGTACATGGGGGGTTAGTTTGCTGAAATTCTGCCTCTGATTATGTGACTTACCAGCTTAAACCCTTCAGTGCGTTCCCTCTGCCTGCGGAATACAAGAGAATTCCAAACCATTCCCTGATTTGACCTCTTTTATTTATTTTTTTTAATCCTCACACAAGGACATACTTACTGACTTTAGGGAGATGAAGTGGGGAGTTGTGGGGGGAGAGAGAAAGAGAGACAGATATCGAGAAGCATCAGTTGGTTGCCTATTGTTCACACCCTGTCCAGGGGCTGAACCCGAAACTTAGGCATGTGCCCTGACTCGAATTGAACCCACGACCTCTGTTTATGGCACAGTGCTCCAACCAACTGAGCCACACTGGCCAGGGCTGACCTCAATTAAAAAAAAATGCATGCTATGTTTCATTTTAAGTGGTTTAACTGTACCGTTTCCTTAACAGGACTCCACTTTCCCAGCCCCTCACCTTTGCCATGGCATGCATCTCACCTGCCCATCTGTAGCTTCTTTGACTCTGCACCCCAGCTCTGTCTGTACCTACCTGTTCTACCTGTGCAAATGCTGCTGCTTTCATGAAGCCTTTCACACCAGAAGCTGGTTCCGCATTCCCTCCCTGTCAAACTTGCCGAGACACTGCCACCTTTTATTCCACATTTTAAATGTCTTTCTCCATGTGCAAGGTGCTCCCCTAGATATTGGAGTCTGAGTTCCTGGAGTCCGCCGTGTTTATTACTTTTGTATCCTCTATGAAATTTGTGGAGTACTTTGGCACTGTGCACTATACCTAGCTGCCTAAAAAAAGGTGTGATATTGCAACTGACTAATCGTGGATGCTCCCCACATAAATATTATAGAGTACTAGCAGTGATCCTCAGGGTTGAGGGGGAGGTTCTGGGAGATGGACAATAGTGAGCTGGACTCTCTGTGACTGACCCAGGTGTATATGAAGTGTCTGCCCTCTAAGTGTCTATCCTTGTTATTCCTCCTTTCTGCTAAAAAGCCATTCTCAGAAGAATCTTTTGGGCATTTCTCTCCTCCACCATTCATTTGGATCTGCTGACTCAAGCTGGTACCTTCTGTTTCTGCTAACGGAGTTCTCTTTCTTATAAGGGCCTTGACCACAGTTTCCCATTGATGCCTCTTCTTCTCCTCCCTGTTCCAGAGCCCCTCCTTTACCTGTTCTGCTATGGAGATGACCCTTCTGCCTCTCGGAAAACTTTGAGGGAGGGACAGATGTGGCACTTGCCAGCTTTCCTACAGCTCTTGGCAACGTCTAGTTAGTTCCAGAAACGTCAGAGACACACGGATGCTCTCCAAGGTGATCTGTCTGCTGGCCTTTCTCCTGTGTGTTGCAAGAGGACCAGTGTTGCACACCAACTTGCTAGGAATGAGGTCAGAGGTTTGAAGCTCAGGGGGCCACTTAACTCCTTACCACAGATATCCATGGGAAACAGAACTGAGACCTGGCTGTGGGGTCCTCAGCAAGTGCTGGAACCTGTCTGGGCCTCCCTCAGTTCCTCATTTGTAAGTCAGAGGGCTTAGACTTGATCTAGAAGGACTGCAAATGGAAGGGCTTTCTTTTTTTTATTTTGTTGCAACCCCACCTTTGGAAAACAACCAGATGCTGGGAAAGAGGTGGTCAGCCCGGGTTCCAGGGAGCCTGGGGACTGGGAGCCATCCTCTCTGTCTTCACTGTGTGCAGGTCAGTGTTCTTTCACCCTCCTAGCAGTACTATTTTTATCCATTCAGCCATTCAACCAATGTTTATAAATGTTTATTCTCCTCCATGCCTGCCTCCTTTCTTCCCTGCTGGCTGGCTATCAGGAGCTCAGATGGCAGGATTGGCCTAGGATGATCGCCTAAGCCTGATCTGGGCCATCCCCTTGGGTTTAGGCCCCTTGAATGCTTCTGCTACATGCCCTGAGAGGAATTTCGAACAATGAGGGTTGATTTCTAGCAGTTTAGGCTAGACCCCTGCCTTTATAAATAGGATTTGCCTTAAGGTGCTTTCTGTCCCTTGGAGATCCAAAGCAACTTATTACTCAAGAAAATCAATTAAGTAGAGCCAAGACTGACTTCTGCATCCTCCCTAAGGATAAAATCAGAACAGCAGATTGAATTTGATACATACAGCAATCTTCTATCTTCTGCCTCATTCAGATCACTGTTGAAAGTTTAGCAACACTGTGAAGGTTTCCTAAATTAATAACAAGTCTTCATTGATCAGATACTATGTATCAGGCATTGTGCTAGGTGTTTTACTTACTCTCCTTTTTAATCCTTAAAATAATACTGCAGAATAAAAGTCCTCATGTTATGGAAGAGGAAACACGTTCAGACATGTTCAGAATAATTCATTCATTAACAATTATTTGCTGAGCATCTACTAAGTACTAAGTATTATTTTTGGCTCTGGAGACGCAGCATTATACAAAACAGACCAGAAAAACAAAACAAAACAAATCCTGCCTGCATGGAATTTATCTTGTAGCAGAGAGAGATGACAAAACGTAGTTAGTGCAGTGGTACAGTTTATTGGATGGCGGTAGGTATAAAGGAGAAGATAGAGCAGAGGAGGCCCTGGAATGCTGTGTGTATGTGTGTGTGGTGCGTGGTGCTGACATTTTAAATAGGGGCTCACTCAGGGCTCCACTACAAAACTCACATTTGGGTGACCCTTGGAAATGTTTGGAGGGGGAGGGGCAGCAGGCTGACAATAGCGAGTGCAGAGCCTGAGGCTGTGACTGATGGGAATACAGGAACTCGGAAACCTGGGCTCCTTACAGCTTGCAATACTGCCTCTCTCATAGTTCTTCTGTGACTGCATTATAATTCAGTACTTAGATGACCTAGCAATTTAGGTTTTATCATCAAGTATTTATGGAATGCTGATTTTGTGTAAATTGCTACAGTGGTAAGATGTAGGCCCTCTCTTTGCACACTTAAAGTTTAGAGGAGGCGTGAACACCTGTGTGTGTCTAAACAGTGAAAGGAATGAGAAAAGACGGCCTCCTAAATCCGGACTGTGCCCTTTCACACATATTCCCACTTGACACTCTGAGAGGTAGGACAGCGGGTGCTTGAGTAGCAGTGCCGGTTCATTGTAACACTGACGAGATGCTGCTGTGGGAATTTGGCCTAGGGTAAAACTGGTTTCATGACGCAGTGTTTCACTGAAAGTCACAGAACCTAACCTATTGACAGTGTTAAGTGAGGACTTACTGTACCTCTCTGACCGGCGGGCCAGGTGGTTTGCTCCCTGGTTTTACACACGAAGAGCAAGTTCAGGGAGGTGGTGCTGGGTAATGAGGGGGTCAGGCAAGAGAGTGGCCACCAAGGATACAGAGGCATGGGATGGGCTCCCTAGGGCCGGAGGGGGCTAGGGGTTGTGATCACTTTTGCCTGGCACTGACAGGGACATTTCATGGGCTCAACCCTGTACTGACACACCCAGGGGACCGTGCAGACAAAAGTTGGGTGGACAGAGGAACTTCACTGGGTGTTCTCACCTTCTGTGTGGCCAAGGGGAACGAGGCAGTGTCTCTCCTGTGGATCTTTCCGGTTATAGGAAGTGCTGGGGTGGGGTGTTGCCTGGCCATCGCACAGAGCCGGGGTGGAAGGGGGTGATGAAAAGGAAATGGCTAGGCCGATGCTGCAGCGGAGGTTATTTTTGTCCCTCTTCGGACCCTCACAGGGCTTCTCTCTTGCTCTGAAGAATCACGTCTTTCATGTGTTCAGCCTCCCAGGTGGAGGAGTGGCAGGCGGCGGGCAGGGTGACAGGGAGGCCGTCTGCCCCCAGCACGGGCCACCTCTGCTCCCCGCCTCTCAGGAGCTGGGGGAGCAGAAGTCGGCTGGGGCAGAGCCGGCGGACTGACCGTTAGTGCAGATGGGAAAGTGAAGCAATGGGTCGGGTCTTTTTCCTGAGCGTGTGCTGTGACAAAGGAAGTTGCAACAGGTTTGTTTTTTCTTTTTCTTTTTATAGAGCAAGAAGGGGGAAAGATATATTCCAGTAAACTTGAGAAAAAGCATCTAGTCTTTGATGGATGGCTATTGCTCCTCTCCCCCACGATGCCCTTTGTCGGTAGCCTTTCTTCCACCCTTCCTCCCCCACATGTACCTTCCAGTGTCGCTCTGAGGGACTGTGTCTCTGCTGCAGGCTTGCTACCTCTCCGCAGAGAAAGTGTCCATGACCTGGGCTGAGGGAGCCTTGAGAAAGCACCTTGTCTGTTGTCCTCCAGGCAAGTGACCGACTACAGCAGCCCATGCCTGCAGGTTGGCGGGGAGGCCTCTCCTTGACAGTGAAAGCTGTTTAGCACACAGACGGTTCCTGGTCCCCCCCGGCCTCACGTGCTCCTGCGTTGGTCTGTGTTCATTTGGCGTCTCTGCCAGGGCGAGGCAATGCTGGCTTCGCATCTTAGATGCCCACACTTTCTGGTAGACACTTCAGAGCACGTGCCTTGGCGGGCTCTGGGAAAAGGGGCCTGAAATGTGGGAGGCCGAAGTCCGGGCTGGAAGACCACACATGTGAGTCTGGAGTCCTCGGTCAGGTTTGAATTTGGCCTTTGTGCTGTACCTGGGCAGGGATCCAGTTGTGTTTGGAAGTGTTCAGATGATATATTTTCCTGACGAAAAGTTTTGAGGTCTGGAAAGTCGTGGAACTTTTTTTGTGTGTGAGATTCATTTCCTCTCTCTGCATTTCTGTACTCCAGTCCAGCCAAAAAATTTCCAGGACAACCCTGCTTTGAGACTTGAGCTTGAGCCCACTATGGGGCGAGGTCAGCCCTGAGAGCCAGGCCCGCTCGCTCTGAGGAAGCTGCCTGTCGGGATGGTGGTGGCTGCGGGTGCTGCGGGTGCGGCTGCTTTACCTGCCTCCGCGCGGGGCCAGGTCCTCAGGGCTGAGGGTTTTTGTGCAGGCTCTTGGTTCTCTGTACCTGGTTTGTCTGGGACAGCCGGCACACTGCTTGTCCTGCCATTTGCTTTGCATTTCATCCCCTGTCATCAGATGAGTCTCTTCAGCCCAGAGATGAGCTCCAAGCCCTGTTTGGGGAGGGCAGGGAGTTAGCATTGGCTCATTTTGCCTGGATTTCACAGTGAATATGGATGCTCTTTCCCGGGAGGCTGTGCTGGCCAATATGGTAGCTACTAGCCACATGTGGCTATTTAAATCTGAATGAATTAAAGGAAAAATTAGTTCCTTGGTAGCACTAGCCACCTTTCAAGTACTCACTAGTTGCCGTTTTGGGCAGCACAGATGGAGAGCATCCTGTCGTCACACAGAGTTCTTTAAGGTAGTGCCGACTCTGAATTAGTCATTCTGCTCTCCAGCAAAGGTTTGCCTGAGCTGGAAGGGGATTTGGGCAAAAGCCTGAGGGGAGGTTTTGAGGTCCAGGCCAGGGGTAAAGAGAAGGTAATCATTTAGAAGGGGATCTTAAGTAGTGCGGTTGTTCAGTTTGTCTTGTTTAGGGCTGCATCTGAGGAGATGGTCATCTAGCCCAGTGACTCCCAAACCAAGTGGATCGTCAGAGTCATCTTAGGTAATGTTTGTAAATACAGATTCCTGGGCCCCACTCTTCGAGTGTTACTGTGTTCAAGACCCTTCCGGGGGTGGTATTCATTGTGTGTTTTTATCTGGTAATTATCTGGGTTTGGCCACCACCGACCTGTGGAACCTATGCTTCAATTCCTCCAATCTGGAGAGCTTCCTCCTTTTCAGAAGCTTAGGGATAAAAAAATTGCTCTTGTTAAAGTTCTGTGTTTATTTGGTTTCCTGCACTTGTAATAATGCATAATGCTAGTCGTGTGTTCCTGAGCCTCACGGAACACATCAGGGCCACCTCCTGGAGGTGCTCGAGCACAGGTGCGGTGTGCCCCCCGCCGCCCAGTGGCACGGCGCATTGTCAGAGTGTGTGCCCCCTGCCGCCCAGCGGGTCGGCACATTGTCAGAGTGCACAGCCTGCTGAGGGCTCTCGGGTGCAGAGACGTGACGCCCAGCCTTGCCCGGGCCTTCTCGGGAGGTTGAGGAGAGGTGCACATCTTGGTGGGCCCTGACAGTGGGCTCCCAAGGGTGGTCCATCTGGTGTGGACCACGTGTCCTTCCACCTCGCTGTGTGCTTCTCCCTGGGAAAGAGTCTCTGATTCTCTTCATGGTTCATACTTGCTTTTCGAGGGCACTGGCCTGGTTTTCTTCAGAGGCATCGAGGGACTCAGCCTTCATTCATGGTCAGACAGGACCATAAACACCACTTCTGTTTAGAGACCTCAGTAGCCTCCCCTCCTCTTCAGCGTAAGGCTCAGACTTCTAAACGCTGTCTCTGAGTATGCTGGCTTTAACCTTCCATTCCACCCCCTCAACCCCCACAAGAACACAAACACTCGCCCTGCAGGGAGATGTCCCTCCACACTCTGCAGGGCTGCCTTATGCTTCCATAGTTTCTCTTGGGCCTTCCATTTATTCATCCTTTTATATCCTGGTAGAATTGTACTTAATCCCTCCAGGCTTACGTTTTACCTGCCTCCACCCCCCATCCCAGGCAGGATAACTACCTTTTTTTTTTTTTTTTTTAATCAGTGGTAGTTGATACAACCTGAATGACTGCCATGGATTAGAACAATGGTCCCTCCCATGGCTTCCCCTGCTCAGCCCTGTGCCCCTTGAGGACAAGCACAGTGTGCCTGCACTGTATCTGTCTCCCAGTGCGGGCAGTGCCGAGTGCCTGCCTGCAGGAGTGGTTAGTGACTTGCCTGTGTGTCTTCTTTTGGGTCTGATGAGACTGCCACACGGGGAGTTGGAGCCGCTCTCCCCCCTCTCCCAGCATCCGCCTTGGTTCTCCAGTGGCCTCAGGCCTCATCAGCACTGATGAGCAAGTGATGAGAAAAGTGCCGTGTTCAGCAACTGATAATTAGCAAGTAGGCATAGAGCCTCAGCTGCCTGCGAGGCAAACCAGTATTTAAACAATAAAGTTTTTAAAATCAAGAATTAAAGTGTCAGCTTCAGAAGCAGCTACATCTAAACACAACCCCTATCAACCCCCCCCCCCCCCCCCACTTTCTCCCAGTTACAGAGATAAGTGGAATAGTGAGTGAAACAGAATTCTCTCTAGCCTTGAGGGAGTCCTGGGGCCAGAGGCCTGGGCAGGTGGGGAACTGGCAGGGTCTCTGTTCTCTGGGGTGGGCCTGGGGCTGCGTGGGGAACGGGGAGGGGCTTCACTAGAAAGGACTCTCAGTGTGCCTTTCACTCCCAGTTTCTATAGGCTGACTGATCTTGCCAGGTGGACAAGAAGAGACATTTAGAAAAATAGGGTAGGAATAAAGTCTGGGCTTTTTCCTAAGGTGACAAAACACCCATATTTTGTGTGTTTGATGATCAGTAAACCACTAGGCAGTACTGCCGCAGTACTGCCTAGTGGTTTGTCATCTTGTTTTCTTCCGATGATGCTGCAGGCGGGGAGCGGGGGAGCTGGCGGTAGGGCCTCCTCCCTCCTAGGTCAGAACCAGAGTGCCAGGAATTCCCCAGCCCCTGATGGGGCCCGGATGCTAACCACAGCCTCCATCTCTGCTGGAGGTGTTCTAAGAAGTGTGCATGTATGCCAGGAACAGTCCGGGGCTTCAGAGCGAGGGCAGCTGCTCAAGAGGAAATGACTTCCTGTGTGAGGGGTGGGGGCATGAGAGTGCCCTGCAGCCTGTCACAGGGGACACCTGCTGCTGTCCTCACAGCAGAGGTCAGTAGGAGACACCCTTTCAGAATCTGCTTCGTTTGAATGAGGCAGAAAGCCCGCGGTAGGAAAAAAGGGTCTTTCCCCCAAGTTCATCCTGTGGTTCATGGGCTCAGTTTTTCCAGCCCAGAGTAAGGTCTGTCTGAAAAAGTTGTTTTCTGGTGTGTGTGGGAGGGTCTACTGTCACATCTAAGAGACAATCTGAGATACATAGTTTGAATATGAAGATGCTGGGCTCCCTGGGAAATGCTGACGATTGATGCCATATCTGAGTGTCATTGTTGCCTGTCCATTGGGACCTGGCCCTGATGGGAGGAGGGGTGGGTGGGAACCCTTGCTGGTGCAGCTTGGCCAGCCTGCTCTTCCTTTCCGGCTTCTCTGTTGGAGTTAGTGGTGTCGGTGCCTAAGCTCACATAGCAGACCTCGTGTGGCTCTTACAGTTGTGACCTCTCACCGACCACAGGCGTGTCCATTGACTGCGGTCACTCAGTTGCCCTCGTGGCCACATGCAAAACAGCTGGGGAGGTCTAGGGGGAGACTTGAGGGAGTAAAACCAGCTGGCTTCTCTGGGCTCGAACCCTTGTCCTTGGCGACGTAGCAGAGATGATTCACAGCCAAGGTTGGCTTGAGTGTGTACAAAGGTTTAATCTCGTTGACGCAGTTCCGATGGTCCTTGCAGAAGCTTCATCACCAGATGAATTGAGTGGTGACGAAACCTCGAGTGTGTGTGTGCTCACTAGTTCTTCATTCACCTGTTTACTGGAAGTATTTCTTGCATGCTCCAAGCAGTAGAAGACTGTAGAAGCACCAGCACTGGGTGAACACGGAGGAGAGAGGCCCACACTTCTCCAAACACTACAGCCTTGGAACGTGCTGGTGGAGTGCCTGTTCTCAGGTGCTCTCTGATCGCATAAACCCAGGGAACATTAACATTTTAAAGGCTCTGAACAGCTCTGTAGTAACAGATTCTGTTTGATTTTTTATAACCTAGTGTTTTTGTCATATATGGGACCCTTTTTTACTTATCATTTACTAACATCCTACAGAATGTATTTGAGAAATGGCAGTACAGTCTCCCTGCTCTAGAACTGTCCAGTGGTTCAAAGAATTCACCTAACTCTAGGTCAACACAAGTTTGAGAGGCATAGAGGTGGTGCGTGTGTGTGTGTGTGTGTGTGTGTGTGAGAGAGAGAGAGAGAGAGAGAGAGAGAGAGGGAGAATGAGTGCTGGGGGGTGTGGCAGAGAAGGGCCCCTGGCAGGTGGCTTCTATTGAAGTTGGCCCTGTCTGCATCCGTGCTGGCTTTGTGCTTCTGGAGGCCTTTGTCCTGGCTTGAAAATACTGA
The DNA here is from genome assembly GCF_004126475.2 of Phyllostomus discolor. Lineage (NCBI taxonomy): Eukaryota > Metazoa > Chordata > Mammalia > Chiroptera > Phyllostomidae > Phyllostomus > Phyllostomus discolor. Next base: position 5,968,086 of record NC_040916.2, read on the forward strand.
ATAGCAGCTACATCTGTCATGCCTGGGAAGCGTGGGCTTGCAGCGTGGGGGGCGAACCAGCAGTAAGCAGGCTCTGCTGCTTGAGGCCCAGGGTACTGGGAGAGCTCCCCAGTGTCAGAGCAGGGAGGGGTCGGTGATCCCAGGGCAGCTGCTTGCTAATCCTGGAAGTGGAGGGAAGCAAGAATTAGCTCCCTTATCTCTCTGCTTTCTCCTGTCTGATGGGGAGATTGTGTTGAACTTGGAGGTGGCTGCCAGGAAGAAACAGGTGGGCTGGGTGTTTTTTCCCCTGTTCATCAGCCAAAGGGCATCTGGAGGGGGGACCAAGGTAGAAGGGCACTTGGCTGTCCATCACTCAGGGAAGGGAGAGCAAGGCATTTCAGTTTAAATTGAAGGAAGAGTTCAGAATTGTGACGTGTTTACCAAAGGTTGTGGGGTTTTAAAATTGGAGAGTCCTGCATAGAATTGTTTTCAGAACACTGGTGATGGGAGGTGGATATGAATGATGGCCCTTCAGGTGGCCAGCTCCCTGAGAATGGCCTGGGAGGCCCTACTGGATTCTTCACTCGGAGTGAACACAGGCCCAGGGAATTCCTGAGCCTGTGGCAGGCCTCAGCGCCCCCTGGGACAGCTTTGCCAGGCAGCTATGGTGATTTCTAAGGAAATCAGCAACTGGGGAGAAATGGGAATGTGGGTGGGAATCGGCCCCTCTTGCTGGGGAACAGACTCTTCCAATGTGAGTAGACCTTGGTCTCATTAAGACAGGACCAGGATCTCCTATCTTAGTACGTGTTGCGTACGTATGTTTTATTTTATGCTGCTTTTCCTTGATTTGACCTGCCCAAAGAGAGGGGAGTTAGTCTGCCCTTAGGAAACGGGGTGAGGTGTCTGTCACCTCCCAGCTCCTGTGGCCTTCTCCCTCCCTTTCCTTAGCCACAACCGCAGCCACAGTGACTGGTGCCACTCAGATGGGAGAGGAGCACACCCAATCCCTCTGACTGTTGCCTGGGTTAGTAGAAGGGCAGATGCTGTCCTTCAGTTTCCCCTGCACAGGAAGTCTGGGTGGGCCAGACTTTGGTTTGGGAAGCAGGAGTATTAGCTGCCGCTGCCAACTGGGGCTGCGTTGGCAGACTCCCAGGCTCCAGCGTCCCTGGAGGGACCAGTGGTTCTGACCCTGTGGACTTGCTGCGGCCCCCAGAGCGGGGAGCCCTTGCCAGGAAGCTCTGAGCTCACTGAGGTGGGTCTTGTAAGGGTGGAGGAGGACCGGGGAGTAGGGGAGTAGTAGGGATGACTCCTTCTTTCCCCATCAGCTGGGGATGCATCACCACAGCTGGGAATGGACTCAGGCTACTTCTAGACGTGTTGGTCATTACGGAAATCCTTTAGGACCCCAGATTTCCCCGAGGTGATTTGCCATGGTTACTCCAGGGGAGCAGTGAGATTCCCCCATTCCAGGCACTCCAGAGGTTTCCTCCAGGCTCCTGGGCTCCCATTTCTGAGTCCCGACATCTAAGCAGTCTGTGCAGCAATGCCACCTGGCCCTCCCCCACCTCCCGCCGCCAGCCCCAACCTCACTCCCAGGAGAATGGCTGGAAGGAAGTTCTGCCAGAGGTTGTTTTTGGTTTTCGAGGTAACAGTCTTTGGTTTGAGAAACACACACACATTCTGCCCCCCTTAAGATCTGAAGACAGGAGCACTAGGCTCTTGAGTGGGTAAGGCAGAGAAAAGAGGGGATGTTATAGGTACTGAAATCTAGGAGGGGTTTCCCAGGGTCCCCAGCGCTTTTCGGAGAAGTTGGTGTAGTCTACTCTGGCCCCTGGGCTTAGCCCTCACTCCGCCACTAACCAGCTGTGGGACCTTGGCAAGTGTCTGAAACTCTCGGAACCTTTCTTTCTGGATGCCTAAGGTGAGGATCGTATTGGATCCACTGAGACTGCAACTTTAAAGGTCATCTCATATATGGGAGGGCTATAGAATATATACAAACTAAACACATTTTTAAATTAAATTTATTGAGATAACATTGGTTAATAACATTATATAAATTTCAGGTGTGCAACCTTATAGTTCAAGATGCCATATGTCGGGTAAAGGGGTTTACTCACATCACCCTGTCTCAGCCCCTCCTCTCTGGTAGCCACCATTCCAGTGTCTGTATCTAGGAGTTTGTTCTTGAAAATAAACTAATTTCAAGGTTACATTACTTACCTAGGGAGAGAGAATAATGCCAAAGAATTTAGAGTTGGAAGAAACCTTAGACCTCAGGTAGGCTAGGCCTATGTTAGATTTTCTAGAGGAAGAGACGGTGAAAATGCCTTGCCTCCCAGCTTTCTGTCATGCCCTGCCACCACTCGGTGTGCCCCAGGGCGCGTGTCCTCAGGGCAGAGAGCTACAGAGCAGACAGAACAAAACAGAGGAGTCCGACAGTCTTGTGTGTGATTCCGTTTAAAGTATCCATGCCACTGGGGGTGAGGGAGGGAGAGATAGTAGGGTAGATAACCTAAAAATTATTGAAATTGGACTTCTGAAAATGTCAGTGAATTTTTTTCTCTCTGGCAAATGTATCTCCTTAATTCTCTTGGGTTCTGTAAGGTTTGTGTCCCAGAAACCCTCTGTGTGTTGGTGGGCGGGGTGGGGAACCAATGGCTCCTACTCATTGGTCCCGGGTTTGCTGTGGCTGATCTACAGGGTGGATAATCTACACGCAGACAGTCGAGAGCTAGTGTCCCCAGTCCCTTTCTTTGAAGACGTAGTGACACAATAGCAAGCTCCATGCCTCTTGTGTGTAGGAAACGGGCAGGAGCTCGCTGAAGCTGTAATTGCATCTCCGCATCCTTTGGCTCTTGTCTAGAAACATGGTTTGCACAGACTGTCGGAGCTGGAAAGCACTTTGAGGATCCTCTAATCTGCTCCCTTCAGTCCAGGGGAAGGTATCAAGGCCAGAGAGGGGCAGAGACTTGTCCTGGACTCAGAGCAGGATAGCAATGGAGCTGGTCTCTTGGGAACAAGAACTACGACAACAAAGGTCTGAGCACTATCCTCACCATGTTCTCCATCTCGGCTGAGGTCACCTGCCCACAGGTCAGCCAGGCCCCAGGCACTTCTGCCCTGGAGAGGCCACTCTCTGGGCTGCAACAGCCCCTCTTCTTCCCCTTTGCCACCTCTTCTTTTCTTTGTGCTCCCAGTGGACTGTTACTTCTCCCTTTTGATTATGAAACACGTCAGATGCGCAGCAAACTTGAAAGAGGTGTGCAGTAAACATTTAAATACCCAACCACCTAGATTCTGTCATTGACATTTTACTCTCCTTGCTTTGTCACGTCTTTCTCCATCTTTCCATCTATCTATCAGCATATCTTATTTGGGGGGTACATTTTAATAGTAAGTTGCAGGCATCAGTACACTTCACCTCTAAACATTTCAGTGTGCATAAGTGTTAATTCGAGTTCAATATTTGTTCATGTTTTTATTTTGTTTTGGTGGTAAAACTGATATAAATGGAAATGTATATCAATTTCAAAATGCTCAAAATTTTAAGTGCCTCATTTTTTTGAATTTTGATAAATGCCTCCCTCCATCCATGCAACACAAACCTCTGTCAAGATATAGAATAAAAAGTTTTTATTACCTCGTAAGTTCCCTCATGCTCCTTCCCAGGCAATCTCATTTCTTGGTGATTCCCCCCATGGCTTAGCTTTACCTGTTCTGGGACATCATATAAATGGAGTAATCAGTATGAACTCTTCTATGTAAGGGTCATCCACTTGGTTCCCTGTATTGGTAGTTTGTTTCTTTTTATACTGAGTAGTATTCTGTTGTGTGGATGTGATAAAATTTTCTTGTACGTTTTGCTGTTGATGGACACGTGGAGTATTTCCAGTTTTTGACTGCGATGACCAAAGCTTCTGTGAACATCATGTTTTTATTTCTTATGGGTCAGTTCCTAGGAGAGGCATTGCGGGGCCGAAGGAGACTGTCATTCTTGTTCCTGACTCCCTCTGCCCGCTCCTCTCTCATATTCCGCACCCAGGGCTGTGCTAGGAAGAGCCTTACTGCTCATCTAGATTATCGTCTTACTCTGTGGGCGTCCCTTGAAATCCCATCCGACAGCCTCTGCTGGAATGTTTCCAGGGAGAGGGAGCTTACTGCCCTCCAGGCCCCTACTTTTGTGGGACAGCTCCTTGTCCCTTCTACCTTGGGGAGCCACACAGGGCAATTCGGAGTTCGCTCTCACCCTGCGACAGCCCTCTAGAATTTCAGGACTGGTATCACATCTCATTCCCGAATTGCTCCCTCAGGGGTTTCTCTGCTTCAGGCTAATTGTCCTGGGCACCCTTTCTCATGTGCCATGGGTCTCAGACATTCTACGTCCTGGTTGTCACCTTTGGGAGTTTTTCAAATGTGTTGCCCAGAAATGAGCACTGGATTCTTTCTACTGGCGGTCTGTGGGGTGGAGTGGGGTGGGCTGGGTCTGGACTCCTGTCTCAGTCTAGGCGCTCGGATCAGTCAGTGAGCTGACGGAGACGTCAACTCCTTGACAGCCACGTCATGGCACCAGTGAGTTAACATTTGTAAAAAAATACCACAAGTCTAAGGTGGCATGAAGGTACTCCTACAGCTTGAAGTCATCTAGAGTGTCTGACATCAATAACCTTTATTGCATTAATTCATAAATCATAGCTGTATTATTTATTCTGCTTGTCATGATCTCATAATCTTTGCCATCACCTAACGAGAAAGGTACTATTAAAAATAACTTAATAATGCCCTGGCTGGCGTAGCTCAGTGGACTGAGTGCAGGCTGCGAACCAAAGTGTCGCAGGTTCGATTCCCAGTCAGGGTACATGCCTGGGTTGCAGGCCATGACCCCCAGCAACCACACATTGATGTTTGTCTCTCTCTCTCTATCTCCTTCCCTTCCCTCTCTAAAAGTAAATAAATAAAATCTTAAAAAAAATAACTTAATAAACACTGTTTGGATTAAAGCATCGTTTATCAACTTCTGCACTGTTGACATTCTGGACCAGATAATTCTTTTGTTGTGGGGTATGGTCTTGTGCTTCTTAGGAATTAGCAGCATCCCTAGCCTCTCCCTAACAGATCCTAGTTACTACCCTCTCTAGGCCCCCCAAGTTGTGGCAATCAAAAATATCTCCAGACATTTTCAAATGTCCCCTGTGGGGGAAGTCAGGTTGAGACCATTCTTAAGGTGTAGAGCTTAGTCACTGAAAAACATTTAAATAATATAGCTCTTCCCAAAGGGTAGCCTCTGTTACTCTTTAGTGGATATACTTGTGTATTACATCCTTTGTGCAGATAGTACTGGCTTCTCATGGTTCTAGTGTGCATGAATTTCAGTCGCCACAGCTTAGCTAAATAACACTAGGCTCCCGACATCAGGTGTCGTGTGGATGGACTCCCGAGTAATTGCATGGAGCACAGGCCTTGCTACTGGCCCTTCAGTGCACACATCGCTGTGCACACAGCAGGTGTTCATTAGGACCAGTGACCACTCACGCCCCCTCTTTCAGAGGGTCCCTCCTTCCAGAGTGTGTCGGTGGGTCACGGCCCATCTGTTGGTGGGTTCACATGGACACAGGAAAGTCGTGCAGAGCTGTCTGACCTCCTTGTCTCCTAATGATAACTTGTGACATTTTATCAAGAGATAGTCAAGAGTGGGAGTTTTTCAGCCAAGAAATGAAAAGTTGGAGCCGAGCGTGAAACAACCATCGAGTGAACCCCTGACTGTGTGGCTGTCGCCACTGCCCCGGTTGGAGACCACGGGTGCGGCCAGAGGAGCTTGGCGAGGGCGAACTCACCGACATGAGTGGTTGCGCCGAGAAGGATGAAGTAATTCCAGAGGAAGTGACACTGGAAAAAGCTTCACATTGCGGGCGCTCTTGGAGGTTATTTTGCAACATTGAAAGTGCAAAGGATGAAGTGTTGGAAACTGGCCCAAACTTAGAAAGGAGCGCGACAGTTTGCACAAGTGGAGAAGATGCTCGATCTGTGTCCTCTGTGACCAGGCAGGCGCAGTGCAGACTACTTCGCATAAGTGCTTTGCAAAGAAATAAAATGCTCATTCTCAGTGTCTCTAGTACTTTCTATTACAGTATACTAAATAAATACTAGTTTTACTATTTTTTTCATTTCTCTTCATTTATAACTAAGGTTTTAATGTTTTGGCAAAAATTTCTCAAGGTGATAGAACAATCTTGCTTTTTTCATTGATGATTAAGACTGGTTTGCACAGTCATTTCTATGATTCCATGTTACTACATAGAGCAAAGACTGTCTGTATTTACAAAACTTGGGGTGAGTATGCTCACCTTCCTTTTGCTTTTTGAAACATTTTACAGAAATAGAATCATTACATGCATCAATCTGCATCTTGTTTTTTCATGGGAGAATACCTTTTTTGGAGAAATTTTGATCTCAGTATATATCTAGATCTACCTCATTCTTGATAATTGCACATTGTTTTATGTACCATTATAAGTGTACCATAATGTATTTGACCAGTTTCCTAGTAATGGGCGTTTAGTTTATCTCCATTTCTGTTCCACTTGAACAAATGCTGAAGTGAATGTAGCTGACAGATACTATCAGTAGCCCCACTTAATGCATGAAGACAATGATGAGAAAGTGAAATAACTGCTTGAGGTTAGGCAGTTACTAAGCTTGGAGCTGATGTTTAAACTTGAGACCATCTAATTCCAGGGCCCTTGCTTTTATGTACAATACTTTATAGCTTCTCCTTTCTTAGAAGTATCTGTTAACAGTAAAACAAGAGCAGCAAAAAATAATGGTTTAAGTTTTTAGCTAGGCACAATTCTAAGTGCAAATACATTATTAGTATTACTAATTGAACAACTCCCCTAGGAGGTAGATATTGTTACCTCTGTGTTATCCTGAAGGAAACTGGAGGCCTAAGAAGGTGAGGACACTCTGGGGCCCCACGAAGAGTTCAAGTTAAGTGGGGCGGCCGGGACCCACCCAGGCAGCCTGGCTCCGGAGGCCTGTGCTCACTCCCTGTGTGTCGTGGCTCTGACTGGAGGAAGGTCTCTTTCATCACAAGCTGGTTGGATGGTCTTTGTGAACCTTAACATACAGCTTTGTTTTGGGTTAGTTTTAGCCCATGTTTTCACTCGTGGTAGTCTTTTTAAATCTTGGCACACTTCCAGTGTTCAGTCACTTGCAAGTTTGATTAGCTGTCTTGAGTCAACTTGCCGGTAAAACACCAGGCAAAGCAAAAGTGGCATTCCTTGGTTTGTCACTGGAGGTGTCCTCTGGGTTCAGCCCACAAGTATACATTGAGTATGTCCATAATGCCGTGCACTGGGCCTAGGATTTGGAATCAAAGGTGAACGAGGTGTCGTCCCAGCCTCCTGGGGCCGAGGCCGTACAGCAGGAGGAGGATCGGTGTCGGGAGTGTACTAGTCGGTGCTGAAGTTGGTGTTGAACAATGGTGGGAGCAGGGAGGACAGAGGGGCTCACTCTGCTTGGGAGTCCTCGGGGAGGCTTCGCAGGAGGTGATGATGCACTTGTTTGTGAAGGATGCAAAGGCGTGGCTTGTTGGAGAGCCCTGAAGTTCAGTGTAGGTTAAGAAAGACGGGATGTGTTGGGAGGTGAGGGCAGAGGTCTCCCAGGTAGGAGCGGAGAAGGACCATGGGAAGGAATTTGGGTTTTGTCACGCTAGCCTTAAGGAAGCAATTGTCCTGCTCAGATTTGCCCTCCACCAGTTGGCCCACCAGCAGGTTAAATACCATCTAGAAGCTGGTTAGAAGGCACGCAAGAGCAAAGGGAACCAAGCAAGTGGCAGCAAGGCTGGAAAAGGGAAGATGAATTTGTGAGATTTTTCCAAGACAAAATTGGATTGCCTTGGTTGGGGGGGGGGGGGAGGGAGAGAGGCTGAGGATGACTACTTCAAGATTTATATCTGAGAGTCTGGCGAGATGGTGATGTCATTGTCATTAACCGAGGCTGGGGGCCAAGTGAGAGGGAGCAGGGTGTTCAGTTTGGTGCATGTTCAGCCTGTCCTAGACCCATTAAATGACACTTTATTATTGGTCATTTGTAACAATTGCAAGTATTATTGAAACGCTTTGTCATCTTATCCCCCCTTTGTCATCCCAAAGGTCTGCCTGGAGACTTTGTATGCTTTTATAGAAGTCAAAGCCCCGTGTATCTGACCTTTGCTCTATAATTTAGTAGCCCTGCTAAAAATGGTAATCAGACTAGTTGGCATGGCTTCTCAGGGAGCCCAGGCTGGGTTGTGATGGTCCAGTTCGTGATCTGTTCTAGAGCTTTGCCGGAGACATAGGAAGTTGAGCAGTCTTTCTTGCCAACAGTTCTGTTTACATATTGTTTCTGTTCGTTTACTAGACCGTCATCTCCTTGAATGCCCAAGTGTTTAGTCTGGTGCCTGGCGCATAGTGGGTGCTGAGGGGAAGTGTGTTGCCCCAAAGCAGGACATTGCCCATCTCAGGACTTGCAGATTCTTTCTGTATCCTGGGTGTGATTCTTCTAAGACTGGCCTCTCTTAACTCACTCACCCTTGGGTGATTATAAGTTGGCTCTTGGTCTCGCTTGGGTTTGAGGTTTCCCTTGAAAGCCTGTACCTGTGGAGCTCATTCCGATCTGAAGAACGTTCTCCTTCCTAGGTTATGATGGACCACAGTGGAGATGAACATTCCCCCATATCTGTTACTTTTGTAGACTATAGCCTCTGTCCCCATGATGGGCCCACTTCCTCCCTGGTTCTTCTCACAGCTTTGCATGTAGGTTCAAGGCATACTTCTCATAGTTCTTGCATTTTTACAAACTCTGCTCGTTCTGTTTCATGAGCCACTCTCTTTGGGTCTGTCCTGGTTATAGGCAGTTGCTCGTATCTTTGGACACATCCTTTAACATCCAAGCTCATCAGAGTTGGCCCTGCGGTGGCCTTGACATCTGTGGCTGTCTGCTTCTTGTTTCTCTTTCCAGATCATTGTGCTTTAGATGATCACAGTCTGCTTGTTAGAGAGCAGGGCATGGTTTTCAGAATGCGTTCCCTTTGGGGCTCTCCGCTCCTCTGCTCCTTTGTGTCAGCATCTAAATCCTGGTTTTCTGGAAGTCAAAGTTAAATGACAGTTTCTGTCCTCAGGTTTTTTCTTCTGTTATTTAAAATTTAAAATCTTAAATGACAAGATTACTTCCCAATGTGGTGTTCTTGTTATTACTGTTTTTGTTAACTAAGTTGTTTTTGAGTGTGTGTGTGTGTGTGTGTTTCTTCTTTAAACATGATTTATGAGACTTGGCTCCCTGGTCAGAATTGGGTTTAGGGTTTTAGTTCTCTTCCTTGCATCCTCGGCTGTATGAGAGGCAGACTGTTAGTAAAGCAAGACAGGAATTTATCAGGTGCCCTACTCTTAGCAGGAGAACACTGGCATCTCTTTCTCAGATGTCCTTATGCCCATAGTGGGTCCCTCAAAATCTGTCCTGCATCTGAGCTGTTTTTGCTAATAGTGTAGGAAAGAGTGGTCTGTGTCCTCTGCCTGACCACATCTTCTCCCACATGTGACCATATATGGTTCTTTCTCCTTCTTTCCTTGCTCGGTTGTCCTCCACTCTTAGGCAAGTGGATTGTGAAATTGCAGTCCGGGTGCTGTGTACGTGTGGACACACGTGTGTGTGTACACTGCCCCTAGGTTTAGATGACCCTTCTCTTCTTCTACCTTCTCTCTCACCTCCTGCTAGATCTGTTGATTAAGGTGCACTTGCCAGGGGTCTTCTGCCTTAAATTGGAGTGATGAAGGTGAAATGGCATTTGTGACTTCCAATTAAAAACGGAAAATTGCTTTGTCAGTAGTATGGGATACAACTGAGGGAGACTGGGTAGGCCAGAGGCAGCGTTGCTTACCCCTCCCGCCTGTATTTCTCTTGGTCATTTCTCCATCTCTGTGGATTTTCAGACATGGCATTTTTTTCCCCTGACACTCATATTTAGCTTAAAGCCAACTTGGAGAGTTCAGCGTGTTTTCTTCCTACCCCCACCTCTGTGTCCCGGGGAAAGATGCCATGTATCTTGTTGTGGGCCACAGCCCCCAGTATTGTTCCGATATACAGCCTGCCCTTTAATCTTCTGCACTGAGCTGTGTGCTGGGCCTGGCGGGTTCAGAGATAACTGGGTAGAGGCCTGTGAACGGAGCGGGGAAGGGAGGTGTTTAGGAACAGTGAGACAGGGCGACAGTAGACCAGTGTTAGAAGCTCAGGGTTTTGCAAAGCCTCCCTTGTCGTGGGGGAAGAACAGCAGAACTTGAAGGCTAGAGTCTGAACTGGGTCTGAGTCTTGTCTCTGTCACTTTCCAGCAGGTGGCTCTGGGCAGGTTACCTCCCTGGGCCTTGGCAACCACACCTGTCGTGGAGTCAGCAGTTGACTCTGAGAGGGCTCTTGGGAGGCTGGTGTGTGGCTTATTTTCTATTTATAAAGTGCACCTGACACATGTTGGTGCAGCACATGTGAGAATTTCTTTCTCTTTCAGAGTCATAATCATCTACTGGCAGAAGCAGAAATATCTGTGTCTTCCACTGTTTCAGTTTCCTGCCCCAGACTGGGGGTGTCGGACGCCCCGGCTGTGTGCGGTGCTCACGTCCACGTGCGTCACCAGTGGCCAGCAGTGGTGCTTCGGGGCTTTGGCCTGCTTTTGGCTGTATTTTGGTTACGTTCTCCAGGGAGATGCCAGGCCTTTACATCAACTCAGTTTCCCTCATCCTTAGAAGTTACACCGAGTCCTTCTTCCTGTGGCCAGCGTGGGACTATCTCTGCTCACCTCCCTCCCTAGCGGGAGGCTTGGCTTGCTTTGGGGCACATACGAGGGAATAGAATTCCCCCAAAGCGGAATTATCTTGTAGAGGTACAGGCGTCCCTTGCTAGGTGAGTGTTCTAGGAACCCATCTGTAGCAGTGTACTAACTGGTGTTGTGAGAGGCTGTGTTGGGCTTCAGTGCATTTTTTGAAGATCCTTTCAGTGTATTTGCCCATTTCATGGTAATTTACAAGCGCACCTGTCCACAGTGCCCTGAGTGTTCAGTGCTTTTTGACCAAAAATGGCCTGACCCCTGTTCCCCACTCTCCCTGCTCACCCAGTCTCCTCCCCTGTCCCCCACCCTGAGTGAGTTTGTTTCTGTTTCCCTGGATGAAGAAAGCCCTCAAGGGGAAGTTTTGCTGATGTGGAGGAGGTGAAACAAAAGGCAGGAGCACTAAAAGGCATCAAAATCAACAAGTTCAGAAACTGTTTTAAGCAGTGGAAAAAACATCTCAATAGGTGCATTGCATCAAATGGAGAAGAGTACTTTGAAGGTGACTGAACTTTAAACATGTAAGAAAAAATACGCAATTTTTTATAAATAAATTCCGTTTTAGGGTACCTCCTCATACAGCTGTCACTGTCCAGTCAGGGGACAAATTAAGGCCGAGGCAAACTACACTTTAGAGTGTAAACACCTTGACTGAAGGAAGAAAATACATATAGATGGTAAATAATTCAACAATAGAAAGATGTAAAATAAAAAGGAAAAATGAAAGAAAAACGCAGCCCTCTTTCTCGTACTTACTGTACCTTAGTGGTTAACATTGTTAACATATTTTGGGGGGTAAATTTCTCTAGAACAATTTGAAGCATCCACAAATCCATATATCTTCTCCCTCTGCCTTAAAAAACGAACAAAACAAAAATGACAACAAAAACACCCAAATGGGGTATTATTTTACATTCTGGTTGGTATTTTATTTTAGAAATTAAAAACCATAGCATTTATTAACTTTTTGGTGTGTTTGCTTCTTGTCTTTCTGATTATACTTTAAAAGTTAGTTACGGCCCTGACTGGTGTGGCTCAGTTGGCTGGGCGTTGTTCCGCAGAGCAAAAGGTCACCGGTTTGATTCCTGGTCAGGGCACAGGCCTGGGTTGTGGGTTCGGTCCTCGGTCAGGGCACATACAGGAGGCAACTGATCCATGTTTCTCTTTCACATGGATGTTTCTCTTCCTTTCTTTCTCCTTCCCTTCCCTCTAAAAATAAATAAATAAAATCTTTTAAAAAATTCCTTCTTAAAAAAAAGTTACATAATGTGAATGCAGTTCCATTTAAAAATGAGATCATTAATGGTGCAGCCAAAGTGTCAGCCTGTTCTTTGTCTTCGTGCCCATTTGGTAACGTCCCCTCCTGCCCACGGCAGTGGGTGTGGCTGCAGCCCGCAGGGCTCTGCGGCTCTGGTGCTGGTCGCTGCTGCCTCTGTGACCAGCACCTGAGGAGCAGGCATTCTGGTTGTTACCAGCTTTTTTTCTTTTTCTTTTTCTTTTTTTGCCATTAAAATGATTTAGGAACACATTTATAGGTTGATTTCCTATCTGGGTAGTTGGTGGGTCCAAGGTTTGGACATTTACAATTTTGACAGATATGACCAAATTCCTCTAAAAATATATCCCTACTGGTTATATGATAGGGTGCCTTTTCCTCCCCAAATCTTTGCATAAACCCAAAAGTTTTATTTTGTTATGTTTTTGGTCAGGCATTAAAAGAGTTTTGCCATTCTGGTGAAATTATTATTATAGTTTTACAAACATTTCTGTTTTAATGAGTTGCATCGAGTATCTCCTGCTTGGCCATCTGTGTTTCTTCGTCTTTGAACGGCCTGTTCTTATGCTTTGCTCAGTTTTATATTGGGTTGTTAATCTTTTACAGTTGATATGCTAGAGTTAAGTTAGCCTTTTATCCATCATGTGTTGTAAATATTTAAAAAATACTGTCATTTACAGTGTGGCTTTTAGGTCTCCTGCCTTTTCGTGGAACCTTGGTCCTCTGGCTGCCCCGGGAAGGTCCTGGATGGAGGTTGGGTTGGGGGGTGGGGGCACAAGAAAGGTTGTGCTCCCCTTCTGGGCAGTGTGGCCTGGTTGTTTTACAGCTTTTGGAACTGGATTTCCCATTGTAAGCTTTGGCTTTGTTTTGGGTGGGGATTTCCTCCCATCCCGTAAATGAAAGTCAGTAACGAATAGAGGCTTTTACCTTCCAAATGTCTGGGAATGTGTGCGCTAACACGAGGGGCCTCAGTGATGTACTTCTGTGTGTCTTTCATTACAGTGACCTTCTGAGGTTAAACAAATCTGTTGCAAGGTTCATGTTTAGATCAGCTTCTGGGGGAGGACCTTCAGTTGCTCCTCACTGAGCTCTGCGAAGGTTCTGGCGTGGGGGCGCACTCCCCACCCCCACCAGATGCAGAGGAAAGTCCTCATTTCATCAGGGCTTATCTGTTGGTCATCGCTCGTGCCCCTGAGCTGGGCTGGGTGACCAGAGGCCTGTACCGTGTCTCCCCAGCCTTTAAACATCTCTCGGCGACTTGGGGGATGAGAGAGTCCCTTCACCACCAGGGCTGTTTTTGTGGCAGCTCCCAGTTTATTTCCTTCGCAGCACAAATCAATGCACGATTAAAAATTAAAACCACCTGGCTGGCGTAGCTCAGTGGATTGAGCATGGGCTGCGAACCAAAGCATCGCAGGTTCGATTCCCAGCCAGGGCACATGCCTGGGTTGCAGGCCATGGCCCCCAGCAACCACACATTGATGTTTCTCTCCCTCTCTTTCTCCCTCCCTTCCCTCTCTAAAAATAAATACATAAATCTTTAAAAAAACAAATAAAACCAACCAACCTACCTACCTTGTTTATTATGTGCCTTGTGCACTAAACTGTAAGTCTCATGGGGCAGGCCTTCCTTGTCACGTTCTTTGTTAGATATCCCACAGCCTTGGAGACCTTGGGGTCTTTGCTGAGTGATGGCATTCTGGGAAGGTGACATCCAGTACTGCCTGTGCTGTGTGTCTCCTCCCCACACCCCTCCCTCCCTGGCTGCAGATCCAGGGGTGGAGGCTTTGGATGGACCTGTAGAGATAGTAGATGATGTAAGGACATTGTGTCCTGGTCCTGCAGCCTTGTGACCTCCTCACACCTCCCTTTTTCACTCGTACAGGGCTTTGGGAGGCCCAGGTCCCCAGGTTGCAGGCTGAAAGGAGAGGGCCAAAGACCTTTGAGCCAGACATGATGCCCCAGCCCTAGCTGGGGGGCTCTGGAGGGCTAGGTTGGGGCCAGCGAATGATTGAACAGCTGCGTTGCAATTCTCCTTATCTTCTCTCCTGGGCATGAGCTGCTTTCTTGCTCAAGACTCCATGGACTTCGGCTGGCTGAGTCGCCTGGCAGAGCTGCCTATAAGTCACAAGCTGCTGTTCCCTGGCCATGTAGGGGTATGGATGACAGCCTCCAATTAAAATTTGGAGAGCTAAGCTTCTTGGCCTCTTTAAAAAGTATATATGCTAATTAGAAATCACGTAGAAAGTAAAGATATAGTAAAGAAAATTAAGTCACCTGTAATCCTATCTTTAAGATACAATTACTATTAACATTTACTGAGTACAAATGCCCTTCCTGTCACAGATGTACACACACGTTATGTGTATCTATGTGTAGATGTACATATAGAACTGTACTGTACATAGGCTTTGTAAATTGCTTTTTCACTTACTATCAGATACTTTCTGATAAATATATTTAAGGAAACTACACGTTGGGATTTGTGCTGCCAAAAAAAAAAGTAGACAATGACAGTGATGGTGACTAAGAAGCTAATAGGAATCCATTTCCTGTAAATGTTATTCTGAAACATCATTTTAAAGACTCTAGATTATATAGACAAGTCTCTTGCTGTAACTGGGCACTCACTCAGCTTGTTAGCCGTTTCTAGTTAAGGTAAACAATTATTGGGAGATATATATATAAAAATATATATCTCCTTAAAGCTCCATCTATGATTAGTACCTTAGGGTAAGATTCTAAGAGGAATTTCAAGGTCAAAGGGTTTGCACTTTAGGGCACATGTGCATTTTCAGCCCCCACCTTTGACTCTTGGCACCACAGCCTTGGGCAGATTTTGTCCCCTTGGCCCTGCCACGGGTGGTGGACCAGAGGCTTTGGGAGCGGTGGAGATGGAGTTACTGTTCCTGCCCTGCCACGCACAACTGGCTGACGGGCCTTGGCCTAGTTGCTTACCATCTCTGAGCCTGTTTTGTTATTTATAAAATAGGAGACTTCCTCCTGGGGAGGGTGTGAGGAAGGGTGTGAGGGTTCCCCATCCCTGTTACTTGTCACCCCAGCAGCACAGCACGCTCCAGGCAGTGGCGGGGCCCCTCTCCCCTGCTTCTCGGGATCTGAGGCTGCCTGCTGCTTGGTGGGCTACATGGGAGGGTTTGCTCAGACGCCAGTCCAGGCAGCGACCCTCCTTCCCAAGTCCCCCTCTTCTCTTCTGCCGGGAAGGCCTGCAGGTCAGCCCCAGCCCTCTGTGTGTGCTACCGGCTGGGGGCTGGCGCGTGACCTGCGCCCCTGCTGGGAGTGCAGGGCTGTCCTGTTTAACAAGGAGACACACCGCACACTGACAGCACAGAGTCTGATTCAGGTTTCCACATCCTCTTGCCACAGGGTCCTTCCTGGGAAGGGCTGGCTTCTTCTCTCATTACATGGCAGCCCTGCGACCAGCTGCCCGGTTTAGGTGGCATAGGCAAGGGGCTGGACTGCTCAGGGCCTAGGACGCCAAAACTGCTTCCCTTCCAGCGCTCTGCATCCCCCTCGGCCCAGTGCTAACACCTTAAATGAGATGGGCAGGAGTGGGGTCCAGCTCCCTACCCCAGTGGGACTCTCACACTGCTGGGGGCAGGGGTGTTGGGGGGAGCAGAACAGTCAGCAAACACTAATGCAGTGCTTACTGTGTGCCAAGTGCCACTCTTAGTCATTTACATAATGTACGTGTTAATTCATTTAGCACAGATAGGTACTGTTATCATCCTATGTAACAGATAGGAGATGGAGGCACAAAGGGATTAGAAACTCCTTGGTGAGTGGTGGTGGAGCTTGGGCAGGGGATGCTCCACTGGGGCCTGAGCTTGTTCTCTCCTGTCCTCATGCCTACTTTGCTGGTGAGCACAGCCTCAGGCCTGGGCTCTATTTCTTCCTTTTCTCTGGCTCTGCTCAGCCAGGCTTGGGATGCTGACTATTTTCCAGTCTTTTCATGTGAGCCCATGATGGGAGATTGGGGGGGAGATAAGTGGGACCATCTTGCTTCCCGCCAGGTTCCAGCAAAGACAGAGAGGCAGGAACAGCATGTTGGGAGCCTTGGGAGTCCCCCGCAGGCAGTGGACTCCGTGGCTTAGTGCCTGGCCCCTGCCACACTGGGAGGTGGGCTGGCTTATTGCATTGCAGTCTAGCACAATACAGCACGTGCTGCCGTCTCTTCTACAGCGCAAGAGAATTTCAGACGCAAGCTTGGAGGGAGGAGGGAAGTCACAGTATCTGTTCCAGGCTTAGCATGGGTTTAAAATATTTCACAGTCCCTGACAGGCAGACATTCCTTGCCCAAGAACCTGTGTGGCTTTTTAGTAGGAAGACGCTTCCCCCTTCAGATTCAGGCCCTTGGGCGTCTGCTGCCTTTTTCCATGCCAGAGAGGTGGAACCTTTCCTAGGTGACTCTCTTGGCTTCTGGTTGAACTTTCCACCGCATCTCTGCTGGTTGCCCCTGTCAACACCCTGGGAATCCCGTTTTCTCTCCTTGTCTCTTCTCTCTGGCTTGGAGCTCAGGCACCTCCCCTGCTGTTCTTTACTTAGCCGTGTACTCCAGATTAGCACATTCTTGGTTTCCTCTCTCCAGGCTCTCTGCACGCCACAGCTGTCTGCAAAGCCTCTTTGGCTCTTCCTGGCTCTGCCCCATGACGTCAGCCAGCCTGCCCTCCTGACTGATTTGAAGGTCTTGCTTTCATTGCTTGCGTTGGTTTTCATATCCATTCAGGGACTTTTGATAAACATGTCCCTGAATGTCAGCTACCAGTCTTCATGGGAAATTTTTATTCTATTTCTCTTAGAATTAAAGAATATCATTCCTTACAATTGCTTGTTTTGTTTAATGGAATCCAGTATAAAGGATGAGGAAACCCTTTTCAGAAATGTGAAGTGGCCTCGTCGGCACAAGAGGGGAAGTGCAGAACTGGGAGTGAGATGCGTGTGCTTCCCAAGGCCAGGTGTGTTGTACTGGATCCAGCGACCCCCTCTGCTGGCGGAGAGTTGTGTGCGAGCCTGGAGGGAGATGCGACCCCAGACTTTCTGGCTGCAGTTTTTGTTTGCCTGATGCCACATGCTGACATGCCTAAGGCAGAGGACAGAGCTTCGAGTGTGTGCTGTCTTTCAGAAGGGGCGTGCACTTGGGTTTGGGCCTTGGTGCTTCTTCACTCAGTACAGCTGTGGTTGGTTAGAGCTTGGAGCTGGTTCCCAGGCAGTGGTCACCAGGGTGCAGACAGGAACCCAGCCTACGGTCCTGCAGATGACTTGTGCTGGCTGTACTCCAGCCTCCGCACAGATATGACGGAGAGACAGTTATGCTTCAGGTTCGGTGATGAGTGCCTGTCTGGTGACATAGTACAATTAGAGGTGTTATTTTATTAGATGTTTACAGTGGCTCTAAGAGGGAGGGGCCCAGGTAGGTATTTGATCCATGATTTCATATTGCCTCTGAGTAAATTTGATAACTTTCTTCTTCTCAGGGACTCAGTTCCTGTGTGCCCATAGGGGGCGATAGAGGTCTTTCCTGTTTGGCTGCTCTGAAAACCATTGCTCCTGAATCCTTTGAACTTATCAGTCTTACAGCCCATTATCTCAGTGGGTTATAAGTATTTCCAATGTGTATTCCTAGTGCACCCCCAGCCCCCCAGCCCCAGCCCGAGTTCTTTCAGATCAGAACCCTTCTATTTGATCTTGAAGTCCTATGCAATGTAAAGCCCATAGTAGGAGCTCAATAAATGCTTGTGGAATTAAATGACATGCACATGAAATCACTCAGTGCCGCCTTCTACTCATAGAGCTTGAGGAAGGAAAATAAATTTCCTGGTGCACCCAAATGCATGAAGTTGAGGCTGGCTGAACCCAGGACCTGTGCGGTGTCCTCATTTGGCCACTAGGTGGCAGTGTGACCCCATGGGGACCTTCCTCTTGTCCGCTCCTTGGGAGACTGAATTAACTGGGCATCTGTTTGGGGATCAGCTCTGCAAAGTCAGTCTGCATTTGGCAGTCTGAGACTAACAAGCCTCTGCCTCCATTCCGTGGAGTGGAAAAGGCCTGGGCTTTGCAGCCCACCAGTCCTGGATTCCAGCCCTGGCTCTGTCTTTCTCCAAATCTGAGCCTGGCACACACTACTTTTCTGAGCCTCAGTTTTCTCACCCTGTAAAATGGCAATTACTGTAAAATTAGAAAAGGTCAGGCACATCATGGGCTATAGCATAAATGAGTGCTAGTTTTACTGTTGGAAATTGTCATGTTTGCCTTTCATTGCCCTTGGTAATCTGGCTCCATCTTGGCCATCTGATCTTACTACTAAGTACCAAGCCTCATGTACTTCCCAGCAGGTTCCTTATTAGCTCACCCACCCACCCCAACCCCGCTCCCTCTGAGTCAGCCCTGATTTCCGCCATTTTTCCCTGCCCCCGTCAGCCGTCCCTTCCGCCTGTGCCTTTCCTTCTCAGTCTGGCTGCCTGCCTCATACCCAGTCCTCTCCTGTCCACGGCAGTTGGGGTGTGTCCTGTGTGGTGCTAATCTTGACTTCCCACAGAGTCGGTAAGTCTGTGAGGGTCCTTGTCTTAATGACTGTGGCATCTGCACTGGGCACTTAGCAAACATTCTGTAATGAGAATGACAGCTCTGCTTACTGAGCACATGCCAGGCACTCTGCTAGGCATTTTGCAGAATTCTTTCATTTAATCCTTATAACAAATTTATACCCATTTACAAAGGGGAGTATTAGGGTGCTTTTTGGCTCTTGCCAAAAAGAAGCCATAAAGGATGTGTGGTGGTATCAGCAAGGATCCAGGTAGTGGCCCCCTCTCCTGGTTGCCTTCCTCAGTGTGTGGGTTCATCCTCTTAGGCTGGTTCCTCTCATGGCACCAAGGTGACTGTCACGGTCCCAGGTGTCATATGCAGGAGAGTTGATGTATGGTCCTCGTGCTCCCTTTAAGAGGCCTCTGAGCCAATTTCCTACCAAGTTCTCCTTGGCCAATGTTGGTCTTAGCTGACTTCCAAGCCAGTCACTAGTAAAGCGCCTGGACTTAATGAGGCTTGCTTGGGCTAGTCATGAGTGAGCCGCTGAGACTCATGATGGATTCAGGCTCTTTTAATGCCCCTGGCCACCTGGCCCAGGAGAGATGAGGGGATGGGAAGGAGGCTTGGTGAGTTAAAGAACTTGCTTAAGGTGGCACATCTCACAAGAATCAGGATTTGAACTCCCGTGGGCCAACTCCGCGGCCATCGGTGGTTGAATGAGGTAAACCACAGAAGGGGAAAGAACGTTGCTCGGCATTCGGCGTGCTGGGTTGGCGGGATCTCGGAAGTGCCTTTTCTTATGAATCCTTGGGTCTCTGCTCCCCCCAGACCCCTCTCCATTATCGGATTGGTTTTCCTTGGTCTGTCTTTCTCCCGTGCCTCCTTCTCCCTGTCTTCTGGTGCTGCCTGCTGCCTGCCTTGTAGAATGGACTTGGTGCTCTTCGCTGCATAGACTGTCAAGACCCCAAGGGGTCACACTGGGGTTTCTGTCAGAAGAGCTAAGGGAGCTGTAACGCTCTGAGTCACGGTTTAGGAGAAGGAGCTGCCAAGGGAAAATGCCAAGGGGGCTGGCTTGATAGCGGATTGGTGGTGGAAGGAGTTTATGGTGCATCAGTGGGGATGTCAGCAGGCAGCTGTCCCCCTCCAGAGAAGGTGCCATTATTCAGGAGGCTGTTTGGCTTGTAGATGCTTCAGGACTGCCCCAAGGCCCGGCGCGAGGTGGAGCTGCACTGGCGGGCCTCCCAGTGCCCACACATCGTGCGGATCGTGGACGTCTATGAGAACCTGTATGCGGGGCGGAAGTGCCTGCTCATCGTGATGGAATGGTAAGCAGCCTCGTCGGTTCTGCTCCTGGCCCGCCCTCCGTACTCCCCTCCCCGCCCAGGTCCCTCACTTTCTGAGGACTGGCCAGATGTGCCCCGAAGCTTAGAATGTGAATGCTTGAATTTTGGGGGGAAAGGGGATGATGGAGAGTGGTGGTGGGGTATTGTGTTCCCCAGGTCTAACCGTGGCTTTTTTTCAGTTTGGATGGTGGAGAACTCTTCAGCCGAATCCAGGACCGAGGAGACCAGGCGTTCACAGAAAGAGGTAGAAAGGGTCGGTGTGGGACACGCCTTGGGCAGGCAGGGCAGCGGGGTTTCTGAAGGGGACCCTCTGCAGTGCCTGCCCTCTGGGAAGATGCTCAGGACTGCTGCCTCCTCTGGCTCGCTGCCCGGGCTGGGGTCCTCAGCTGTGCCTAGGTAGCCCTTTGTGTCTTGGTTTCTGGGGTGGGCAGTAGATGTAGGGAGCCTTAGGCTGCATGGGGGCAGGGGTGGGGGTGGGCGGTGGGTTACTATACTGAGTTTTCAAACCTAATGACAACCTTGTGACTTTCTTTCCCTCTCCTCTATAGAAGCATCGGAAATCATGAAGAGCATTGGTGAGGCCATTCAGTATTTGCACTCAATCAACATTGCTCATCGGGATGTCAAGGTACCAGCTGTTCATCACTCACCCCTCCCCACACTGCTCCCCAACTCAGGTGCTGCAGAGGGCTCTGCCAGAGTCGTCCTGCCTCCTTGCTGCCTGGTTCCTGAGGGCAGAGGGGGGCAGGGTACCATTCTCTGCTCTGCAGTGTCTGCCCTCTCTAGGCAAACCTCCAAACCAGCAGGGAGGCCTCTGTGGCCACACTCAGCCCTGTAGTCCTCAGTCGGCAGCACACAGTTGTACCTTTGGTTTCCCTGCCTGTGGTATTTATTGCTGGCTCTGTGCATCAGTCTCTTACTTCCCAGCACACCGTCAGCTCTTGGAAGGCCAGGAGCTAGCTGATCACATGCAGCCGATGGTGTGCAGATCATAGGGGCTAGACAAGTGGCTGTTGACGGAGGAAGGAAGGAAGTTAGCTGTACCCTTTTGATTTTCCAGAGCAACCTACGGCAGGATTGTTACTTCTCTGTGTCTCTTTCTGTAGCCCGAGAACCTCCTGTACACCTCTAAAAGGCCCAACGCCATTCTGAAACTCACTGATTTTGGCTTTGCCAAGGAAACCACCAGCCACAACTCGCTGACCACTCCTTGTTATACGCCATACTATGTGGGTAAGTCCAGAGGAACCCGGACATTGTCCTTCCCCAGAGCCTTCTCAGACCCTCTTCTGATCTTGGAACCACAGGTCCTAGGAGAGCCGTGTCCGCAGCGCTCTCTGGCGCCGGTTCTGGTGTGGCCTGGCCTGGAGCGGGGCTCTCCAGAGCCAAGCTGGGGTTGAAGTGTCACAGGAAATTGTCTGCCTGAGGTTGCGGGCAGGGCTTTGGGCACACAGGCACTTCTCCCCAGAAGAGCCGTCATGTCCAGCAGGTTCCTAGTGGCGTCTGGTACGCAAGTTCGGCTCTGGACCCCTGCTGATGGCTCAGGGTCAGCTCGCAATGTGTCTGTCAAGCTCAGTGGACATTGTGGGTCTGAAGGCCCTTGTCAAGAATTTTTTTTCTTAAGATTCGAGCCCTTGGTTCCACCTGGAGGAAGGCCTTTGCTTTGTTCCCCTCCCACCCCAAGTTATGGTCCCCTCCTGACTGGCTGGAGGGCTGGGGGGGAGCGTCATCCACAGAGAAACTGTGGTAGGTCACCGTGCCTGAGCGCCAGCCTGCCCACACTGCCTTTCGGTTTGCAGCTCCAGAAGTGCTGGGCCCAGAGAAGTATGACAAGTCCTGCGATATGTGGTCCTTGGGTGTCATCATGTACATCCTGTGAGTGTGCCGGGGAGGGAGTGGGAGGGAGGGGACTGGGACCAGGCCGGGCCGGGCCAGCAGAGGTGGGAGGAAGCCTGATCTCTCTGGGATGAGAGGAGGAGGCAAAGGTTAGCATTCCCCTTCTGGGTGGGGAATGCTCCGAGAATCTCCTGCATGTCCCCTTGCTTAGTGGGTTCTAATAGCTAAGTGATGGGTGTAAACTAGCTAATGGGCAGGGAAACCTGTGGTTTGGGTTCTTGGTATATAGGAATCCTGGGTCCTGTCCTTGGCTTTCTGTGTTGTGCCTGGGTCACCGAGTCCCAGTTTCTCTGTGACCTTTACAAGAAGTGTGTTTCTCAGCCTGTTCCTGGTGCAGTTACCCCAAATAACACCAACTCTTCCTCTTTCCCTGCTTCCCCTGGCTCAGGCTGTGTGGGTATCCGCCCTTCTATTCCAACCATGGCCTTGCCATCTCTCCGGGCATGAAGAGTCGCATCCGAATGGGCCAGTATGAATTTCCCAACCCAGAGTGGTCGGAAGTATCAGAGGAAGGTGAAGAGCCCACGTGTTTGTGTGTGCGTGTGTGTGCATGTGCATGTGGGCGTGTGTGTGCGTGTGCATGTGCGTGTGCATGTGCGTGTACACGCGGCCGTGTCGGGGGTGTAGATGTGGACTGCGCACAGCAGCTGGGTGTGTCCTGCCTGGGTGAAGGGTCTGCCACAGGCCCGGGCAGTCCCTCTGGGGGGGTATCCGTGAGAGTCTCCAGGCAGTCCGCCCCCATGTGGCACCCTGCCCCCATGCGGCACCCCCAGGTTTCTCCCTGAAGACGGTGGGAAGGAGCAGGAGCGGGAGAGTGGCCCCTGAGCTGGCTCTGTCCCCTATGTCATCCCACAGTGAAGATGCTCATCCGGAACCTGCTGAAAACGGAGCCCACTCAGAGGATGACCATCACGGAGTTTATGAACCACCCCTGGATCATGGTAAGCCTGGTGGCCAGAGGGACCTGGGTCCTTGGGGACTACCCCTTGGGATGAGGCCTTAGCCAGGACTCTGCCCTGCCCAGGCTTTCACTTGGACCCCTTTTCTCTCCCCTCAGCAATCAACAAAGGTCCCTCAGACGCCCCTGCACACCAGCCGAGTCCTGAAGGAGGACAAGGAGCGGTGGGAGGATGTCAAGGTGAGGGACCCACTGGCCTAGAGAGGCTTGGGGCGCAGCTCCGAGGAGCGCCTGGTGGTGCTGGCCGGGGAGGATTTGGTTCTGTGTTCTCTGCCCCGGGGATGCCTGTTCCAGTGAGAACAGCGACTCTGAGCCACTTGCTGACCGGGCTGGGGCAGAGGAGCCTGTGTGCAGTCTAAACTCAGCTGCCCGTTTCCCACAACTCTCTACTCCCGGGGTCTCTGTAAGGGCCTGAGAGGCCATTTGCAGATGAGGAAATGGAGGCCCAGGGAGGGGAATGACCCGTTCCAGGTCACTCAAGTGATGAGTGGCTGGGGCAGACCAGAGCTCAGGTCTCCTGACTCCTTGGCCGGTGCTCTCCCTGCCTCCCTGTGCGGTCACTGGAGGGCTCTGGGAGAGTGGCGGCAGCGGTGGCCAACTCTGTCAGCCCCGCCTGGGGCTGAGGCTGCTGTCGGTCCTAGACCCACCGCCCGGCCCGCCCGTCCTCATCCTACCTTTACTTACGACTCTGTGTTGTTGGAACCCCTTCACCCCAGGAGGAGATGACCAGTGCCTTGGCCACAATGCGCGTTGACTACGAGCAGATCAAGATAAAAAAGATCGAAGATGCCTCCAACCCCCTGCTTCTGAAGAGGCGGAAGAAAGCTCGGGCCCTGGAGGCCGCAGCCCTCGCTCACTGAGCCGCTCGGCCCGTCCTCCCCAGAGGACAAGCAATAACTCTCGACCTGGAAGTACTTTTTACATGAAGAGACAGAACTGTTGCAGCCGCCTCCCCTCCTCCTCGGCTGCACGGAGCCTGGAGCCTCACGAGAGGCTGAATTCTGCCTTCAGTTCTGGCCACCCCAGAGAGGGAGAGGCTCGGAGGGCACGGAGAGAAGGGAGCAAGATGCTCTTGAACCTGTGCTCACTTTGCAGTTTTATCAGTAATTTGACTTAGAATTTTTATGAAACTTCTTTTATTGTTCTTTTCCCTCCCCACTCCTCTCCCCCAAACCCCTTCCTCTCGTTAAAGGGTATTTGTGGAAACTGTTATAGAGAGTGTCCCTGTGTGTTGTCCCGCCTGCCCCAGTCCCTGCCACAGCCTGAGCTTCGCCGCTGGCTGAGGCGTCCTGGAGCTGAAGGCCATGGAGGGCTAGGGCCAGGGTACCGCCCATGTCCTCTGCTGGAGCCCTGGGACGACATCACTCACGTGCCAGGCAGATAGGAGTGTGATCGAGTGTGTGTGTGAGCCCATGCATGTGTGCCTGGGACTGTGTGCTTGTGGGGCCAGGGCAGGCAGGGAGGGGCCCTGCTGGGGTTCCAGAACCTTTCCTGTATGGGCCGGCCCTGCCTGTGTTGGGCCTGCCACAGTGCCCGGAGCCTGTCTGGACTCCGAGCCGGGCCCTCCATGCCTGTCTCTGCTGGCCAGTCTGGGAGGTGGAGAGGAGCAACTGGGCACTGGCACGGAATCAGGAAGACTGGACCGCCCACCCCTAGGACCCCGACTCCCCATTTAGTGCTGGTCCTAGTCCTCAGGGGTGCTGATCTGCCGAGTAACCTCTGCTTCCCTTCCTGCCGTTATTGACCCATTCTTGTCTGTTTTTCTTACATTTTTAGCCATTTCTCAACAGGCCTCTCCTCAGCTCACATGGGTGAGCCTGGGCACTTTATGAGTGACACAGAGCTTCTGTATTTTGCCCTGGGCTTGCCAGCTACCCGTTATGGGCAAAGGCAACACCATCCCACACATTTCCTCCCACACATTTCCATTGTGTGGCCTAGTGGGTTTGGGGGGCGGTCTTCACACCAAAGATGTCCCGACTCTGCCCCTTCCCCATTAGCCACGTCACCCCCACCCGAAACAACTTGGCTTCGTGTGTCCAGGCCAGTGAGGGGAGGGTGGGGGCCTCCCCCAGTATTACTGAGGTGCAGCACGGGAGAGGTCCTCAGGGCCGTGGTCCCTTTGGGGTAGGGGTGGGGGGGTCAGTGGTACTGCAGTTTTCATCTCCCTCAGGGCAGGGTGGTAGAGGGGCACCCAGGGTCTTTTCTGTCGTGGGGGAAGGGCTCTGGGTGCCTGCACTGCCTCCCGTGTCTGGTGGTGTGTCCAGCACCCAGAGTGTTGTAAACTTGTTTTGTATGAGCGAAATTGTCTTTACTAAATGGATTTAATAGTTGAAAGGTTTTGTTTCTCTTTTTTCATGGAGCTAAGCCCTCGACCCCTCCATCTCTCCTCTCACACGTGGAGAGTGGTTCTGTCTGTTGGGAGGACAGAGGCTGGGTGCCCTGGAAGAGAAGAGGAGAGGACAGGAGGGGTGGGGACAGGATGGGTGGGGAGGGGAGGGGAGGGGACCTGAGGGTCTGGAGGGAAGGAGAAGGTACAGGAGGGCATGAGAGGAGGGGAGGGCCTCCTGGGCAAGCAGCAGCCAGTGCCTGCTCTGTGGGCCTGGCCCGTGTGTCTGGTGTAGGGGCTTTAATGCTGCTCTCCTTTGGAGCAGGGTGGAGGTGCCAGGAAAGGCCTGGGAGCTGGTGCTCTTGCCAAATATGAATCAGGAGCCAAGTTGCTTCTTGGCACATGATTCTTTCACCCATTTAGCCATAGTCAGACACTGGTACCCTCAGCCTGGCCTGGCCAACTGGCATGGGGTGGGGGGGGGCGTTTAGGGAGAAATAGGGTAGTGGTTAATTGAATTCAAATCCTGAGAAAGAGACCAGGGAAGCAGGTTGGTGTAGTTCCTGAAGTTTCCAGGAGGGGGCGGTAGGGGCTAGGCAGAAACCAAAAAACAGCAGAGCTAGAAGAGACCTCAGGGTTCATGTGACCCATCCCCCTTCATTCCCAGGTAGAAAGACCGAGGCCCCGAGGGGGATGTGTGAGATCACATGGCTTGGTTTGCTGTAGGGCCAAAGGTAGAAATTGGTCTACTGACCCCACTGCTCTCTCCACCAGTTAGACAGTAAAATCCACATTTTCTCACAGGAGCCTCAGAGCTGTCGGGGGAGAAAGGTGAGGCAGGGTGGATACCCCTGTCTTATGAGTGAGGAAGCCGATGGAGAGGGTGAAGGCATGTGCTGTGGGCCACACCGCTCACCGGGCAGGACTAGAACTCAGGACCCTGAGGCCTGCGGAACCTCCTCCTCAGACCGTGTCTCCTGCCCGGGCGCCAGGCCTCCTCGTGTCCTTAGTCGTTGGTGGGTCACATCCCTTCCATTCAGGCTCATGGGCTCAGGCAGGGTGGTCCCTGCATAAGTCTTAAAAGGACAGCTGTGGTTGGGTCTTATGTTGAAACTCTAGTCATCACTCTAGAAACCACTGCTCGGATGAGCCAGCGTACGGTTTTGCTTTCAGAGAAACCGTCAGGCTGTGTGAGCTTACGAAGGTGTCGGTGGTGAAGGCCTGGGGAGGAGGAGGCCAGGGTGGTGGGAAGGGGCCTGAGGTGAGAGAAGGGAGTCGTCAGCACTCTGCTGTCTGGGGAGGCTGTGTTAGTTTTCCATTGCTGTCATGATGCATTTTGTGACTTAGCACAAATTCAGCATCTCCCAGTTCTGTAGGTCAGCAGTCTGATAGGGTATAACTGGGCTAAAATCCAGGTCCAGCAGGGCTGTGTTCGTTTTTGGAGGCTCTGGGAGAGTCTGTTGCCTTGCCTTTCCATCTTCTAGAGGTTTCCTCATTCCTGGGCTTATGACCCTCCTCCCCCTCCTTGAAGCCAGCAGCAGCACCCTTTGTGCACCCTCCTGTTAGCACACTCCCCCCCCCCCCCCAACCAGGAAGGAGTCTCCACTTGTAAGGCCTCATGTGATTAGATTGGGGCCTATCCAGGTAAATCAGGAGGTTCTTGACCTGACCTCCTGCAGAGCCCAGGTTGCCATGTGAGGTGACATGTTCACTGGTCCAGGGGTTAGGAGGTGGCATCTGGGGATCGCCGCTCCCCCAGAGGTCTGTCTCACAGCCTTATCCTCTTGCCCCACACACTTGCCTCTCCCTCTGGGTGAGCCCAGCTCAGGACATCTTTGTGGCAGAGGGTGGGCCTGGAATTGGCATTCGGGGAGGATGGCCACAGCGAAGGGCTGAGAGGAGCCTGGCTCGGTGAGCGGGGCCTTTCCACTCTCCCTGGTGCCCTGGCCGAGCCTGCTGGCCTGGCTCCATGATGCCCCCTCTGTGTCTGGGGGCAACTTAACCTCTTCCCAGATAGGTGGCCACGGCACTGTTACACCTAAACACAGATGCTGGCTTGCATGGGTGCCACAGGATGGGATCCTCCAGCACCCTGAAGTGGTGTGAGATGCAGAGGACTGAGGACACTCACGGTGCCTGCTGAGCACCAGTACCGTGCTGGGTGACCCAGTACCCTGATTTCTTCAGTCACAAAAGCCCTCTGAGGTAGTGGGTCGGTCTGGCCTCCAGCGGACCTGTGGGGAAACAGCCTCAGAGAAGAAAATGGCCCTCCCGAGGGAGGCCTCCACAGCGAAGCAGAGGCGAAGCTGACTTGGGCGAAGCTGACTTGGATCTCGTGCTTCCACAGGCAGAGCTCCTCAGGCACGCTGCAGTCCTCCTGATAAGGAAGCCGGTGGGGGAAGGCAGCAACAGGCCAGATTCCTCTCGCTGAGTAGAGTTCAGTTTTCTTGGAAACGGGGGTGTTACTGTGAGAAATTCAAGGAGATGGTCTAAATTCTTTGTAAGGTGTCTGGTGGCCTTTATCACTACTGCAGTCCCACGCTCAGGTGGCCCCCCCCCCGGCCCCCCAGAGGCCACAGGGAACCCCAGGTTTGGAGTGGGGCCCCTGGTCTAGGTTGGGTCTGTGCTCCTGCCCTCACCCTGAGGCCCTGTCTCGGGGCTGTGGTGTGAGGAGACAGGTTGGTAAACAATAACAGTAAATTTGGGGTTTTCCTTTGACTGGGTTAGAGACAGGAAATGCGGAGGGCTATGAGTGATGAGTGGGTAGGATGGGTAGGTCTGTCTGCTCTGGGTGTGAAGGAAACTCAGTTATTTAAGGGAGGCGGGTGGGGTTGGTGAGGCTGGGGAAAGTGTCCCATCCACTGGTGAGTGTAAACAAAGCTGTGGGGCACTCCCCAGGGGGGGCACTCCCCAGGGGGGCCAGAGGGGCATGCGGCAGGCTTTAGGGGTGCCCTCAGCCCAGGAAATACAGCCCCTCCCTGGCTCTTTCTCTGGAAAGTTAGGGACCTCAGCCACCGCAGGGGGAGTCTGGCTAGGGGTGGGAGTAGCCAGTTGTTTGGAAGGGACACCAGGCTCCAGCTCTGAGGGGGCCTGTTGGTGAATTCATCTACCTCTCCCTGCATTCAGTCAATCAGACCAGTGTGAAGAGACCACCCAACAAACCAAATCACTAAATACCCTGGCACTTAGTACCTGCAGGATGCTTTGGAAAAAACGAATTAGCATAAGACCTGGTTCCTGCTTGGTTCCCTGTCAGCGGGCCACAAAACATGCGCCACAGTGACAGGCCTTGTGCTGTCTTGCTCCGCATCCTCAGGATGGTCCTCTGTGGTCGGAATCGACCTGTTCCAAATGGCTCCGTACAGTGAGGGCTGTGTCATCTGGGCCCCGGTGGCCCAGGGCAGCCTCCTAGGGCCCTAGAAGTTCTGAGACTGGAGAGATGAGTGAGGTCGAAAGGAGTGTGACCTGGGCCCTCATTTTATGGAAGCCGTCAAGTCCTTGTCTTGGGGATAATATCAATGGCCCCCCCGCCCCACCCCAGGCATGTGAGGGTTACACTCAGCCACAGGGGGACTTGGAGAGGCAGGCAGCACAGCTGGTGCGTGTGCAATGGAACAACAGGGCTGGTGACCTGACTTGACCCCTTCGAGGCCACCCTTCCAGCAGGGTTGGTGCTTTGGCCTCAGTCCCGAGCTGCTCTTTGAGAAGACTTTCCCCCTCTCCAGGAGTAAAGAAAGACGCCAGGGTCTCATTCAGCTCACCTTGAGCACCCGCTATGTGCAACGCCCAGCGCCGGGGACGTTGGGGTGAGGTGGATGAGCACGGGTGGGTCGAGCCCTCCGGTGGCTCCTAGGGGAGCAGGCAGATGTTGGCATGACAGGAGGCGGGGAGAGTCAGCCCTTCATGAAGCGGCAGGGCAGGTGTCTGGGCCGGAAGGGGGCACTCTTCGGCCAGACCCAGGGGCACCTCGGGTTGGCGCTCAGGACAGTCTGGATGGTAGAAAATGAGGGAACTTTGTGGTGGAGATTTTCCCACCAGGGCCACTGTCCTCTTCTGCGAGTCTCGCTTCACCCTGCTTGCCTCCAATCTGAACTACTTGCTGCTCTTCAGCTTGACCTTTGACTCCATCACCTCTGTCTGTGGGAAATTCGATTTACCCTGTTGGGGGTGTCCTTGGTGTTTTCTGCCCATATTCCCCTTTCAGCCTCTCTAACCTGGGTTCCCCTCATTCACCGTGTTTGCTTCCCCATAACCAAAAATTGGGAACACAGGGGTTTCCCCCACTACTCTTCAGTTCGTTACTTTTTCAGGAAGCCTGTGAAGAAGTCATTCCTTAAACTTAGATCATGTTTTGTTACTCCTTTTACAAATCAGTGTGGAAGAGGACATCACGTGCAATTGGAGCCAGCCCTTTGGAAAACCGGGGGGAATGGTTGTCAAGGCTGTTGAGCGCCTCTGCCCTCTGAGCCCCACGGAGCAGCCAGAGCTCTCACGCCAGGTCACGGCGCTTCCACCGCTCAGTGTCTCAAACACAAAGCCCTTGGGAGCTTCCCTGTTACAAATGCTCATTTTAATGTACTCAAGCTTCCACGCTTCATTTTTTGCACACTAACATCTCAGACCTGGGGTTCCCTCGGAGTGTACATCCGTCCACTGGAGAGAATAGCAATTGCTCTGAAGAGAAGTTTCTGCTCAAAGCCTCTGGCCAAGGAAACCTTAGCTGTCAGGTCTGCAGGCTTCTAGGTGGTGGTGTGGTACTTGTGTGGGGTGGGGGTGGGGTGCTGAGAGGCCCGGGGACCTGAGGGCCATTGAACTGCTATGCAAATGCACTTGTTTGCATACTTTTCTTGCTCTTAGGGACTGTGAAGTTTCCTACCCCATCCAACAGCCATGCCAGGATTTGCAAGTGAAATCTGGGAGTGGCTTTTCCCCTTTGCCATCCCCACCCTCTTCTCAAGCCCTCTTCTCCCTCTGTGTTCCTTTCTGTCCTTCAGGCTCTGTGTGACCAAATTCTGGACTTAACCTCTCTGATCCTAGGGGAGCAGTGTTCCTGGGACCCTGCGATGCAAAGCATCTGCAAAGGTTCTGCAAAGGTTATGCAAATGAGCCCCCAGTCTGGGTGGCTCTGGCCGAGCCCAGGCCAGCTGCTAGCACAGGCCACTACTGTCTGAGACCATGTGAACGTGATTTTGGTCCTTTCTCAATCCTGGCAGCTGTGGGCCTCTTGTTCATCCAAGAGCTTCAGCTTCCTCCCTTGGGCGAGGAGGCCTCAAGTTTCAGAATGAGCAGAGTTCTCCCAGCCCTTTTCTCTGATTTGGAGACCTGTGGTTCTCCAAACCACCAGCTGGAGGTTTGCTTTTCAAAGAAACCACGATCTCATATGAGTCCAACCAAACCGTGATTAGCTGCGACTGGAGCCTGCTGAGTCCGACCCAGACCTTGGTTAGCTGTGACTAGAGCCTATGGTGCATGGGGAGCTGGTGTTTAGAGTAAGACCTGGAGGGGACTGTGGGTTTCTGGCACTCGGCTATCTCCTTTTCTGGTCAGAAACCTGTTCTAAGGAAAAGGCCCTCATAGTGAGACTATAGCTTTACCTCTCACCCCATTCACCCACTCACACACGGGGGACCAAAGCAGGCCATTCTCTAGCGGGTCTGCACAAACAAAGAGAACAGAGAGAAATCCAGTCTGGTCTGTAGGTTCTGAAAATGACAGCTGACCCAATGTTGGTGCTCAGTAGCTCTTGGATGGTGAATATATCTAAAGAACAATTAACACAAACAATTTCATGAACTCAAACATGAAAGTAAATATATACACACAGTTATATACGCACACGGTGTGAAATGTGAAAGCTCTTTATAACTTCACCCAGCTGTGCCAACTCCCTAAATAATGTCTTTTAATAGCTTGATTGGATTTTATCCAGCTTAAATATTTTTTATTAATTTATCTACACACATATATCCTTATAAACATGGTAGAAATTTAATTGAAGGTTATAAGTGTAAGCGCAATTATTAGGCCTGGTGTTCTGCAACGTGCATTTTTAAAAAGTTGTGGTAAAATACACATAAAATTTACCATCTTAATCATTTCTTTAAAGATTTTATTTTATTTTTTTAGAGGGGAAGGAAGGAGGGAGGGAAAGGGGGGAAGAAACATTGATCAGTGGCTTCTCACACACCCCCAATGGGGAGCCTGGCCTGCAACCCAGCCATGTACCTTGACTGGGAATTTGAACCCATGATCTCTCGGTTGACAGGACAGTGCTCAATCCAATGAGCCACACCAGCCTGGGATCTTAATCATTTTTAAGTGTAGAGTTCAGTAATGTTAAGTATATTTATTTTCACATTGTTGTGCAAACTCCAGACTTTTTATTCCTGTCAACATGTAACTCGCTTTTTAAACTTAGCATATCTCACAGGGTGTTCATGGCAGGCCTCAGAACCACCATGTCCTTTTTTTTAAAAATGGATGCAGAGTATTTCACAGTATGGATGCACCATAATTTATTTCTTTAACTCTCTGCTCTGTATAGATGTTTCATTTATCTCCATTTGTTTATGATTAGAACAAATGTTGAGAACATCTTGTACAATATCTTTGTGCACATGTGTGAGCATTCCTGTAGGACAGATTCCTAGAAGTGGAATATTTAGATCAAAGGTTATATATGTTTTTGGTAGGCCCTGCCAGAAAAGAAAGTATCACGTTACGGATGAATACACTTTGCATGTTGCTTTCTGAATGAGAGGTCAGTGAAAGGATTTGCTGTCAGCAGTGGGGCAAACCGGGGATAGAGTAAGAGGACATTTGAAGTTCCCCAAACTGACAGTGCATATGCCCTTGGTCGAATTGTGGGTGACTGGAAAAATCAGACCTGGAGGAGACAAGGGGATTCCTTCAATCTCTCCCCACGTCAGCAGCTTTGCTCACCAAATTATGGTTATTTGCATGTATTTTGGGCGTGTAGGCAGGATGGCTCAGAGACAAATCTGAGATTCAGCCTCGTTCAGTGCCCTCTTGAGCAGGTTACCTGAGCCGCTTCTCAAACTGGGAAGTGAGTGCCCCTCATGGGAACACCGAGGAGATGACTGTGCAAATGACATAGATGAAAGGCAGACTGGCAGGTGCTGTAAGAGAAGCCCAGAGTGAGGGGGAGGGGTCCCCTCTGATTAGGGAGTTCAGGGAAAGCAAGGCACATGGCAGAGGAGGTGGCTCTGACTCAGGGTCCTAGGTGTTATGGGGGACATAGGAGACGTGCCAGGATTTTTTTCTTACTACACAGGAGCTCAAACACATTCTCCTCCAAAACCCTTGGGATGCTGATGGTGTGCCCAACCCTCTGCTGATTACTGAGTCTGAGAAATCAGGCCTGTGATGTGTCAGTAGCTCAGACGCACACTGCACAGGAGAAAGCTTTCGAGTTGTATTAAACTTGGGTTCAGACTATGGGCAGGCAACTTAACCTCGCTGAGCTTGAGTTTATCAACAAGTACAGCAGGGATAATAATTGTGGAATCCCACAATTATTAATTATCCAATTTATTATAGTATGATATATACTTATAATACAAATATAATTATAAATAATTGCACTTTATATGATTTATAATTATTAATATGTGTGGTGTTCATTAATTATTAATTATGAGGAGATGCCTCACAGACCTCTAATTCCAGCACAGTCATCCCAGGGCCCC
Organism: Phyllostomus discolor; assembly: GCF_004126475.2. Taxonomy (NCBI): domain Eukaryota; kingdom Metazoa; phylum Chordata; class Mammalia; order Chiroptera; family Phyllostomidae; genus Phyllostomus; species Phyllostomus discolor. Next base: position 6,000,971 of record NC_040916.2, read on the forward strand.
AGCTGCCGTGCTCTGAAGTCCATTGCTGCTTCTGCACCGAGGCCACGCTTCTCTCACCTGCTCTCTACCAGTGACTGGGAACAGCAGGGACACCAGGGCACGAAAGTTCCTGAGGAAACAAAGACTCTAGTGACAGCTGACTTTGGCTAGAGGATTCCCTGGCAATTCTGTAAACCTTCCTGAGACTACATAGTAGTCCAGCACACTTGCACACTCCTGTCCTCATTCCTCACAGCAAGGGTTGGGCATGGTCTGGTGGCTTCCCCATGCCCCCCCCCCCCCCACCCCGCCCGCACCGCTGGCCTGGCCTGGCCCAGTTCCCTCCCTCTTTCATAAGGACCTTTCTCCTACCAGACTTCTAGTCAAGATGGAAGCATAGGCAGACATGGCCCGCCTTTTCACACAACCACCTCAAAATTACAGCTAAAATATAGAACAACCATCACTCAGAACGGTCAGAAACTGAATTAAATGGAAGTCTGACAATTATGGAATTAAACCACATCCATCCATCCAGACTAGTAGGAGGAGTACAGACACAGAATGGGCTGGTCCGATACCCATGTGTGGTGGGTAGAAATTCGGGAGGGATATCTTGGGAGTGAGGAGTCCCAGTCCCACATCAGGCCCCCAAGCCTAGGGTTCCAGTGCTCAGAAGACATATCCCCAGCTCCCAGAAGATAACTTCTGGCTGCAAAAACCAGTGGGGATTGAGTTGGCAGAAGAATCTTCTGGAGCACCAAGCAGTTCCTCTTAACCCACACATGGACTCAGCTACTCAGACTCACTTGCTCTGAGCTCCAGCACTGTGGTAGCAGCTTAAAAGGCACCAGTGGCATAAGGGGAGGAAATGAAGTGTCTGGTATCAAAGCGAACAGAGGTCATTGGCTCTGCTAAACTCTCCCCCCACAGAGCCAGTAAACTGGTGCCATATGTGAGACTCCATTAACTTGGGTAACACTGTTTGACCCACCATGGAGATGCCCAAGAGACTCTGCCCCACCCAACTATGGGCCCTCTCAAGATGCTTTTCCATATGAATGGCTGGTTTTGGCTCATGCTTCACAACTTCTTACATCTTATCAAACAAGCAATAGCTGGCTTCAGTGAGCCTCCTGCAGGCCCTACACTAGCAGCAGCCAGTTTAGATTCATAGCTCGGCTTCACTTGGGAATCTCTAAGCCCAGCACAGGTAGCAGCTATCTCAGACTGCTTCAAAGCTGAGTCAGGGTGCCCCAGGCAAAACACAGGGGGGGACTAACATTGGCCTGTACCACCCTGGAAACACCAAGGCCTGCACACCCAGTAGACAGCTACAGACCACATCAGAGCACCACCACCCTCTCCCTGCACAGCTGAGCCTCCATGGAGAGCAGAATTTGGTGGTCAGTGGTCATAGCCAGGCCTTGCAGCTGACTGGCCTGGGTAAATCCCTCCCATTGATCTGCCAACAGCAACCAAGCCTCAACTACAAGAGGAGGGTGTACTCAGCCCACATGAAGGATACACCTCGAGTACCCAGCTTGGGTGATAGGGGAGGCTGTGCCTGCCACTGGACCCTTCAGGATGTCTATTACATTAGGCCACACTACCAAGACACCGAGTCAAAGTAACTGTACCTAACACACAGAAACAAACAAACACAGGGAACCTGTCAAAACAAGGAGACAACAAAACTTGGCTCAAATGAAAAAACAGATCAAAATTCCAGAAAAAGAGCAAAACAAAATGGAGATAAGCAATCTATCAGATGCAGAGTTCAAAACACTGGTTATAAAGATGTTCAAGGAACTTAGTGAGGACTTTAGCAGCATAAAGAAATCCATCCAGCCAGAAATGAAGGATACATTAATTGAAATAAAGGACAATTTAACAGGGAAACAACAGCAGAGTGGATGAAGCTGAGAATCAAATCAGTGATTTGGAATATAAGGAACCAAAAAACAACCAATCAGAACAACAGGAAGAAAAAAATAAGAGGCTAGTATAAGCAGCCTCTGGGACAACTTCAAGAGGCCCAACATTCATATCACAGGAGTGCCAGAAGGAGAAGAGAAAGAGCAAGAAGTTAGAAATCTATTTGAAAAAACCATGAAAGAAAACTTCCCTAATTTGGTGAAGGAAATAGACATGCACATCCAGGAAGCTCAGTGAGTTCCAAAGAAGAGGCCCATGCCAAGACACATCATAAGTAAAATGCCAAAGGTTAAAAATAAAAAAGAGAATCTTAAAAGCAGCAAGAGAAAAGAAGTTAGTTACCTACAGGGGAGTTCCCATAAGACTGTCAGCCGATTTCTCAAAAGAAACTTTGCAGGCTAGAAGGGATTGGCAAGAAATATTCAGTCATGAAAAGCAGGAACCTACAGCCAAGATCGCTCTACTCAGCAAGGGTATCATTTATAATTGAAGGGCAGATAAGGAGCTTCTCAGACAAGAAAAAAACTAAAGGAGTTCATTGTCACCAAACCATTATTATATGAAATGTTGAAGGGACTTATTTAAGAAAAAGAAGACCAAAACTATGGACAATAAAATGGCAAAAAATACACATCTATCAAAAACTGAATGTAAAAAACAAAATAAACAAATAAGAAGAACAGAGAATCATGGATACCGAGAACGTTTTGATGGTTGCTAGATGGGAGGGGAGTAGGAGAGAATGAGTGAAGAGGTGAGGGGATTAAGAAGTAAAAATAGGTAGTTACAGAACAGCCACGGGGATGTACTGTACAGTATAGGAAATGGAGTAGCCAAGGGAACTTCTACACGTGACCCATGGACATGAATAATGGTGGGGGAATTGCCTGAGGGAGAGGAAGGTGCTGGGTGGAGGCGGGGAAAGAGGGAAAAATCAGGACAACTTTAATAGGATAATCAATAAAGTATAACTTTTAAAAACGATTTTATTTATTTATTTTTTAGAGAGGGAAGGGAGGGAGACAGAGAGAGAGAGAGAGAGAGAGAAACATCAATGTGCGGTTGCTGGGGGCCGTGGCCTGCAATCCAGGCATGTGCCCTGACTGGGAATCGAACCTGCGACACTTTGGTTCGCAGCCCGCGCTCAGTCCACTGAGCTACACCAGCCAGGGGGATAATCAATAAAGTATAATTTTAAAAAAAGACATTTCTTCTAACAAGACCCCTGCATGTCATTTTGGCATCTGCTTCTCCAAGGACTCAGACTAACATACTGTCTCCTACCTCTTAGCGTTGTAAAGAACAAATGAAAAGTGATACCAAAGCTTGAGCATTAATCCCTGGCACATAGTGAGCACTCATGGTCATACACCAGAGTGAGTAGTCTGATAACTGTAGTGGTGTGTGCAGTTATCAAAAAAGGAGAGTTTCGGTTTGGGAATTAAGAAATGTGTCTTCTGCCCTGGCTGGTGTGTCTCAGTGGATTGAGTACTGGCCTGCGAATGGAAAGGTTGCCAGTTCAATTCCCAGTCAGGGCACATGCCTGGGTTGTGGGCCAGGTCTCCAACTGGGGGTGTGCGAGGGGCAACTGATCGATGTTATCTCTTGCCTGTTGATGTTTATCTCCCTTACTTCCCCTCCCTCTAAAAAAATATAAGTAAAATCTTAAAAAAAAAAAGAAAGAAATTTGTCTTTCTACTGCTTCCCTGCTCCATTTCCTCCTGAGTTCTCTATTCCCCCCCACCCACTTCCTCACACGTGTGCTTTTGTAACGGTGGCAGCCATCCGTGCTGGCAGCCTGGTGGGCCCCTGCTCACTCTGCTTAGAGTACCCCCCGCCCCATGCTGAGATGTGGACTTGCTAGGAGGCCATGTGAATAGCTTGGGTGGGTCACTGGGTGGGTGTCAGCAGCCAGACAGAGCTGGGGGCCAGGAGAGGATGGTGGGAAGACAGAGTGCTTTTGAGTAAAACAGGGGTCATGAGAAGTGAGGGTGAGTCACAGGGTTTTTCTCAAAACCCCCATGCCCCTGTTGTTTAGAATGAGCTGAGACAGGAGCCCGCCAGCCCCAGCCTCAGCCCCAATTCTGAGAATGCATCCCCTTTCCTCCCCTCCCACAGTTGCCGAAATTAATCAGGCCCCTCACTTCGGAGGTATCGTTCTCTTCTCTCAGAAGAATCTGGCAGAGAAAACCACTGGTTTGTATCCCAGCAAAGGAGGCCACAGACCAGGGCTGATTGGGAGGAAATGTGAAGTAGCTGTGTCTAGTTTGGGTTTTAGCTAATTCGTGCAAACCTTCCAGCCCAGTTCCAGGCACAGGTGAACGAACACCCAGTGAAGGGACCCTGCAGCCCTGTGCAGAGGCCCTGGCCCCCTTTGTGACCTTCTTTTCTATCTTGGATTTTGACCCCCAACGACCCTCTGAGGTAGTGGAATTACTATCCCCATTTGACAGATTTGTACACTGAGGCTCAGCTTAAGTACCTATTAAGCAATCTTTTATAGTGCAGGACCCTAATGTTCAGCAGAAGTTTATAGCCAAAGGCACAGAGCGGGCAGCCAAAGCCCCTGAAGCTCAAGTGGCCAAGCCACAGTTTCGGGGCATGTAGCAGTCACAGGCCCAAAGGGCTGGAAGGGCCCAACATTGGCCATTTTATAACCACCCCCGAAGACGGAACGTTCCATCTTGACATATCTGCACAACTCATTTCCTTTTTGTTCATGGGTCACTTTTTCAATGACATTTACCGTATTGCTCTGTTTAGAACTGCATCATACTGCCTACCCCTAACTCCCCACTCTAAGCACTCTGTTCCCCTCCATGGCTTTGTTTTTAAAATTAGTTTTATTGAAATATAATGTCCATACAAAAGTTACCCTACTGAATTTTTCCCTATAGATCTGATCATCTTCTAAAAATCGGTATAATTTATTTATTATAAGGACTAGAATAGGTGGTCCACGGGGCAAGAATTTATGTCTGCTTTATTTGCCGTTACATCTCCAGTATCTGGCACATAGTAGGCCCTCAAATACTTGCTGAGTGCTGGTGGAAACTTAGGAGCATCTGGTACTCTTTGTAGAGGATAAAAGTGCACTTGGCAGTTCTGTGGAGGAGAACACAAGGCACGCCCTGAGCACGTGTCGAAGGGTGTGGCAGAGACAGCGCAGGCCTGGAGCCACAGCAGCCCCCATGGCTCTGTGACCCCCAGGAAAGCCTCCTGGAGGAGGTTGGCTGGCTCCCCAGAACTCCAGGCTCGCCTGCCACCTGAGATAGCACCTCCTTCCTTCAGTCAGTCCCCAGTACCTCCACTGCTTTCACCCCATTTCCTCTGGTTCTGCCCTCGGTGGGTCCTGTGGCAGCGACCACACAAACTATGCCCACCCACCTCCTTCCTCACGCCCACATCCCAGCGGGCAGAGCTGAGCCTGTCGCAGACAAACTGCCCGCAGACCTGTGCAGCCAGGAGGGGCAAGCAGAAAACTCTCGTCCTTGGAGTGGGGTGGACTCTGGAGGCGCTCTCGCGGCACCCGGTGGGGAGCAGACCCACAGAGAGCGCCCAGTGGGGGCTGGCTGAGCAGGTGGTGAAGCTGAGGATTACCAGATGCCCTGAGAAGTCCTAACCACCTGGCTTCTGTCCACACTCGGTGGGACACCATTTCAACTAAATTTTAGTTATTTCACTTTCCTATTGATTTGCTTTAGTTTTATGTATGCCATTTTTTCCAAACATGCCGAATAGAAGTTTCCAAAATTATAGCCAGTGTGGTACAATATAGCTGGCCACAAAGAAATAAGAAAATCAAGGGGAAAAAGTGGGATGGAAAGGGGAGCAGTATTTGCCCTAAGAGTTCGTACTAGGAATCCAAAGCCCAGACATGTGAAGGCGGCTGGTGTCCGAGCGCTCATCCGACTGCCTCATAACGCACCATTCCAAGGGCAACGCTGGGTCCCGGGCCTCTCACGGGCCTGGGCACATGTCCCTTGCTCCTGGGCCTACAGGATAAGTGCAGTGTCCCAATTCTCAAGGGGTCCTGGCTCCCTCTGGCTTGTGTCACACGCCCTGCCAGGCACACCAGAGAGCAGGTAAGTGAGGCACATGTTGGAGGCCTCCCTGGATCACGGACTCCCAGGGCGAGCGGCCCGCAAAGGGGTCCTGATGTTTGCCAAGCTTGCCACACTCATCAAACACCAAATAATACTTTACCTGCTCCACCCCATAAACTTTTTTTGAGTATCCCTGCCCCAAACCACTGAAGAGCTACACATAGAGCAAAACCAAAGGAGATGTAATTTCTTTAGGTATCCTGGTCACAAGAGTAGCATTTTATCTGTTTTTACTAACAGAAAATATGTAACAATATTACTTTTCCCCATAGCACACTTACCATTGTTTTTATAAAATCTGGACTAGACTTCCATGAACACTGTAGCTTAATTCACCAAACCCCAGTGTTTCCCCCTCCCCAGAAGGAGTTCCGTAGCCATGTTGGAACCCACAACTTCTCCTCCTCGTTTGCCCCTGGTGACGCTGAAGAGTGGGGCGTGGGGGGTCCTCTGCAGAAGTGTCCTGGGATGGTTGCAGCAGAGGCTGCAGAGCCCTCATGTGCACAGACTCTTTTCTAACTTGGACTCTATAACTTAGTTATTTTTTCTTAGATCCATTGCTGCTTGCTTTCCACTGTGGCAGAAAAGGCTGCCTGCCCTGGCTGGTGTGGCTCAGTGGACTGAGCGTGGGCCTGCAAACCAAAAGGTCACTGGTTCAATTCCCAGTCGGGTCACATGCCTGGGTTGTGGGCCACAACCCAGGGGGACACGTGAGAGGCAACCAGTCGATGTTTCTCTGGCACATCGATGTTTCTCTCCCTTTCTCCTCCCCTGCTCTCTCTCTAAAAGTAAATAAATAAAATCTTTTTGAAAAAAAAGAAAAGAAAAGGCTGGCCGTTCACGAAAGATTCCTGCTCCATCCATAGTTGTTGCTGGAAAGTGGGAAATGTAACACAGGAACTTCCCCACCTACTCCCTTCTTTACAAATTCAAGATTTCAGGGACTTCCGGCAAGATGGAGGAATAGGTGGTCGCACCGTACCTCCTCGTACAACCAAGGTTAGAAAACCAATAATTTACAACAATAATTTACTATCAGAATAACACCCAGATCCGGCAGAGGATTTATCTGAATGAAAGTCGGGCAGCCAAGAAGTTGAAGTAGACGCGTTCATCCGGACTGGTAGGAGAAGACGAGCCGGCGGGCGCAGGGCTGACTCGGGTCGGCGGCGCGCGGAGGTCGGGGGAAGGTTTGGCACGAAATCGGCGCAAAAGCCATCCGGGGGCACAAGAAGGCAGCGGTGATCCCTGAGTACGCAAGCTGCGGCTGGCAGACCCAGAGGAGTAGCGATTGTGGACCAGGGCAGAACTCGCGGCCCAGAAGCCCAGACAAGGGTCTGAGTCCAGGGGAACGGAACTACCGCCATTGTTTTCTCCCACCCTGCTCCCGCTCCCGCCCCGCCCCCACATATAACGTCACAATCTAGCGACTGGGGTGCCCAGCCCCGGTGAGCACCTAAGGCTCCGCCCCCCCCCACTGTAACAAGAGCAACCAGACGGGGGGGGGGGGGGAGGAGAGAAAGGGGGAAAAAAACCCCCCATGTTTTCAACAGAGCAAATCAGTCCCCCAGGACTCATCCTTTTGAGTGACCAAGAATTAGCCAATCTATCAGATGCGCAGTTCAAAACACTGGTGATCAGAAAGCTCACGGAACTGGTGGATTTTGGACGAAATTTAGATGAAAGAATGCAGATTACCATAAAACAGATGCAGGAAGACACGCGGAGGAGAGCCAATAGTGAAAGGAAGGAATATGAGTCTCAAAACAATACAGTGGACCAGAAGGAAGATAGAATCAATCAAGCAGGAAAGCATGGTGAAATAAGAATTCAAAAAATTGAGGAAAAGATTAAGAGCATCCAAGACACCTTTAAACGTTCCAATATCCGAATTATAGGGGTACCAGAATCGGAAGGGGAAAAGCAACAGATTGAGCACGTATTTGAACAAATAATAAAGGAGAACTTCCCCAATCTGGCAAAGGGAACAGTCTTCCAAGAAATCCAAGAAGCTCAGAGAGCCCCAAAGAAGTTGGACCCAAGAAGAAACACACCAAGGCACATCATCATTACATTAGCCAAGGTAAAAACGAAGGAGAGAATCCTAGAAGCAGCAAGAGGTAAGGGGACAGTCACCTACAAAGGAGTTCCCATCAGACTGTCAGCTGATTTCTCCAAAGAGACCTTCCAGGCAAGAAGGGGCTGGAAAGAAATATTCCAAGTCATGAAAGACAAGGACCTACATCCCAGATTGCTCTATCCAGCAAAGCTCTCAATTAGAATGGAAGGGCAGATAAAGTGCTTCTCAGATAAGGTCAAGTTAAAGGAGTTCATCATCACCAAGCCCTTATTTTATGAAATGCTAAAGGGACTTATCTAAGAAAAGGAGATAAAGAAAAGACATGTATAGTAAAAGGACAGCAAACTCACAAATATCAACAACCACACCTAAAGCAAAACCAAAAGAAACTAAGTAAACAATTAGAAGAGGAACAGAACCACAGAAATGGAGGGCACATGGAGGGTTAGCAGCAGGAGGGTGGAAGGAGGAGAGAGGGGGAAAAGGTATAGAGAATAAGTAGCATAAAATGTAGGTTGAAATTAGATAGGGGGAGGGCAAGAATAGTATGGGAAATGTAGAAACTAAAGAACTCATAAATATGACACATGGACATGAACTATAGGGGGAAATGTGGGTGGGAGGGGTACAGGGTGGAGGGGAGAGAAGGGGGGAAATGGGACAACTGTAATAGCATAATCAATAAAATATATATAAAAAAAAGAAAAAAAAAACCAAATTCAAGATTTCACACAAAGCTCTGCTGTCTGGTAGGGGACATCGAGTTACTTCTGGCCCATCTCCTGCTCAACAAGCTTCAGCTTCTGACCTGTTGTTCCTGGTATGAGTGCATCGTTCCTTTCTGTCTCCCTCTGCTTCCCAGTTTCAGTGTGAAAGGCTCCCCATTGCTTCTCTCTATCGCAGAGTGGGTGCAGTGACCGATTGTCAGTCCAAGGGTATGCGAGCAAGTGAGAGAGAAGGCAGCAGTCAGTAGGATCCAGTAAAGCTTCACCGTTTAGGTCCCACTTTTAAGCTGCCTAAGTCACTTGTCAGGACTGTGCATTGGGACACACCTGAGCCAGGTCTGTAGGTGTGGGTGCTGAGTCAGGTTTTAGAGGACACTCAGAGTCATGTCTGGGAGCCCGAGTACCTCAAGTCTGAGGGCTGATTCAAGAACAGAACAAGCAACGTAATCAGTGGGATTGCCTGGGGTAGAGAAAGGCACATTCACTTTCAAGATGAAAAGATGTTTTTGCATGGTGCTGGTCTTGAGTGGAGAGGGCAGATTCAAGGTCACTGTGGTATGACCTTTTGGACTTCCAGTAGACTTGGTATATCTGGATTTCATCAAGTCGTCTATGACCGATGTGTAGATAAGATATAGCTGCCTATTATTTCTAGCTAGGAGGAGGGCCTTGGCCCACCATATTTAATCCTGTATCAACCAGGGTGATTATACAGAAGCCAAGTTCATCAAAATTTAGATCAATTTTCCCAAATGTCTAAGAATTGAGCAGACTTGGGTGAGCCCAAGTCATAAGTTGTATTTAAAAAAACTTCAGTGTGCAACACAGACTGAGAATGAGGTAACTTGGTCATAGTTCGAATACAGACAGGATTTAGCCAACCCCAGGCTATTAGTTTCCTAGGGCTGCTATAAAAAACTACCATGAAATGGGCAGCTTAGAACAATGGAAATGCATTCTGTCATGGGTTTGGGGTCTAGAAGTCCAAAATCAAGGCACCAGCAGGGCGGCGCTCGTCCTGAGGGCTCTGGGAGAGAGTCCGCCTTGCCTCTCCTAGTTTCTGGCGGTTGCCAGCAATGTTTGGTGTTCCTTGGTTTGTGGCAGCATAGCCTTAATTCTGCCTCCGTCTTCACATGGCCTTTTCCCTGTATGTCTCTGTCTCTGTATTTGCATTTCCCTTTTGTTATAAGGACACCAGTCATTGGATTCCGGCCCACCCTACTCCAGTCTAACCTATCTTGACTTGATTACATTTGCAAAGACTATTTTCAAATAAGGTCATATTCACAGGTACCAGGGGCTCAGGGCTTGAACACATTTTTTCCTCTTTTTGCTATTGTTTATTTTTATTTTTGTGATTGTGAAATCATATCTGCGTGTAAAACATATGTGCATGGTTTAATTTAAAAACAATAATAAAGCCAAAGCCCGTGTACTCATAACCCAGTTAAATATTTGATAACTTGTTACAACAGACATGGGAAACTAATGCAAACCCCAAAGCTCTGAACATAACTTTTGGGGAGACACAGTTGAACCCACCACATCCAGTATGGCCAACAGTGGAGTGTGGCTGCTGCTAACAGATCTGCTTGACAACGGAGAGGCTCCTTCATGATCGCTGTCCTGGGGAAGCAGGGCAATAGTCCGAACAAGTCTGGCCAGGAACATCTAGTGGCCTCCTGCAGTCCTTGGATCCTCCTGCTCCCCCTGGTCTCCGTGCATTACACTCCACTTTTCCTTTCATCTTTCTGGCTGTTTCTCCTTGATCTCCATTGCTGATATATCATCCTCAACTCAGACATTCAGTGATTGTATTCCTCAGTGCTTTGAACCTCTCATCTCATCCTGCATACTTTTTTCCTGAGTTGATCTCCTCTCCCACGACTTCAGCTACAATTTACATATTGATGACTCTAGAATCTTATGGAGATGTCTCTTGAATCCAATTAGATATTCCACTTACATATCTTTAAGTATCTCAGCTGAAACTATCCAACCAACCTTGGGATCTTTATCTTCCTGACCTCCTCCAGGGTTTCCAGTCACAGTTGATAGCACCATCATTTGTCCATTTGTCCTAGACATCCTTGATTTCTCCCCTCACTCTCCACATTCAGCCAGCCATTCAATCTAATTGACACTACACCTGAACTATTAGACAATTATGCCTGTGTAATTTCTTTTTTATTCCCACTGCTGCTACTTTGGTTTAGGCCGCTGTTGCTTTTTCTTTTTTCTCTCTTCTCTTCTCTTCTCTTCTCTCTTCTCTTCTCTTCTCTCTCTTCTCTTCTCTTCTCTTCTCTTCTCTTCCTTTCTCTTCTCTTCTCTTCTCTTCTCTTCTCTTCTCTTCTCTTCTCTTCTTCTTCTTCTCTTCTCTTCTCTTCTCTTGTTTTCCCTTCTCTTCTCTTCTCTTCTCTTCTCTTCTCTTCTCTTCTCTTCTCTTCTCTTCTCTTCT